>NW_026294402.1:64681564-65079064 GCF_007827085.1 Peromyscus californicus insignis
AATGCCCTGACAAAAGGAACTTAAAGGAGAAAGGTTTATGTTAGCTCACAGTTCAAGGGCAAAGTCCATCATGTCAAAGCAGGTGGGTGAGTGTGGGGAGTGTGTGTGTGTTTGTTTTGAAGCTGACTGAAAATCCCTGAAGCAGAGGGGGCGAAGCTTCTAGTGAGAACAGTAGGTACAGTTGGAGACTGGGCAGCACTCAGAGACCCTCCAGAAAGACTCACGTTTCCTGTGTGGTTACTGGGAGATGTTGTGCCTGACACGGGTGTGTTCTGGAGTCAGCGGCCTTTTGTTCTCAGTAAAATTCCACAGGGGACACTGGGGAGACAGCATGGTGGTTAAACACCTGCCCTGCAAGTGTGAGGACCAAAGTTCTTGCCCCAGAACCCAAGTGGACGAGCTGCTCTGCCTGTGACGTCAGCCTGGAAAGGTGGAGGGAGACAAGGGATGCCCGAGCAAGCTGGCTGGTGAGACGGGCAGAGCTGCAGGCTCTGGGTTCGATTGAGAGACCTTGTTTCATTGAATAAGGTGGAAGAGCAATCTAGGATGACTGCTGACATCAACCTCAGACCTCCACGTGCACACAGACACACACACACAGAACACAGAGACACACAGACACACACACCACACACACAGACACAGACACACAGACACACACACCACACACACAGACACAGACACACAGACACACAGAACACAGAGACACACACCACACACACAGACACACACAGAGACACACACCACACACACAGACACAGACACACAGACACACACACCACACACAGAACACAGAGACACACAGACACACACACCACACACACAGACACAGACACACAGACACACACACCACACACACAGACACAGACACACAGACACACACACACACAGAACACAGAGACACACAGACACACACACCACACACACAGACACAGACACACAGACACACACACCACACACACAGACACAGACACACAGACACACACACACACAGAACACAGAGACACACAGACACACACACCACACACACAGACACACACACCACACACACAGACACAGACACACAGACACACACACCACACACACAGACACACACACCACACACACAGACACACACAGAGACACACACCACACACACAGACACAGACACACAGACACACACACCACACACACAGACATACAGACACACACACCACACACACAGACACACACACACACACACAGAGACACACACAGACATACACTCCACACACCCCCTACACACACAGACACACACACCACAGACACAGACACACAGACACACACACACACAGAGACACACACACACAGAGACACACACCACACACACATACACACACAGACACACACACCACATAGACACACACACCACAGACACAGACACACAGACACACACACACAGAGACACACACAGACATACAAACCACACACCCCCTACACACACAGACACACACACCACAGACACAGACACACACACACACAGAGACACACACACACAGAGACACACACCACACACACATACACACACAGACACACACACCACACACACAGACACGCACACAGACACACAGACACATATACCACACACACAGACACACACAGAGACACACACACCATTCACACACACACACACACACACACACAAATAGAACAAGAAAACAAATCCACAATAAAGTCAACACAGGGAGTCCTTCACATCATGTTCTCCCCGTGGTGGGTCGTGCAACAAGAGGCCTGAGGTACAGCATCATGCTATACAGCCTGCCCCAAACTCATTTGACCTTGGACCCTCTTGAAGACAAAACCTCCCGATAGCCAAGTGTTACCCTTTGCTGTGAAAAGAAAAAAAAAGCTTTGCTGTGAAAATATCACCACAGATAACTCTATGATCTCCCTCGTCTTTCAGTATCAGAACAATATTCAAATGAGACAATTATGTCAGAGCTGGCTGGTTGCTCCGTGATGCTGTGAGCGATGCCTGTGCTTCGTCTTTGAAAGAAAGAGAAGCTGGGGTTTTTAAGTGCCTGATTTCCTTGTGTTCTGCCTCAGAAATGATGAACAAAATCTTCTCCCAAAACAGAGTACTGAACTAAGCAGGGAGGGTGAGTGTCCCACATACTTTCTCCCCATCTGCTTCCTTCAAACTCCCGCTTTGCCCTGATTCATTGCATAACTGGTCCTGAAATCATCTACAGCTATATCTATGTATCGAGAGATACTATTCCATGGGTATGTGTTCCTTGTAGTGATCAGTGGGACGGGGTAAATATAAATTAGGCAATACACACCTTACCGAGAGACAAGAAACTTTCTAATGACTGACAACACACAATTCAGTGAGCAACACCCTAAACGACATGGCAGTTTGCAGCAGGAGGCAGCTGATGGAGTTGTTTTGTTTTTGTTTTTGTTTTTGTTTTCTGAGACAACAGCATTGCTGTTGGGCCGGGAGGCCAAGGTGTAGCGTTCAGGGGATGTGCGGCCAGAAAGTAGCTCCTCAGCCTGCCTCTGTAATTAAAAGTATAAATGTTTCAAGTCGAATACATCCTATTAGTAAGATTTTAGGAAACAAAAATTTAATTTATTCACATTCGATATGGTCTGTAAATGCCACCATTATGGGCCTTCCGCTGGCCTTTGATTAGCTATGGATTAATAAAACTTTTATACCTCCTTTGTCAGCCTCGTTGCGAACACTGTTTTTGCATACTGTTACTATTAAATAAATGAATTAGTGTCCAGAAATGTGTCATGCATATTACCTAGCAGCAGGAAGCATGATACAGTGGTCAGCTCCCCAGGAGCCTCATAAATCCAGTGCGCTCGGTAACCTGCTCACGTGGACCTATTAAAAGCGTGGTGATTTACTGGAGCCGTATTTGTGCTTAACAATGGAATTTTAGTTAATTCAAAACAATGTAAATCACCTCCAATTACAGTATTTGAATATTCACCATTGCTTCACAGAGCAGGAACTGTTACTAAGACAGGGTTGGGTAACTTGTGTGCAATGTAACCCCATCCTGGAGAGCCCTGTTTATCTGACGCAGCTAGTTAACTCTCTGCCGGAGCAATTTAGGGAAAAATCTGGAAAGAGAGGAAAGCAGGAGCAAGGCCTTGGGTTCCCTTCCTGGCTACAGTGCTCAGGTGAGTGTGGTAGTTGCCACGGTGTGGCTGTTCACTGTGAGGGGGCGGCATTACTAGAAGCTTGGGAATCTCTGTTGCTGTGGTGATTAAGTCTCAGCTCTTTGATACCACATAACCGATCTGTCCCTGAGGGGACAGCGCTGACCAGATTGCATCCTCAGGTTTGAAACAGGCTCTTATTCCTGAGGTCTCAGAGGGCCTTTCTGGGGACTAAAGGATGATGAACTGTCAGCTGGCTGTGGGGGTTGTGTTTAGCGGTGCTGGGCCTTGAAACTGGATGGGATCTGCGGGTCCCCATCCTCCCCAGGTGAAACAGGAGCAGCATTACTCCTGGTTAAGGTAAACTTCCTCGGAGGGCCTTCTGTCTGTTGGGGATGTTCAGTTTTCTTGACCTTAACCCTAGTCTGAAATGGGTGGGCTTGCATTTAGTGAAATGCACAATCTGGAAGAAATACCGACTTTGGGCAAAGTCAGCTGTGTGTGTGTGTGTGTGTGTGTGTGTGTGTGTGTGTGTGTGTGTGTGTGTGTACATGCACCAGGTTCTATTTAGGTCAGACAGCAGAGTCTGGGGTGGGTCCTCCAGCTTGTTTGAGGCAGGGTCTCCTGTCATCATTGTCTAAGCCAGGACAGGCAGGCTGTCCTGCCCTCACCCTTCCCGCTTCCCATGGGGTGCTGGCCACTGACATTTACACTGCCATATCTAGCTTCTACTGGGTTCTGGGGCTCTGAGCTCAGGCTGTTAGGCTTGCATGGAAGGTTGTTACCCACCGAGTCTCCAACCTGGAAAGTCAACCTGTGCAATTTTTGTTCAGTATCATCATTGGCTTTAGGCGGTGATCAATGTGATCAGTGGCTCTGCGTGTGATGTTACATGTTGCACGGTCTGTGCCCCGAGGTGAGTGACATCTCCTAACTGAACCCAAATGTACACACCTTGCGAGGAAACAACAGGTTTATATGCAGTTTGTCGTCCTGTGACGAAAATGAAATCAGGCAAGACACAGGGTGGTCACTGCTGCGGCTCCTCTTCTCTCCGGGTACACACAGATGGTATGAGGAAATGTTCTTGCCACTAGTAATGGTGGGTTCTCAGCCACGTTTCTGCATCTCAGAAGTCAATGAGGGCTTTGAGAGATTGGACCTGCCTCAACTGAATGCACTGGGCTCTGCTGACTCCCCATGGGAGGCCTTGCCTTGGAGGAGATGGGAATGGGGGGTGGGTTAGGGGGAAGGCTTATGGGGGTGGGAGGAGGGAGGACAGGGGAATCTGAGGTTGATATGTAAAATGAATAGACAATCTCTTAATAAAAAAACATGATAGCACCCCCCCCCCAAAAAAAGAGTGCTTATTGCTTTTGCAGAGGACCTGGGTTCAGTTCCCAGCACCCACAGTCTCAGCCAGTTGCTCCTTGCTCTGGGTTCATGTAGCAGCATGATTCTCTGCTGACTTCCTTCGATCTCTCTCTCTCTATCACTCACCCATTCCCCTTTCATCCAAGGAGTGATACATGGGTATAGTCTAAAAAATATTGAACTGCTACTGTTAGTATTCTGACCCACCCCTTGGAAACCCGCCCCTTGGGGCCCACCCTGCATCTTGACATAAAAACCTCATTTTAAGGAAAACCCCCTCCCCTTCTTCTCTCTCTCTTTTGCGTTCTCTCTCTCTCTCTCTCTCTCTCTCTCTCTCTCTCTCTCTCTCTCTCTCTCCATTCTCACGAGCTGTGCACACCTCCACTTTCCCTCCCTTCTCTTTCTTCCTGTCTCCCTCTTTCCTACCTTTCTCTCCATCACTCTATTATAATAAACTCTCTCCACGTGGATGCAGCGCCTGGGAGTGAGAGATTGTTCCACGTGCAGTGGCTGCTGCATCTTCCCTCCATGCTTCCCTGCATGTGTGGGATACCCCAGCCCGGCCAACTAGGGTCCCCCAGTATCATAACAACTACCAGTCTCTCTCCCAGCTTCTTTATCCAGATGGACTGCATTCATAGGCAAGCATGCACCGTGTATCCCACAGGCAGCAGAATACGGTCCACGTTTCTGCATCTCAGAAATCAATGAGGGCTTTGAGAGATTGGACCTGCCTCAACTGAATGCACCAGGCTCTGCTGACTCCCCATGGAAGGCCTTGCCTTGGAGGAGATGGGAATGGGGGGGTGGGTTGGGGGAAGGCTTGTGGGGGTGGGAGGAGGGAGGACAGGGGGATCTGAGGCTGATATGTAAAATGAATAGAAAATCTCTTAATAAAAAACCATGATAGCACCCCCCCCCAAAAAAAGAGTGCTTATTGCTTTTGCAGAGGACCTGGGTTCAGTTCCCAGCACCCACATGACAGCTCACAACCTCCATGACTCCAGCTCCAAGGAATCCATTTGAACTCTCTGGGTTCCTGCACACAGATAGTGCATACATATACACTCAGGCATGCACACGCGTGCACATGCATGCGCGCGCACACACACACACACACACACACACACACACACACACACACACACACTAAATATATTTTTAAAAATAAATAAGAAGTTTATGAGCTGGGCACAGAAGCACATACCTATAGTCCAGTGGTTCTCAACCTGTAGGGCAAAACTCCTTGTGGGCAGGGGAGGAGAGTTGTGGAACGACCCTTCCATGGGGATCACCTGAGACCATCGGAAAACACAGATATTTACATTATGATTCATAACAGTAGCAAATTTACAGTTATGAAGTAGAAACAAGTCGAATTTTATGGCTGGGGCTCACCACAGCATGAGGAACTGTCTTAGTACCTGCACAGAGCATTTTGCATCGTGTGTGTGCCTCCCATCACTTCACCAGTCTCCAGTCTCCTGTTGATCTGAGTCCTCTGCAGTCCTATCCAGGGTCGCACAGAACACCCCTCTTCAGCCTCCTCGGTGCGCACGCATCAGCGTAGCTGCAGGCTATCTGCCAGGTGTAGGCTAAATTCCCACAACTAGATTCCCTGGGTCAAATTGTTATAGAAATTACAGAAAAAAAATACCCTTTGAAAAAAATTGCACTAATTCACCTGCCTTCCAATAATCTGAAGATGCTGTTTACCCCATATCCTCAGCGTTTTGTGTGGAGGCTTTCAAATGAGTATGTGTTCATTATACCAAGTGAGGGGCTTCATTCTGAGAGTTACATACACATAGTCAATGCTCTTTGGTTATTAGCACACTTTCACCTCCCTCTTTCTTACGCTTTCTCCGTGTTGACTTTTAATTTAGAGTCATAAAGATGTTTTAAAGCTTCGTGTAATATCCTAAACAAATCAAGTCACTTCTGTCCCTTGTGGAGTCTGCTTCAGAACCTACAGGTCTGCACAATGGCGTATACTGATAAGATGCTGAATTTATTTGTCCGTTTTTGAGACAGGGTCTCACTATGTAGCACTGACTGACCTGGGACTCACTCTGTAGACCAGGCTGGCCTTGAACTCACAGAGATCCACCTGCCTCTGCCTCCCGAGAGCTGAGATTAAAGGTGTGCACTACCACACCCGGCTTGATGTTAAATTTAAATACAAACCTAACCACATCACTTTAGAAATGAAGGAGCTTCTGAGATGGCTTAGTTGAGCAGAAGAGAATCATGCCTTCAGGTGACTCTGAAGGTTAGCCTCTAAAGAAGGGGACCTGGTTTTCCGGAATCAATTCTATATTGTTTGGCTTTAATATCAAACTTACACAACTAAAATCTCCTTGGAAGAGAATCTCAGTGAGGGATTGCCTACATGGTATTGTCCTGAGAGCATGTCTCAGGGGCATTGTATTAATTAATATGGAAAGATTCAGCTCCGTTGTGGGTGGTATCATTCCCCAGGCAGGATGTCCTGAGCTGTATATAAGTGGAGAAACTGAGATGACCACAAGCAAGTAAGCATGCATGCATTCATTTCTCTCTGCTCTTGACTGTGGTTGTGATATGATTAGCTCTTTGAAGTTCCTGCCTTGACATCCTGGCAAAATGATGGACTGTAATCTCAAATTGTAATCGAAAATAAAACTCTTTCTCCCCTAAGTTGCTTTTGGTCAGGGTATTTTTATCACAGCAACCAAAATGAAACTAAGACAGGACCCAACCCTGTTTTCCTCACACCTGGTTTGTGAATATCTTTACACAGAGCGGACCACACATGCAACCCTAACCCCCCATCTGCTCACAAGGAAGCTTAAATTAAATGAGATGAGCATTGAATTCAAGTTCAACCTGCTTGGGTTCAACTCCTAGTTCTCTGATGTATTGTCTTTTGGCAATTTGGTTGATGTCTTAGTGTCTCAAAATTCTCATCTATAAAGCAGTGATGGCCATATGCATTCCACAGTACTTAAGTGGGTGCCTTGTAGAGTGTCTGTCATGTGGGGCTGGAGAGATGGATCAGTGGTTAAGAGCTCTTTTTGCTCTTGCAAAGACCTGAGTTTGGTTCCCAGCACCCACATCTGGTGGCTTCACAATCACCTGTAACTCCAGCTCCAGAGCATCCGACATCCTCTTTTGACCTCTGTGGGCAACCAACCACACATATACACAAGTAAATAATCAAATAGATCTTTTTTTTTTAAAAAAAGTAGTAAGGAATTATGGTGGTAATTTACCACTATAAGATGAAAAAAATTTAAAAAATGAATCCACCTTCTATGTCTAGAAACATCTCACTGAACAAAGGTATTCCTAGGTTTAATAAAACTGAATTCCAGTTGGTGATTATAACCCTGTTTTTTTCTAATCAGAGTATAAATTAGAAAGATTCTTAATGCTTTAAAGTGATATTGTAAAATTAATATGTGTTTTTCCCCAACACTTGGAAATTTAAGAAATTAATATTAAAGTCATCAGCTCACTAATCCTCTACTGAGAGCTAATGCTAAAGCTACCTGTTTATTTATTTATGTAACCTAAGCTGGCATAGAACTCACTGTGTAACCTAGCTGGCCTCAAACTTGTGGCAATCCTCCTGCCTCAGCCTCCCTGGTACCAGAAGCTTCTATAGTCAGCAATGTTATTTTCCCCACTTTTTTCTCTCTCCTAGTACTCAGGAGCATCTATCTCAGGAGGATCGAAGCTCAGTTTGATCCAAGGAGAGTGTGTTGTCGATAGAACACCCCCTCTGGGGTAAATAAAAGCATTTCATTCTGTTTAAAGACTTACATTGTAATTGGAAGAACCATACATGCGACACTGTGAAGCCAATCCTACTTATAACACCTGAACACCATCATTTTCTGTAAGAATTCTTTGTTGCTAGGAACCTGGAGCATCCCGCCACTCCCGTAATACCAATAAATAATAAATGGAAACATGAAACAGCCGAAAGTAACCTAGTGGGTGCATCTGAGCACTTTCCTGACTTCTCTGCTGAGCCCCGGGTCATTTACGGCTCTGTAATGAGACATGCCAACTTGTCATCTCACACATCTCAAACTTAACACGTCCAAACAGAACCCTTCCTCTCCATCCCCCGGCTCCCCCTCCCATCTCAATGATTGACATCTCTACCCTGTAGATGCTTCAACCAGAAATCCAGGAATAGTCCCCACATTCTTCCTCTTTCTCCTTTAGAAACCTAACAAATTTGATTATTTCTGCACCACAAATCTCCCAGAGTTCTATGTAGCTCGATTCCCCTTGACACCAAATCTAGGATTGGCCACAGGGCAGGATTCAATAACAGGTCACTCACTCAGGGACCTCCCTGTTTCCTGTCAAGCTCACTTTCCAGCCAAACACCTGGTCAAGGACACAATACCTCTTCCGTGGTGTTTCACTGCTCTTAAGACAGTTTTCAAAATCTTCAGTTTAACTTCCTAGACTATATCCTACCCTCCTTTAATTACATCTTTGACACACTTTTAGTCCCCTACGCAGCCTTCCTGGCCTTGCTGAGCTCTTCGCTCAGTGGAGTCTCAGCATACACTGTCCCATACACCTTCAAACCCCTTCCCTCTCATCCTGTCCCATCTGTCCTTGTTTTGGCTCTGTGTTCATGTCACCTCAGAGTTCTCCCCTCAACCCTAGGTCAAAAACAACCTCCTTATCTTTTTTATTTTTAGAAAGCTTTAATTGTGCTACACGATCCCTATAAGAGAATTTCCTGCCATCTACTGTTTACATGACTCTTTGTTTTGTGTCTATCTCCTCATCAGAATATAAGCTCCCCAAGGGCAAAGATTGTGTCTGTTTTGCTTATTATTGCAATCTCAGGAGTGTATGCCTGGTACAGAACATTTTCAGATATTTGATGATTGATTGACTGATGGATGAGTGGATGGATGGATGGATGGATGGATGGATGGATGGATGGATGGATTCATGGGTATTTCCTTCCTTTACCGCTTCTCAGAGCACATTGGCACAAACACAAGAAGCAGAGGAAAGAAACTCCTAGCAATCTTAGCTAGCATTTTCTTCTCAATAGGCCTTGCTCATCCTCAGGAAGGCATTGTCACTGCGTGTGCCCACTGGTTGATAGGATTCTGGAAAAACTCTCACTTTCCCACCCACTTGTCCAGATTCAGCTTTAGCTTAGAACCCACTCCCGGGCCATCTTCCTGAGGTCACAGGAGCTTCTTAGTTTCTGTTTTGCACTCTTGCATTCCTTACAACCCATTCCACTCAGGTGGCTTGGAATACTTCAAAAGCTCAGCCCCACAGACCAGCCAATCCCAAATCATTCCAGAATAGTGTACACACTTCACTCCAGAGCAATAATAGCATGTTAGGGTGGACAGGACCAGCCAGCCCAAAGTCAGGAAGAAATAATGTACATGCTTCAAATAATCCTTGCTTTAACAGTCCTATTACTGAATCTCCTACCAAACGTTTACTCAACAGATCCTGTGTGTGAAGAACTGTGTTCCTGCTCTCACAAAGTCCTATGGTCTCAAGAATAAATGCACAGTTACACAGCTCATGGGAACAATCCAGAGATGGACCGTGGAACCTGAACTGGACCAAAAGTACATTGCCAGTGGCCCATACCTCCGACAATACCATTTTGCTTGCTGGATTCCTGAGTTTTAAGTATTGTTAGGCATACTGACAATTTGTAGCTGATGCCATCCACTGCACGTCTTCTGGTTTGTCCAGTTTCACAGAGCTGTGGTGGGCTCTTCCATTCCAGAGTGTCTGCTCTGTTTTGTCTAATGTACCAAAGGGCATTCAGTCATGCAGAGGAGTAATCCAAAATATTAGATATCTGACATAGTATCTGTTGAATAAATATTTGTTGAATGGATCCAATGGTAAAATTTTTTAAGGAAGTATTTCTGAATGACTTTGGGTTGGCTAGTTGTCAATACTCTGGGTCTGGGTTTCAAGGCTTATGCTTTAGAAACATTCTATGCCATCTGAGTGTGTGTGTGTGTGTGTGTGTGTGTGTGTGTGTGTGTGTGTGTGTGTGTGTTGGGGAATAGAGAATTAGTGTTGGGAAATGGACCCTTGGGTGGTACATTTCTGAGGCTCACTCTGTATGGTTCCCAGAAGGTCTGCAGTGGCATTGAGCCCAGCTGCCCATGGCTATGACTAGTATGGAACACACTCTGTTGGTGCCTCTCTTTCTAACCTCTTCTTCCAAGTAAGCTCTTTACTCAAGTCCTAGTGATAGAATTTGCTCTCAAAGCTCACTTTGAGACACTCCTCCAAATTCTGGGTTCCCAGCACGTAGAAGGAAGTCGGCAAAAAGAAATCAATGTACCGTAATGAATTGCCCGTTCATGTCTGTCTTAGTTGCAGTTTCTATTGCAGCAACCAAACACTATAACCAAAAAGGAAGTTCTGAGAAGAAAGTGTTTATTTGCCTTATGCTTCCCTATCACTATTCATCACTGAAGGAGGTCAGGACAGGAACTCAAACAGGGCAGGAATCTGGAAGCAGGAGCTGATGCTGTGGCCATGGAGGAGTGCTGATTACTGGCTTGCTTCCCATGGCTCACACAGCCTGTTTTCTTACAGAACTCAGGATCATCTGCCCAAGGGTGGCCCCACTCACAGTGGGCTGAGCCCACCCACATCAATCACTAATTAAGAAACTGTCCCACAGGCTTGCCTACAGCCCGATCTTACAGAGGCATCTCAACTGAGACTTCCTGATGACTCCAGCTTGTATCAAGTTGACATAAAACCAGCCAGGGCAGTGTCTACTAACAGCTTGGTATCAGCTGTCACAAGGAACACAAACTCAGCCAAACTTCTGAGCATCTTCCCAGTTCTAGGGAAACTAAGCACACAGACAAACGCAGTTCCTGACATCAAGGGACATACACAGACTGTCTGGAGAGCCACTTTTCCAAAGCTCACATTTCCGAACAAGACGATTTGGTTAAGGGTCTCCATCTCATATCTCCTCCAACTGACATGTGACTCAATTGGTTGTATAATGATACATACTGGACCTGGAGCAAAATCTATAATCCTGTTGCTTTGAGCATATAGCCTCGGTGTTATAAAGGACAGAAATCGGATTCAAACTAGGTTTGAGCCAAAAAGGAAGAAGGAGTCATGGGATGGCTTTACCAGCAGCAAGACCCTTCCTTATTCTTGGGTAAACTGCCAAAGTTGGAAGTGTCCATTCTTCTCTGCCACTGAGTCAGGAGCAAGGGCAGCCCCCTCACCCTTGTGGGAACACTGAGTAAGGAACTAACCTTGAACCTGAGCTGGAGAAGTTTACTCGAAGGCCATCTGCTTCTGTCCGGAGGAACATCTTCACCTATGTGGCACCTGTGAGTTTCCAAAGCTGGGAGCATCCAGCAGCACACGGTGTGTTTCAAAGGGCCAACTTCCCAGTGGCTTGGCCTATATAGGTCTGTGGGCTTTCTCAGCTCCAGAACAGGCAAGCCCAATCTTCTCCCCAAGCCTTGCCATAACCCTTTACCCAGAGCCTAAGTACTTTCTAGGCTGGTGGTAGCTACAAATCTCAGGTCCATGAGGTCCATGTCCATCTCTGTCCCAGAGCCTTTTCCATGATAGGTAGACAGTGGGAAGGGCTCTGTCTAGCCCTGGCACCAGCCTCCCTCTGTATCCACTCTCTACACAGCTCTCCTGCTGCTGTGTGATCACACCACCTCCAAGTCCTCATTTTAAGGGATCTGCAGGCAAATCCCACAGATCCCTTTATTCTCTCTCCCCACCTTCCTTTACTCTTTAGCTTGTAATTAGCCATTTTTGTTTTTTTTTGTTCCCCTCACAGGTTTAAAGGCTGCTTATTTGAAATTCATCAGTGAGTGACTCCCATGAGAGTTACCCTCAATTACAAATTGAAGACTAATTGTATTGTGATGGCTGTGTCTGGGAGACGCCTCGGCAGTAATCACGTCTAAATTAACTCTTGCTTCCGACTAAACACTAAGTTAAGGCTTTAAAATGGGCCGTGATTTGCAGCCGTGAGTACAGCAGTTAGTGCACTGGTTAGTGCCATACTTACGTAATCTTTTTTAAATTCTTTTTTCTTTTCTTTTGAACTCTGGACTACTTTTAAAATTCACTTAATGGAAAAAAATCATAGATAGTTACTTTTACCATAAAAGTTTGTCACATAAAAGTATTATTATTATTATTATTGTTATTATTATTATTATATTAATTTTTGAGGCAGGGTTTCTCTATGTAGCCCTGGCTACCCTGGAACTCACTCTTTAGACCAGGCTGGCCTCAAACTCAGAGATCTGGCTGTCTCTGCCCCTCTGCCTCTCTACCTCTCTGCCTCTGCCTCCCGAGTGCTGGGATTAAAGGTGTGTATCACCACCATCCAGTGTAAAATTATTATTTTTCCTGTGATTATTGCCATATTTTGTTCTTAAAATGAATTCTCTGAAAAACTTAACACTCAAGTCTCATGTTTTTATATGCAGTATTTTAAATGACTTTTTAACTAATTTTTGAGAATTAACATATATACATATAATGTCTTTTGATCATATTCACTTCCCAAGCCTGCCTTGTAACTCCTCCTGGATCTACCCTCCACTCCCCCTTCCAACCTGATGCCCACATGTGTACCTATGTTCATGTGTATGCATGTGTATGGATGTGTATGTAGATGTCTATATGCCACCGAGTCAGTTTTGCTGCCCGTATACCCAGGTCCTCACGCCAGCAAGGCAAGCCCTTAACCAACTGAGTCATCTTCCCCAGCCTGATCTCCTATATTTCACATTTCTACCCAGCCATGGCCACAGTAAGCACTAGGTGACAGGCAACAAGCTTTGGAGAGCTGTTTAGAAGTTAGCTGGGATGGGAAGACACAACCATTGTGTTCACAGAGGGGAGGCCCAGCATGAATGGAGGCCGGGGTGGAGTATACAGGAACTGTTAGAACGCATGGATGCCCAGATAACAACCAAGGATCTTTGCAGCTGCTATCTTTGGGACACCCCACAAAAGATTCAAAATAGAGATTTCTATATTTGACAAATATTTAAGGACAAATTCAGACTTGGCATTAGGAATCCACTTTTTCTTTTCTAGCAAGACAAGCTTCCCTTGAGATGTGTATGATGGCACGCCCTTAGTCTCAGCACTAGGGAGGCAGAGGAGCTCTGTGAATTTGAGGCCAGCCTGGTCTACATAGCAAGCTTCAGGACAGCCCAGACTACATAAAGAGAGACTCTGTCTCAAAAAAAACAGGGAGCAGGGAGACAGAGACAGAGAGACAGAGAAAGTAACACAGAAAGACCTACTCCTGTGATTTTAGTATAAATAAAAAAGTGACTTTAAAGGTGTTTTAACATCTTCTTTTGACCTTATCCAAGTGCTGAAGATAAAGGAAGCCATGAATGGGTCTTCTCCAGAAAGGCAAGTGGGGACTGAATTCATTCAGTTTGCCATTTCTGTCACTGTGCTGGAAGGCAAGGACATATCTGCCTTGTCTCCACCTTCTGGTTACAGCATGCAGTGACTTATGACAGGCTAGCCTTAAAGACAGATCTGGTGCCAAGGGCAAATGAAAAGGAGATAGGCAAAAGACATTAAGAACCAAACGCTCCACCTTGTCAAGTTCAGATTTAGGTCTGGACACAGCTTCCCCATCCAAGGGCTCTTTCTGGTCCCCGGCTTGTCCTCTCTCCTTGCCCCACCCTCAGGAGCACCTTCCTGGGTCCTGCCACTGCAGGGTGACCCCTGAGGGTTAGAAAAGGAAGGGGGAGTTTGCAGAGGCCAAAGTGGAGGTTCAACCGCAGCCTTGAAAGGGCTTGTGACCCATACAGAGCTGCCAAATGGTAAGCCAGAACCTCGCCTGTCTATGACCTGAGCACCTCTGCCCCAGTGACAAACACCTTTGAATATTTCTTCCCCAAATGGAGCTGCGATTGAATATTATAACTGCCACTCATTGTGTACAGATGATTGGAAACCTGCAGGAGAGGAGAGTCGCCCAGAATCCAGAGACAAAGACCGTTTAAATATTGATGTATTGGTTTCCCATCTGTCCTTTTCCCCTTTTCTATTTATTTTGCATGTAGCCCAGGCTTGACTCAAACTGCCTCCATAGCCTAGGATGGGTTTGAAGTCCTGTTGCCTCTGTCTCCAGCTCCAAGGTGCAGGAATTATAGGCGTGAGTCACCATATCTAGCTTCTGACTTCCCTTCTCATGAACTGTATTTTTCTCATAGCGTACTGGAGACTAGAGATGTGGTTTAAACTTAACAGTATCATATATGTTTTCTTGTGTTCATGTAAATTTATAGATGTATAATGTAACAACATAATTTCATGTAATGATTTCAATAATTATGTCTATACATATTTGTATTTTTATAAATACATTAAGTGGCTGCATGATAAAAATCTCTTGGTATATGATGTTTCAATTACTGTAACTCATATTACTACTAATGTTACAATGGCTACTTCATCAATAAATACTTTTTAAGTGTTTAAGATGATTTCTGTACAGTAAACTCCCAGGAATGGGGACAACTGGGGCAAAGAGTAAAAATCTTTTGTCAATGGGTAAGCATACATATACATGTGTGTGTACATAAGTGCATGAGCTTGCGCACGTGTGTGTGTGAATGTGTGTGTGTGTGTGTGTGTGTGTGTGTGTGTGTGTGTGTATCTGCCTCAGGTGTTACTCCTCAGTTTCTCAGATACTATCCACATTGTTTTTTGAGACAAGTTTTTTTTTATTGTTTATTTATTTTACGTATATTGGTGCTTTGCATGTATGTATGTCTGTGTAAGGGTGCCAGATCCCCTGGAACTGGACTTACAGACAGTTGTGAGCTGTCATGTGAGGGTGGGGCATTGAACCCAGGTCCTCTGGAAGAGTAGCCAGTGCTCTTAAGCACTGAGTCATCTCTCCAGCTCCCAAACAAGGTTTTTCATGGGCTGGAGACAGCTGATGAGGCTGGCTGGATAGGAGTCCTACAGATCCTCAGGCCTTTTCATCCCCGGCAGTGGGATTATACATCCTGCCACATCAGTTGGTTTTTGTTTATTTTACTGAGGGTTCTGGGGATTCAAACTCAAGTTCTTACACTTGTATGGCAAGCACTTTCCCAACTGAGTTTGCTCCTGAGCTCAGAGTCTAAACCTATGGTTTCTTGTGCCCATTGCTAAAGTTACCCACAGAGTTCAAGGCAGGCACAAAGGCCAGCTGGGTGTGGCCAGAGCATCCCCCTCTGCAAAGTGATCTCCTGGGAGACCGAAAACCTTGGTGTGACTCACAAGGTTCTTGCTGATTTCAAGGGAAATTGAAATCAGCAAGATTTTCTCTCTCAACTGGGCTGAGACCAAATAGATGGAAACATTTCCACATGCTGGAAATGACTCACTGGCGAGCAACGGTCCCACTGAACTGCAGCCTGCTTCACGTGGTCTTCAAGGCAATTAACATCCAGCCGTCCGCCAAGGATTTGCTTGTGCGGTGAGATTCCTCCAGAGCTGTCTTCCAAATATCAGAAATGGTGATTTTAAACTTCAGTCCATGTGCACTAAAAACAAATTTTTGTTAACTCTCCTAGATAACTGGAAATGGGCCTTCTTATGAAAGAGCCACTTATATTCACTTTTACACTTAACCACGTACGTATATAATAGAATTATATACACACACCAGACTCAAATGAACACAGTGACAGTGCTTGTCTGTCTTTGATAGAGGACATTTATTCTCTCTCTTCTCAACATACACACACACACACACACACACACACACACACACACACACACACACACCCCATTTTCAGTCACATTCCTTTCAAATAGGTGCTGTCCCTGCCATTACTGTAGAAACAACACTCTCGCCCCAGTCCCTGCAACATTACATGGTGATGAGCAGAACTATCAGAATCCACCCACAAATGACTGCCAGTTGCTTGGTACTGTGTCCTCCTCTTTTTGCTTTCCAGACTACCCAAAGCTGTTTGAATTCCCAGTTCAAAGAATCTTTGTTAGATAGTCAACCTGTTTCCAGGAGCATTGAGCACAGCCATCACATGGTCGGTGATGGCATCATCCTGCCAGCCTGGTCCCGCAAGTGTTGCTTTGGGCCCACAGGCCAGTGCACCGTTGGGACACAGTGGGGTAAACAGTAGCCTGGTTTGATGCATATTCACAATGCGTCCTAATCCCACTAGGTGGTTTGTATCCCTGTTAAGAATAGACCAGGGGCAACTCAAGGGGAAGGGGACATGCTAAAATATTGTAATCAGATTACCAGGGCATTGTTTTTCTCCTAACTCAGCGATTAGAGGTGTCTCCCCTGCCCCTAGAAATGCTATTCACAACAACAATCTTCGAATAAAAGATACTGTGCTAGAAGACAAAGGGGGTGACAGACAGGTGACTAGGTGTTCCAAAAGTGGGCAAATGTTTCCGCATCCTTGCTTTGTGTCCCCAAGTACAACTACCACACCTTTCATGTGTAGCCTTCAACAGATACAGTTAGAGGAAAGAACAGAGAGTGGTGCCCCTCCCCCCATCTGGGCAAGCAGAGGGAGAGGTCAGATACCTCTGAAGGCTCTTAGCTTGGGTCCCGATCATGTGCGTAAACAGGCCTTTCACCGACTAATTCATTCATCTTCATGGGTAATCAGAACTGACAAAGAACAGATCGCCACAAATCACAAGGGCACAAACATCTGGGGCTGCTTTTAATGAGATACCCCAAAACCTCTTAAGTGTTAATTGCTCAGCAAGCACCCAGTGGCTTTCACAGTTGTTCTTGCAAGTGATACAAATTAGCACCCAAGATCTGAAAAGTGTACTGACTGTAGGAACGCTGGGGAATTCAGCAGGGCCCTGGGTAACTTGGCCAAATATATGTATTAACCTAGATACATGCCAGCATACTGTTTGGGGACTGCTTACAGGGGGGAAAGAAAGTTAAGACCGAATCTTACTGCTGTTTGCACTTGGGACTCCCAGGTGAGTCAGTTCGACTGTGAGGCAATTTCCCTTCTTCACGGAATCCCTTACCAACTGCACACAAATGCCCTGAGAATTTTTAAATATCCAAGATGCTTAAAATCTGCAGTGTAAATCCTGTTCCTCGTTAGGAAGTGTAGAGAGTGCACAGACAACCGGAAGTTTTTGTGAGTCTTTGGTTATACCTTTTGTTTCTTTTTGACTTGACTTTGTTTCTTTTTTCTGTACTTCTGCCTGAATCCAGTACAAGGGAAGGAGGGCTTATTGTTCAGGCAAATGACATATGTCAGGAAGCTGCAAGAAGACTTCATTTAAAAAAAAAAAAAAAAAAGTCATCAAATGTGGATGGAGGAGAGACCAGTGACTTTCTCAGAACCTGAAGCACCTGTTTTCCCTCCTGATTGGCTCTCTTTTCCTCTTCAGGATATTTCTGGCACACCATGGAAGAGTGATTATCCACAGACCAGTGAGGGTTCTGACACGTGTGTGTGTGTGTGTGTGTGTGTGTGTGTGTGTGTGTGTGTGTGTGTGATGTGATGTGTTTGTGCGTGCACATATTTCAGCCAGAGGTTAGTGTCAGGTGTCTTTGTATTGCTGCTCTCTCCATCTAATTTTTTAAAAAGATTCTATTTTAGTTTCTTTATGGATGTATATCTGTGGGTGGTGTGTGGGTATCCATGGAGGCCAAGAGAGGGACTCAGATTCCCCAGGAGCTACAGTTACAGGTCGTTGTGAGTCACACGATGTGGGTATTGGGAGTCTGTGGATATTGGGATTCAGGTATTCTGACCCTCTGGAAGAGCAGCAAGTGCTCTCAACCACTATGCTATCTCTCCATTCTCTCTCCACCTTATTTTTTGACAAAGGGACTCCCAGTGAACCTGGAACTCTCTGTCTGGGCTAAAGTGGCTGGCCTGAATTCCAAGGAAGCTGTTGTCTTCCCCTCCTATCCCCACCCCCAGCACTGCCATAATGGGGGTGTACTGCCATGCCCTGCTTTCATCCCAGTGCTGGGGATCAAATTAAGTTCTCACATTTGCATGGCAAGTTCAGGGCCATCTCCCTGGCCCCCTTAACACATGATCATTTACTTTACTCTGGTTATTTGTCTCTTCTCTTTGCGCATTTCTGCGTCCTTCCTGGCCATAGACACCACCTAGCATGCACGTGTTAAAAGACACCTCATGTTCAGCGTCACACGTTTCCACACAGTGTTTCCTCTGCATATGAGAATGGCTTAGAGTCAGCAAGGTGCATGTGTGAGCCTACTTTACATAAAAGAGGCTGCTCAGAGACATTGCTGGACACACACCCAAGACCAAGATGCCTTGTTTCTTAGCAGGCTGCCCTGGCTGCTGGAAAGAAACAGATCGAATCAGACTTGTTCTAAAATCACCAATAATGACGGTTTTTTGTTTTTTGAAAAATTTACTTCCTGCTTTTTGGAATTTTCCAGAATACTAACAGAATAATTTGAGATGAATACATTTTAGGTACCTCATCTTTTTACCTATGGGGAATTCGTAGCAAATTAAGGGCTTATTGAAGCTAATTACCAAGGTGCATTTCTGCCTCCTTCCTAGCCATAGAAACTAGATAGCATCCCTTGTCACAGAAATGAACAGGATCACACTGTGTGCTTGCAAAACCCTTCAGAAGAGATCAAAATCACATGAGTAAGGATCAAGCATGGTCGTTGCCTAGTGAGCACTGGGCTCTTGGGTCAACAAAACAAAACAAATGAACGAACTCCCCCTCAAAATCAGGATGGGGAAAATCTTGTGACTTTCTCCCCAACCAATCCTGCTCTCTTAAAACAGTATTTCACTTCAACAGAAGTTAGATAATGTAGAACAATAGTCAACATTATTTGAAAAATGTAGCCAAAAGTGTTTAAATGAACATGAAAGGCAGCCAGAGAGGAGGAAAGGGAGTCCTTGTCCTGGATTCTCTTTTTTAGTCTTCAAAAATATATAAACAGTATGTGTGTGTGTGTGTGTGTGTGTGTGTGTGTGTGTGTGTGTGTGTGTGTGAGAGAGAGAGAGAGAGAGAGAGAGAGAGAGAGAGAGAGAGAGAGAGAGAGAGAGAGAGAGCACACGCCATGATGCACATGTGGAGGTCAGAGGATAACTTTGGAGTCAGAGGATAACTTTGGAATCTGGTTCTCCCCTTTCATCTTGTTTTGAGGCAGGGTCTCTCTTGTTTCTGCCACACTACATACCCTCAGCTTGCTACCTGAAAGCTTCCTGGTGATTTTTCTGTCTCTGACTTCCACCCTGATGACAGAGAATTACAGACACACATCACAGCATCTGGCATTTCATGTGAGTCCCAGGAAGCAAACTCATATGGTCAGGCTTACACAACAAGTACTTTTACCCACTGAGCCATCCTGCCAGCCCCAGGAGACTCTTAAAGAGGCAAGTGTAACACGCATCTTAAAAGGTCTTATTAACAACAACAAAAACCAGGGCCAGATATTGGGGTGAAATGTGGAAGATCAGAGAAACAGAATAAGCCACAGCCAACCTCACCTCACCAATTCCTCAGCTGATTCTGTTTCCTCAGACTGGAAGCCTCTCTTTCAAGAGAGCAAGTGTTACTGTTTCCTCTGGCTGAAAGCTTCTGAGTCCTCACCCCTGAGGGTCTCAGTTGAACTGTTGCTAAAAACCTTCTTCTAGGAAATCCTCAGCCCAAGAGCCTCTGAGTCCTCACCCAAAAGGGTCTAGTTGAACTGCTTAAAAGCCTCTAGTTCCTGGTCCTCACGCCTTATGTACATTTCTGCTTCCCGCCATCACTTCCTAGGATTAAAGGCTTGTGTCCTTCCCAAGCAAAGACTTGAGATCTCAAGTGCTGGGTTTAAAGGTGTGTCACCATACTTGGCTCTGTTCCCAGTGTGACCTTGAACTCACAGAGATCAAGATGAATCTCTGCCTCCCAAGTGATAGGATTAAGGGTGTGTGCCACCACTGTCTGGCCTCTATGTCTAGTCTAGTAGCTGTTCTGTTCTCTGGTCCCCTGATAAGTTTTATTGGGGTGCACAATATATCAACCACGGGTGAGTGTGGCTTTACATTTGTATATGTCTTCCTTTCTTTTCTTATTTTTAAGCAGGGTCTCAATACACAGCCTAGAGTGGTCTTGAACTCTTAAGTTGGGACAGAGAATATATGAACTGGAAAAAAAATGCTGGGACACCACGGTGGTTATAGATCTGATGGGTGCGTGCTAAGGGGAATTCAGCATTGTATGTAGAACAAAAAAGCGTGCTCCATTTTTCCAAGTTGATAAATTGGTTATCATTGTTTGTGACAATCAGCAAAGCATAGGTTCATGGGTATTGCTTGCACACCCCCATCCCCAACCTTTGTTTTAATGGTCTCTTAACTGTAAAAATTATAGGTGGTTCAGTTTGACTGTTTAGTCATTTAGTTACTTGTTATCTTTTGCTTAAATTTTTTTAGATTTACTTATTTTGTGTGGGTTGGGGGAAGAGGGCAAATGTGTGCCACAGTGTAAGTAGAGAGGTCAGAGGACACCTTGCAGGAGTCGGTTCCCTTCTTCTACCACGTGGGGCCTGGGGATTGAACTCAGGCCATCAGCCTCCATGGCAAGTGCCTTGACCCCCCCCCGGAGCCATCCCATCAGCTTGTTTTCTGCTTCCTTAGCAACTGTCAGAGAAGACATTTGAAGCACCACACTGATGTTCTCAATCCAGGAAATCTTGCAGTTAGTAGCACAATTCAAAGAATCCCAAAGCATCCAAATAATAACATTAAAAAAAAAAATCAAGCAAGGATGTAGACAATTGGCTCACCAAGAGGAGATCTAAGAGGCCACACCTGATCCTCTTCCTGCTTAATGCTCCCTCACTTATACCATACCAGGGAGTAATTCTAAGTTGAAAGACAGTTTTATTCTACAGAGAACCTATGGAATCTACCCGGCACAGTGAATTCATTTGGGGCAAGTTGTAAAAGAATTTTTGCCTTGTCAAATTCATTGTGTCAAAACCCTAATTTTAAAAAAGTCCTCTGTATCATAAAAGCTGTATCTTGATAATTTGCATAGACATTGTCTTCAAAAATTCTATGATAGCAGTAAAATTTTGTTCCAGGAAAGGTGTTTTGTTTTAATACATTGATGAGAAGGACTTGAAATATCAAAAATAGCATGAAATTCAAATCTGAGGAACCCAGCAGTAGAGTTCTTGGAGCCGTATCATTTAGAAAGAGAAATGACAGATATTTTCAGAACTTGGAAACATAAACCCTATGAAGGTCTAGAGGTAGCCAAGACAACATTATAGTCAGCGTAGTAGGCTCCCCCCGTACCCAGCAGGGCATCCACAGACCTCTGCCTGGAAAACTCACTACCAGCCAGTCTTCTAGGGTAAACTCCTGCATGCCCGGATTTGTTATTAACTCTAGGTTTGAATTAGAATTCCCTATCTTACAGCTTGGAGCCAAACTCTGTTTACAAAACAGTATTTACACTTGACTAATTTTGCAGATCAAACTAATTAAATCAATTAAACTGGTGATTAACCAAATGAAGGCTGATTGCAAAAATTAGTGGGTTTATTTTGGAGGACTGGAAGTCGGCTAATTACTGCAGTGATTGCTTGAACCTGGAGTCCTCTAAACGTGGTATAAATGGAAGCCTCACAGTGAATTAGACTGGGAATTCATTACAGTTTAAAGCACTGTTAATACGATCAGTCTGCTCCTCCTTGGGGAAAACTGCCTCGCCCTGTGTGTTGTATATTGTTAAACAGTCACTTGGGCTATATGCCTTTTGTGACATAAGCCAACAAAATGGACAATGAAATGAAGTTATTTCTCCAGCAATAAATACTAGTACCTTCCCACTGTTAATGCTCATAAACACTGATGAACTTGTTAAAAGGTAAATTATGATTCGGTATGTTGAATCATACTGTAAGGATGATTGGGACATGGGTGGGGACACGGGGAGATCCGGTGGGCATCTTGGCTCATGTATGTACGTGTGTGTATATAGAATTATGTGTTGAGATTCTGCCTGTCTTCCAAGCTCCCAGGTCATGTCATTTGCTGTCGGTCCTTGGTCCGCATTTTGAGCAACAGCACACGCAAGAGCTAAACTCTCAGGATTAGAGTTTAACACACTTCAGGGCAGGCTATGCAGATCAAGCTACCATCACAGTCCCAGGTTTTGGCCAGCGACACCTGAGTCTGTTTCTTGTAATGGTGGTTACTGCTGGGCCCTCACCGGATGCTCTTTCTCCATCTTCCTGGGATGTTAGTAACAGAGTATTTATGTCCATACATAATGCATTCTACTAATTGATTCTTAAAGCGTATCATTTTAACAAAATGTGAGCTCAGCTGAGCATGGGGTCCACAGTTTTTGCTGATCTAAAGATCGCTGACCTTTCAGTGCTCTGTCTTACCTTCGTGTTAGATTTATGAGATGGTATTTACAGTAATAAAAGAAAGATTTCATATTCCATTCAAAGATAAGGGGTAAGTCTGGAAGTGAGATGATGGCTTTATGCAAAGTCTTCAAGGGAAGCAACAACCTCCTTCTGAAGACACATCTTTATCCTCAGCAGTGTATCCTCTTTAGGGATGGGAGGGGGAGCTAATTTTCCCAGTTAATCAATGAATGCGTCTTGACATTTGCCTTCTCTCCCGTTGCAGGTTCATAACAAGAAACACCTTATCCCTACAGGAAACCCCACAACCTTTAGCAATGACTATTCATTGCCGTTTGATAAGTAGTACCCCCCTGTGTGCCAGGGGCTAGAGAGTGCAAATTTGAACAAATTAAGACCACAGACTGCGTTTTAATAAGGACGGAGCTTGCAGGGAAAAGAAGGCACGTCTGAAGAGTTCCCATCTGGAGGAAGAATGCCACTCGCATGGTTATGAGAAGCAGCATGACGCAAGGGCCACATCGCCCAGGGCTTTGATGAGATGCTGAAGTTAACCAGAAACACTTCCTGTTGTCTTTTCTGTTGAAATGTTTCTGAGATTGTTTCTGTGTGCTGCGTGAGATTTCAAAACGCTGCACCAAATCGCCTAAGAACAAACATGTCCAAGCAACAGTCCAGACCAACTGACACGTGAGTCAGGCATCCTGGAAGGTGCTGGGAGGTTTGTGAAGACGGGCCAGACTCAGACTGCGCAGCCCAAGGATCCTGGATAAGGCATTGACCTATGACAGTATCGGACAAAGAAAAAAGTGACTCCAAAGTTTCCCATCTACAGAACTGCAATGGGAGTGATACTGCCAAGGCGCGTGGACGAAATCGAGGAGAGTGTTTGAGTTCTTAAATAAGCTTCGACTGCCAGCTCTTGCTCACCAGATGATCGAGTCTGCAGAGATGCTCTATGCAAGCATGTGTCATTGTCAGGCTGTTTGACCCCATGAAATACTCCAGTGTATTTATTTGAACATCTCCAAGTCGTAACCACACCACCCTCAACCAGTAAGCCTCTTGGCTTAGAAATTCATGGCAGCTGTATGATGATAGATAATTAGAGACAGGGTGTATTTTAAATACAAATCTAGAAATGCCCTGATCACTTTGCTTGGCTTTGTTTGGATCAGTCTTAATCTCAATGCTGAAAAACACCAAAATCCATGGGGTAAGGTGGGGAGAAACACTAGCTTGTAGATGTAGACTCACTTCTGATCAGGATATCATGTCACCATCGATGAGCTATCTAACTTTTCTCTACTTCTGTGAGACTCAGAAGTATCTGGACAGGTATAGAGCTAGATGTCGCCAAAGATGCTCCCACATCTTGGTATTATTTCTATAACATGCTAAACTATGTTTCTCATACCAACTCTTCAACATTTGATACTCCTCTGCCAAAGATATTTAATAAAAATATCGAGACAGGGTCCTTGTACATAGTCCTAGCTGTCCTGGAACTATTGTGTAGACTGGGCTGGCCCCAAACTCACAGACGTCCAAAGGCCTCTGCATCCCTTGTGCTTGGATTAAAAGTGTACACCACGGGGGCTGGAGAGATGGCTCAGAGGTTAAGAACACTGACTGCTCTTCCAGAGGTCCTGAGTTTAATTCCCAGCAACCACATGGTGGTTCACAACCATCTGTAATGAGATCTGGTGCCCTCTTCTGGTCATACTTGCTGTATACAAAATAAATAAATAAATCTTTAAAAAAAAAAAAAGTGTACACCACCATGCCCCACTTTTTTTGGTAACTTGTTTTCTTTTTATTTTGTCTTTTGAGACATCATCTTAACACTTGATACTCCTATTACAGAGATATTTAATAAAAATATGCACAACATTTTGTCATCTTAGGCATAAATGCCATTTTGACACTTGTTCCTGAAGGCCTGGCGGCATGCTTGTGTTGCTAATAACATCACCCGCCAATCAGTGAAGATATTGGGGTGTGAACACGGCAAAGAACTAATCCAAAACTCCTGTATGGTGCAAGTCGGGACTAGGACCCAAGCCACATACAAGGGCTTGTCCACCTCCCTCTTCTCTCTCCACACACAGCAACTTACTGGCTTGTTCCCCAGGGCTTACTTAGACTGCTTTCTTCATCCAATCCAGGACCACCTGCCTAGAGGTGGCATTGCCCACAGTGGGTTGGGCCCTTGCACATCCATCAAGAAAATAACCCACAGAATTGGTTTCTAGGCCAATCTGATGGAGTCTTTTTCTCAATTAAGGTTCCCTCTTCTCTTCCAACTAGCTTGTGTTAAATTGACAAAAAAATCGACCAGGACACTACAGCACATTTGTCAAAATGAAGAAATTGACATTGGTTTAATACTATTAATTAAGTTGCATACTCGACTTAGATTTTACAATTTAAATGTTCAATGAATGTACTAGAGTTGTTAATGAGTAGGAATATTACATGATCCGAGACCTAAGGGTGTCCATGGAATGACACCACAAACAATGTGTATGACAGGAGCTGCTTACCTCTCATTCCAGCCCCTTTCCGCCCTGGATGAGAAAGCCAAGGTCACAGGGATCCAGTGATGAAGAACCTGGTGGTCCCAGGGAGCACTGTGACCCAAAGCCCAGACGCTTAGAATCACGGACCTGACCAACCAACAACCCATTTCAAATCCTGCTATTTTGGAACAAGATGTCCACAATGGTCATCCATCATTTTCAAAGTACAATCCTTTTCTGGAAGATATTGCAGTATTATTCAAAATGTGCCAATGTGGGCAGGATATCCCAAGAGTAATTGTGAGTTATGAGGTCATGAGGACCTCATTGCAAACTATTTGCAAAACTTAATTGGGGTAATAAATAAACTAAGCATGTAAATTAGATTGAAGATTCCAGTGCGAATTAGACAACAGCCGTGAGCCTGCTGACTCAAAATGTCTTCCTCCGGCTCTATAGTGCTCGGTGCATTCCCTGTTAATTGAGAATATAAAATCCAGATATCCCAAAGCTTCACCAAAAACAAAAACCCGCTCTCCCCCACAAAAAATCCCCAAAAAAGACAACCTTGGAAATAAAGCCATTTAGTGAGATCCATCTGTACAGAGATGCATGATAATTTTCTATTACTAGGTACTTAGTAATTTGTCAGAGTACATCTGGCATTCACAGACAAACCCACCTGCCCCTTAGAGTGGGAATTTATGTTAGCCAACGCACTTAGAAGCAAATACAGATCAAAGAAAGGAAGGAAAGAAGGAAGGGGGTAGGGTGGGAGGGGCGGGGGACAAGCCATTTCCAATTAGTAAAAAGAAACAAAAATTATGTTTTACCAAACATATTGATAGGCTGAAATAAGACTATCTCTTCTTCCTTGCTTGCTATGGGGTGTGTGTGTGTGTGTGTGTGTGTGTGTGTGTGTGTGTGTGTGTCCATGTGCGGGGTTCATGCATGTGCAGGTGCACATGCTTAAGCGTTTGTGTGGGTGTGGAGGCCAGGGGTCAACCTGGGTGTCATTCCTCAGGACACTGTCCACCTGGGTTTTGGAGACAAATTTTCCACTGGCCTGGAGCTCACCAAATAGGCTAGACTGGCTGGCCGGCAAAGCCCAGGAATCCGCTATGTTGGCCTCCCCAGTGCTGGGATTACAAACACAGGTCACCATGCCTGGCTTTGGGACTTGGGTTTTAAGGATCAAACTTAGATCCTTCTGCTTGGAAGGAAAGTACTTTACCCAGTGAACCATTCCTCCGCCTCCCTTTCCTCTTCCTCCTCCTCCCCCTCCTACTTTCCTTTATTTATTTTTAAGTGATGTGGATCAAAAATAACCAAAGGCCTCACTGTGCTTGTTCAGATAGTTGAAGAATGAGTAAAGAGGCCTTCTGCAGGTAAATATAAATATACAGAAAATGAAAGAAGCCACACACTCAAGCACCACATCTAATCATGTCGCCTAAATCAGGTCTTACAGCAGTGTCTTTAAAAAAAAAAAAAAAACACAGTTGATTGAAGGAATACAAATGCCTCTCTGTGGTGACTTGAGATGCCACTTGATGTAGCCCATTTTCTAGACTCTAATTATTCCATTTGTAGACATGAATGCCATTTAGATGTGAGCTAATTCAGCATGCTAACTCAATTAAATTCGTACTGACTTGGATTTATGAAACATCAATGGGTTCTTGGTGAGACCAATGGGACTGGGGGTGATTCATCCCCAAGTCTCCCCGACATGGCCTCTCAGGAGCTCAATTAAACATGACAGCCATGAGGATTTTTTAAGTCAGAATGGTTCACAATTAAAATAAAACAAAACAAAAAGAATTCTGTGTTTCGTGCACATGGAAAAGAAGACCCTGTGACAGACAGCACAGACTGAAGACAGTCTTGAGGCCACATGTTGTCTGTGTGCACAGGAGAGCACCTGTGTGGCCTGACTCAGTCACCAAGCCATGTGGCAAAGGCCAGGGAACATCACAATGTGCCTCACCTACAAGGCACTTAATAAACGCTGGTTATTGTTAGTTAGAACTAAATTGCTTGCTTCCGCTTGGAGGCTGGGTCCGTGTCTCCATTCTGAGAGTTGCAAGGCAGATACTGAATGCTATGCAGAGCCGTAAAAAGATTAGAAATAGATAGTCATTGAAAACTACACTAGTTATAACTTCAGTCTGAAATTGAAAGCCACAGTGAGCTTGCAAAAAGTCGTCCTTGTGAAGAGATGGTATCTCTGTACCATCTGGAGTAAGCTTGGAAAGACAGACCCTCCTAGCGGTTTGAACGACCTTGGTAGAACCTTGCCTCACACTCCTTCTTCTCTACTAGAGGAGTGTTTAATGACTGAGGACTTAGCCTTGGGCCTGGCACAAGAGACATAATTAGAAATGTTGCTTTATTTGCCTTGGAACATCTGGACCCAGGTGGGTGATGGGGGAGCCAAGCTCCATGGTGTATGTATACCTGTAATCCCAGCCATGGAGAAGCAGAGAAGTATGCCAAAGATCGGTCACAGGCCAGCCGAATTGGTGAGCCCCAGGCCAAGGGAGAGACCCTGCCTCAAGAAAAGGCAATAGTCATTGATGGTGGCACATGCCTTTAATCTTAGCACTCTGAAGGCAGAGGCAGGTGAATCTCTGAGTTTGATTCCAGCCTGGTCTACAGAGCAAGTTCCAGGATAGCCAGGGCTGCAAAACCTGGCCTTGAAAAAACAAACAAACAAACAAACAAAAGGGTAATAATGTGGAAAGCAATAGAAGAAAAGAAGAAAATACCTGAACACACTTTCTGCTGTCCACATGCACACCTGGGTGTGCATACACACACACACACACACACACACACACACACACATACACACACACACACACACACACACACACACACACACACACACACGTACACACAGAGGTGACCACATGCACACACACAAAATACTGTTTTAACTTGTGCAACAATGTAATAAGCTTGAACTTCCTTTGTCATTGATGAAGCATCCTAGGTACCTCTATTTTCATTCTCCTGAATCAAATCTTAGGTAGGAGAGATACATTCGTTTCTCCAAGGCCTACATGAGCAATCATACAAAGAGGGAAAGAGAGCCCATGTTGGCACCCTTTTCCATCCGCCTCTCTTAAGTTAGTGCCTAGTATGCATCCCAGAGTACATTATGTGGTGAAGCATTGTAGCAAATGATAAAGCAATTAGTAGTAGTGGTAATGCTACTCTTTGAATCTGACGTGCCCCACCCCCATGCCCAGGCTCAGACTTTGATGCTCCACCCTCAGATGGTGGTAGTATTTTGAGGCTGTGGAGTGTTTAAGATGTGGAGCCCTCCTCACAAAAGGAGATTGTTGAGGTGAGGCTTTAAAGGTGACACCCCAATCCTGGGTCTGGTCTAGCCTCTGCTCTGTCATCTCCACCAAATGCTTCAGCTACCAGAGTCTTCCCACCCTGCCTTCCCCACTCTGATTGGCTGAAATCCTTCTGAATCTGTGAATCAAAAGGGACCTTTCCTCCTGTCATTTGTTTGTGAGGAATTCTGTTACAGTGACAAGGAAGTAGCCAAGGCGGGTAATTCCTGGTAAGGACTGAGATATGATAGGGGCCTTGGGAGATTGCTCAGTGGTTAAGGACACCTGTTTACAGAGTACTGAGGTCCATTTCTCAGCACTCACATGGTGGTTCATTGTAGCTAGAGTTTTCCTGCCTTGCTCACAGTCAAGACAAATCACTGTCACCCGCCAGTCTCACAGCCGCTCAGACCCAACCAAGTAAACACAGAGACTTATATTGCTTACAAACTGTATGCCCGTGGCAGGCTTCTTGCTAACTGTTCTTATAGCTTAAATTATCCATTTCCATAAATCTATACCTTGCCATGTGGCTTGTGGCTTACCAGCATCTTCACATGCTGCTTGTCCTTGCGGTGGCTGGCAGTGACTCCTTCTGCCTTCCTGTTCTCTTTTTTTCTCCTCTGTTAGTCCTGCCTATGCTTCTTGCCTAGCCACTGGCCAATCAGTGTTTTATTTATTGACCAATGAGAGCAACACATTTGCCATACAGAACATCCCACAGCAGTTCATAACCACCTGTAGCTCCAGTACCAAGGGATCTGACACCCTCTTCTGACTTCTGAGGGTACTAGGCACACGAATGGTGTACATGTGTACATACAGGCAAACATACATACACATACAAATAAAATAAATTAATCTTATTTTTTGAAATGTAGTAGTAGGCATAGAAGTAATACTCATTCACGCATTGTAAAAACATATTTTCCCTGCATGCTATAATGTTTTAAATGCTGTTCACATAGCTTGTGGACATTTTATTCTATAACACTCCTTCAGAAATCTTTTTCAAATTTTGTTTTTATTATTTTTAATTATGTGGGTGTGCATGTGTGTGTGTGTGTGTGTGTGTGTGTGTGTGTGTGTGTGTGTGTGTATACTTGAGTGTGGGTGCCCATGGAGGTGAGAAGCATCAGCTCTTGATGTCATAGTTGTGAGCCTCCCAATGAGGGTGCTGGGAACTGAACTTGGGTTGTCTTCAAGAGCAGTGTATGTTCTTAACCACTAAGCCATCTCTCCAACCCAAGCTAGACATCTTCCCTTCATTTTACAGCTAAGGAAACTGGGTGAGAGCAGTCTTTGTATTCACTAAGGCCACACAGTCAGATGCCAGTGAGGCTACTGTTTCTGCTCTTGTCTTTGAAACCTCTGCATATGGTGTGGTTGGAAGAACATGAGATCTAAGTCAGAAAACCTAGACCTCCTTACAGTTTTATCATTTTGACCCCTGGAGATGATGAGATTGAGTTCTATTCTTTTTTGTTGTTTTTGTTTTTTCGAGACAGGGTTTCTCTGTGTAGTTTTGGTGCCTGTCCTGGATCTCACTCTGTAGACCAGACTGGCCTCGAACTCACAGTGATCCCCTTCCCAGTGCTGGGATTAAAGACATGCGCCACCACTGCCCGGCTGAGTTCTATTCTTAAATTTGATTTAGAAATAGGTTTCCAAGTTTTACCTTTCCCCAAGGCTGATTTCCCTTGGGAGAGCCTCAGAAGACCTGAAGCACAGGCATGGTTGATGTCGCCCAGTGAGGGAAGCCTCCCTAAGCCTGGGTCCCTGCATTCCTTCAGTGTCCTGGGACCCTTGGCTGAAACTGTGAACACAGATTAGGATTACCTTTGTTTTCAGAGCAGGCCCTTTCTGGCTTCTAAATTTAGAAATAACAGAGAGAGAGAGAGAAAAAGAGAGAGAGAGAGAGAGAGAGAGAGAGAGAGAGAGAGAGAGAGAGAGAGAGAAGAGACAGAGAGCACATGATCTATCACACTTATTTTCTGAGACAGGGTCTCTCACTGAACTCGGAGGTAGGCTGGCAACCAGCAAGTCTTCCTGTCTTTGCCCACCCCACCCACCCCACAGCACTGGAGTTACAGACACACATGTGTCCATGCTTGACGTTTTATGTAGGTACGAGGGATCTGAACTCAGGTCCTCACGCTTACACAGCAAGGGCTCTTACCCATTGCGCCATCTCACCAGCCCCTGTAAATAAACTTTATTTTTAAAAACCACCAGAAAGAAACGGGCCCTGAGTTTACTTGTGCTGTGTCGATTTGCATTCCCTGCGGCCTTGCTAGGCCCTCCCGGAGAAAACAACTCACCCAGATTCATTCTTGTTCCAGCAAACACCGTGTGGGCTGGCAAAGGAGACTAGCCAAGAGACCTCAGCACCGGAGTCAGCAGAGGCTCTGTCTCTGTCCTTCTAACCCATGGAATGCAGTTCTGCTGTGGAAGGGCGCCTTTGGGCAACTCACCCTCTTCCTTCACCTGAACCATAGTGCCACCCTCAAAAACTACTGGAAACATTCAATAAAGTAATACATATGGAAACACGTGTGCCATCTAACTGTGCTTCCTAAGGTTTGTCCAAGGGACGCTATCCCAAACATGCTCCGTTTGAACAACTGCATTTGTGGATTGCTGCGTTTTATTGCTCTTTGCAGAACGTATTGACTCATTAAGAAATTTGAGAAATGGTCTGTGGAAATTCTTTCATAAATTATTTATTTTTTATTTTATGTGCATTGGTGTTTTGCCCACAGGAAGGTCTTTGTGAGGGTGCCAGATCCCCTGGAACCGGAGTTATAAATGGTTGTGGGCTACCATGTGGATACTGGGAATGGAACCCAGGTCCTCTGGAAGAGCAGCCAGTGTTCTTAACCTCTGAGCCATCTCTCCAGCCCCGGTCTGTGAAAATTCATTTAATGCAATGATTCACAAACTAGTCAACCCTTACCCATCTTAGAGCTTCAAAACGGAGTCAGTAATATTCATTTTGCATCACTTATTACCGGATAGCGTGTGTCCCACCCTGCCCAACGCCACCAGTCTGCCAGCACTCCCTCCCTGTTGGCAAGCTTTTCCAATGCTAGCAAAGATGGCCACCAGCAGCCCAGAACTTGTATTCTCTGAAGTGGGAAGCGAGAAAAAAGACTCTTTCCATTAGCTCTAGAAATAACACTACACCGTTGAGTCACGTTCCCATTCTTCAAACAGGAGGGATGAAACCTGTCACTGGCCAGGCCTGGCCCCCTGCCTGCTTCTAGTTGGGGAAGGGCCAATTGTGGGTAAGCCCTGTGGACTGAAAATAAAACAGAGAGCTGGGGCTCTGGTTCAGCAGGTCCTGTGTTTGCCTAGTGTGGACAAAGCCCTGGGTACTTGTCCTCAACCGTGCAAAAACGGTGAGCAACAGGGCACACCTGTTATCCCAGCATCTGCGAGACTGAGGGAGAAAGATCAGAAGTTCAAAATCATCCCCAGCTACACATAGAGTTCAAGGCTAGCCTGGGCTACACAAGAAAGTAAGGATGAGTTCCAACCTGGAGTGGAGGAATTCTTTCTCCATTATTCTTTCTCCTAGGCTAGAGGTTCATAAACTTTAGGATATTTGACCCCTGCCCCCGAGACACACACACACACACACACACACACACACACACACACACACACACACACACACAATGCTCATTTCAGGGCCACATACTTACCTCCAGGATTTTGTTCCACATGTCTGGAAATACGTCTTTTTTTTTGTTTGTTTTTAACATGCAGGGGCTCTGAGTATCATCTTTTGAGAAACAAGATAAAAGCAGGAAAAACAAGCTTCTACTGGCTCTCGGCCTTGGCCATGTATCAATATCATCTACAGTGTATTTTCAAAATTAGATACCTGGGTTCTTCTCCCTGGTAAGCTACCAAGTGGGCATTCCTGGAGAGAAAGCTGCCCCAAGTGTGGCTTTGTACGGTGCCTCACAGATTTTGCTCTGACTAAACGGACTGGGGATCCTTTTAAAAGGCAGAGTCTGATCCAGCTGCTTTAGAGTGGGGGACCAAGGTTCTGCCTTGCTACTAAGTTCGATTCTGAGATGCTGTGGATGCTGCTGCCGTGGGTGCTGCTGCTGCAAGCTCATGAACCACACCATGGGCAGCAAACACTGAAGACTAAGGACTTCTGTGTACTTCATTTGCACGTTTTAAGGCTATGTCCGTAAGGGTCCATACACCTGCCAGTCAAGCAGAAAAAAACTTCTGTTTGCAGCAGGATTGGTTCTCACTAACAGTTTTTATTTCCTTCTGGGGCATATGGGGCTCTTCTTCAAGAAGCCCTTGCAAGCTGGAGCACAGGTTCTGATATTTTCCATTTAACTGGCCCTCTAGTGCTCCCAATTGTAGCTAGACTGGAAATACACAGGAAGCGGATCAAGATCTCGAAAATGGTTCTCACCAGTAAGCATGACCACTGTCCTGATTTGCCTGGGCCCTCCTGGTATATCATTGTCTCAGTGACCACGGCAGACTTGCAAACCTACAACAATAATATACAGATAAGAAACCAGCCAGCTTCGTCTCAAGGGTCGGAAGAGGCAAGGACAGAGCTAGGCTTGGAGACTTGCCAAGTTGGGTCTGAGATGAGGAGAGAAACAGAAGCTGAAGAGAAAAGCATGAGTAAGAAAATGGAGGTATGTACAAGCCATGACACCGTAAGCACTCTGACTGGTGCTTATGTTTGGAGTGCAGCCCTTGATGTGACTAACTTCAGTAGCCTGCACATGGTGACTCCCTGGGAAAGCTCTCTTCCCATGGATGAAGCCCAGGTCACCTCCAGCAAGTAGATGAAGCTGGGACGTGACTCCTTAGTAGGGCTGCTAACATGTAGACCGAAGTTTCTGTCCCACCTGGTCCGGCAGGTGTTCAGTCCCAAATAAACACACAGAGGCTTATATTAATTACAAACTGTTTGGTCTATGGCTTGGGCTTATCATTAACAAGCTCTTACATCTTAAATTAACCCATTTCTATTAGTCTATGTATCACCACATGTCTTGCAGCTTTACCTGTGTTTATTACATCCTGCTCCCCCAGCAGTGCTCAGCATCTCCTCTGACTCCATCTTTCTTCTTCTTGTCTCTCTGCTTGGATCCCCCACCTGGCTCTCCACCATAGGCCATAGCAACTTCTTCTTCTTCTTCTTCTTCTTCTTCTTCTTCTTCTTCTTCTTCTTCTTCTTCTTCTTCTTCTTCTTTTAAAGATTTACTTATTATGTATACAGTGTTCTGTCTGCATGTATGACTGCAGGCCAGAAGAGGGCACCAGATCTCATTACAGATGGTTGTGAGCCACCATGTGGTTGCTGGGAATTGAACTCAGGACCTATGGAAGAGCAGTCAGTGCTCTTAACCTCTGAACCATCTCTCCAGCCCCAGCAACTTCTTTATTAACCAATGGTAGCAGCACATATTCACGGCATACAGACAGACCATCCCACAGCAAAGTAGATAATATTTTTGGCAATTTTTCCTAGATGTGTCTCCTTCTTTATGTATTTTTAATTGTTTTAGATTTTTCTCACAGATATAAATGTATGTTGAGCATATTTTACTTCTGCTTTCATTTAATATGTACGGACGTGATATTGTGTCTCTTTGCCTATATTTCTGTGCTCTGTTTTAGTTCACTTATCTACTTAAGTAACGTTTCTCCTACACTTGTATGCCAGGTGAATGTTAAGCACTTGCCATGTATCAGAGAACACCATTCAGCCCTGTCCCATATGAGCATCTACTCCAGAAGTAGGTGAGGAGGGACAGGAACCGTTTTAAAAGCTAATTATACATATTTCCTGGTTGTACAAGCTCTAGCAGGGGTCCAGGTGTGTGCTGGTGGAACACTTCCAGGTAAAGGTAATCAGATCCAAGGCATTGTAGAAGCACGGGGAAAGACCTTAACTGCAGCAGAGGTCTGGCAGAGGCAGGGGAATGGCCTGCAGCTACACGTGGAATCAGTGTGAAGGTCGCCAACGGGGCAATCTGCCAGGACATGGGCCAATAAGAAGCCTGGCATTTTCACAGTGGCCTCGAGTAGCTACTGTCCTTGGCAGGCAGGAAGGTCACGGATGTGGGCATAGGCCTGAAGCCTGGGCAAGGGTGAACAGTGAGTGGCAGCGGGGAGTCTCTGGAGGGGACTGGGCAGAAGAGGAGCATCACTTTGAATGCTGTCTTGAGAAGTGAGGGGGCCGGAGAGGGGAGTCAGGAGTAGAGAGAGCTGGCCGCTCTTCCAGAGGACTCACCGTCGGTTCCCAGGACCCGCGTTTGGTGGCTCACATCGACTGTAACTCTAGCTACAGGGGATCTGATCCCCTCTTCTGCACTCTACGGTACATACACACACACACACACACACACACACACACACACACACACACACACACACATCTATGTACACACTCAGAAAGAAAGTCTTCAAAGAGAAAAGAACTGTATCGGGGCAAGGTCGGGAACAGTCACCATTACTCAGGCAAAAGTGGACAGGACTCTGACAAGGCGGGGTCCAGAACAGCTGTGATTGAAGCAACTGTGTGGGTCCCCCCATTTCTCTGCATAGCTGTGCCTTCCTGGTGCCCAGAGAACTGACATCTCCAGCTACCTAGGTGATCTGTGCAGGAAATACCAATCCCAACTTTATCTGCCCTGTCAGACCTGGGGGCTCTCGTGGGAACTGAGGTCACAGTTTCAAAAAGCACACAGCAAGATAGGAAGGAAAACAGCTCAAGAGTGAGACCCCCCTACCCCACAGGCAGTTGTGCACTGTGGGCTAAACACACCGCAGGTGGGCAGCTCTGGGCAGCCTTCTGGTTCTCGGGGTGTCGACACTGCAGCCTGCATGCTCTCTTGGGTTCAGGTGATTCTCGACATCACAGCAGACAATGTAACTGTGCTGGGCGAATCCATATTGTACACCAATGGAATTATGCACTGAGTGGCTCTTTTAATTAGAATTCAGGGAGGAATTTTAGATTTGTAACCGAATAGTCAATGATAATGGCATTTGATAGTTCATCAAACCTAATCCCATTAGGATTATCTACCTGCTTTTTTATTTTTAGATGTATTGGTGTGTGTGTGTGTGTGTGTGTGTGTGTGTGTGTGTGTGTGTGTGTGTGCTGGACGTGAGTACTAGGATTAAAACAAAGGTCTCCTGTAAGAGCAACCAGCGCGCTTTACTGCTGAACCATCTCTGTGGCCTTCTACTTGTTTCTAGGTTCAAAGAAAAAGAAGAGAAGCTCGGTTAGGAGCATAAGATGCATATTGTGATCCTGGTGTTTACAGACGTAATCATGGCATTGTCATTTGCCACAGGAATTTGCTTTGTTTTAACAAGTATCTAACTGAGGAGCATCGATACACGGATCAGTGTATTGGGCAATGGGATAAAGACCATCACAGTCTCCCCCAGCAGAGGCAGAAAAAGACTGTCTCTCTGTGACATTTAAAGGTCACGGTGGAAAAAATCCAGAAAAGAAAACGACCAGAGAGCTGGTGGGAAAAGAAATTTGGCAGGGTTTTAAAGGGTGCATAAGATCCTGACAGACAGTCATAAAGAGAAAAATAAGGTGAGGAGTCTGCCTGTTAGTGACTATAGCAAGTAGGAGCTGGGGGGGCGCGGGGTGAAGCAAGATGGAAATAAGCTTTCAGTAGGTGAGACTCCAAGCATAAGAAGACAGCTTAACACTTAAATTTATTTGTATTTTCAATATGTCAGACCTTTCTGTGTTTTCCAAGTCTAAGTAACTTAACGCTAACAGTTATGTTACTTATGTTACTTTATGCAGACCATTGTTCTCTAGAGAAACAAGATCCGACCTCTAAGTTCTCAGGAGAGGGCCAGGGATTTAGCTCCTGAGTGACAAGGAGGTGCACACCTGTAATCCTATCTCTTGGAAGGTGGAGTCAAAAGGATCAGGAGTTCAAGGACAACCTCATCTACATAGTTTGAGGTCAGTCTGGGCTACATGAAACACCATCTTGATAAAAGCAAAACAAACAAATAACAACAACAAAATCCTCAAATGATTGGTATGCACACACACAGACACACACACACAGAGACACACACACATACAGACAGAGACAGAGAGACACAGAGAGACAGAGAGAACGCTAGCAACTGCATGCTTAGGGCCAAACTCAAGAACATTGAAATAGCAATGCAATCTGCTCTGCAAGCAATCTATTCCCCCCCACCAACCCAAAGATCAGGGCCAAAGGAACTTCTCTATCCAATCCCTGTGCACCTGAGCCTCCCCCCCCCCCCCCCCCCCCGACACAAGGTTTAGGCTTCACCTCATCCTGGGCAGGGCATCTGACCTCTTGTTCCACAAGTCTCTGAAAGGTCAGAGCAGCCTCTGGATCACACTCCAGATCCAAGGAGGTGAAGGACCTAGAGTCTGTCCAACTCCAAGTCTGAGATTCTCCATCCTACATCTTCCTATAGAAGGGCAGAGAACACCACACACCAGTGCTCTCCTCCCTGTCTATTCTGTACTCATGTGGAGCTGTGTGGGCATTTTTCTGGATCAGTTACCACGAAACTGAAAAGGAGAGGTGACAGGAAGGGCCGTATATCTAGTACATAAGGCAGGCGCTTAACCGTTTGATGGTGTTTGCTGAATGCACACTCTTTCTTTGTGGCATCGCATCAAATAGATGGGTGACAATTATGATCCCAGCTACCTCTGGCCTGTTCTGCCAACCACCCAATGCCTGATAGATATGGGACGGAGACATTGAAGTTAGGCTCTTCTAGAAAAACCAAGGAGCATCTTTACCTTAGTAGTTATCCTCTGATAGGATTGGAGCTTAAGAACTTAGAAATCCATCCACATGGATTCTGAGAGGTCCTCAGATTGTATGTATCCTGGTGAAACAAACCAACTGTAACTGGCATTTCCGGCTCTGAGTTCCACTTCCCTATGACCTCCCTTTCCACCCCCACCCCGATCACATTCTCCCACCACAGGACAAAACTGGTCCATAAACTTAAACTCACACGAGGCTTAGGTCCCATTTCAAGGCACATGATTTTCACTTATCTATTTTCGAGTTCCCCAAGTCCTGGACTAACAGGTGTGTGCAATCACAGGCATACACCACCACACCCAATTTATGTGGTGCTGTGGACTTTTATGTGGTGCTGTGAATGGAACCCAGGCCTTGATGCATGCTAGACAAGCTACAATCCAAGGTCCTATTAAAGAGAACCCTTGAAACTGAGCATAATAGTACATGCCTATAATTCCAAACCTAGGAGACTGAGGCAGGAGGATTGCTCAAAGTAATGTGAGATACTCCCCACAAGCCTGGTTTCTCTCTAAGAACTAGTTTTTCCAATGGTAGGGTCTCTGACACTCCTCCTTGAAAAACTCATGGTGATTTGAATCACTGTTGATTGGTGCTAATCTCATGCATGGCCAGCACAATTTAAGTACTGCAATCTTCAAAGGGGCCAGGATCAGCCCCAATCAGAGAGGGGAGCCACAGTTCAGAGATGAAGTTAGGTTAACTTTTCCTAGAGTCAAGGAAGGGAGAAATCTAAACTCAATCCAAACACCTCAACTGTTTCCCTGAAAGGAGGTGATAGGGTCCTGTGGTCACAGGTATCCTGCTCGAGAGATGTTTTCCTTCATGTCCTCTTCCTGGGAAGCATATGCTAAATCTTCTGTACAAGTATTCCAGAGAGCAGCTGCTAGTCAGCCTGCTCAGGCTTGCTGTTTGCTCTGAGCATTTGGGGGGCTTTCTGCTTCCAGATTCCCTTGGACAAAGGAAGCAGGGGCCACAGACCTGCGCCAGCAAATGGTCTTTATGGTGAGGAGTCTTTACGAATTACCTCTAGATGTTAGTTTATGACTGTAGACTAAAAAAAGAAAAGTCTCAAAGAGTTTGAAGATTCAGTAAAGCGGAGGAGAGGAAGCCATAATCAGAATATATTTTATGAAAAAAATCTATTTTCAATAAAAGGATAAAAAGATTTAATAAGAGGGATACTCATCAGGTCTAATAGTAAAACCCTAAAAAGTTGTCAGTTTTTAGCAAAATGATAAGACACAGCCAAGGGGCGTCTCAGAAAATACATCCCAGGGAGTCTTGGCCTGGTGGTTTACAGCCTAGTTCACTCTGATGAATCAAGTAGTTGGAATTTTGGGGAAAAGTTGAGTGTTTGCCCTGGTTGAGTTTTCTAAAGCCTCTTATAGGTCACAAAATGTAGGATAAAAAGGTCCCTTTTCTGTATCGACCTAATTTTATAATGGGCAAAATGGTCATCACAAAATATCTTGTCCTAAATGTGTCAGGGCTGGACACAAACGCTATGATGTATTCGAGCTTAATGACTAATGCTGCCCGTTAAAATACTGGGGGTGTCTTCTCATCTGTGCCGAACGTGTCTCCAGATGGGGACTATCTTGTTAGAATGCAGGTTCTAAACACCACTTAGATCGTGGAAGGAGAGAAAACAGAGTGTCTACAATAAATATTGCAACCAATTAGGCCTCATCATGGTAATTTCTCTGGTGTTGTAATGTTTGTTTACGGGGTTTTGTAGGGAGACGGCAGCCCTGAGAGGGGAAGGTTCGGGCTCCATCATGTTGTCACGTGGGAAAGTTGTTAGAGTGGAGAAGATCGCTTCTTTGCCCACAAGACCTCCATCTTCTTTGCAAACGACATCGAGAGACCCGACCCAGACACGCTGTTTGTCCACATTCCGAAGAGGTGCCCATACCATATCTGCAAAAAAATCCACACATTAATATTGCTTATTTTCCAGTGGGGGTAAACGAGGGTCTCCAAGCCCTCCTCAGAACAAGCTGGAGTTAAATAACATTGCATGTTTTTCATTTTACTGAGATGAATGTATAGCTATTAAATAACCTTTTAAAGGGTTGGTGTAATTATCTGTAAACAGTAACGTTATATTAAAAAAAAAAAAAAAAAAAGGTCAAGTTGTCCCGCCATTAGGTGTTTATGGATATAAACCAGATTTATGTTTTCATAAAACAGGAGCTGACTAACTAGATTAACTCCCCACAAACTAAACCAACTGTAGTAATATTTAGACACAATAAAATGCTACCAATTAAAACAATTTTATTTTTTTGTGTCATATTGATTCATAGCACACTCAAATGAACCAGAGACCTTAAACTCAGAATGGTTGACAAAAAGACATCCGCGGCTCAACATTATTACCAACAAGAAGAGCAGTTAAGTGAGATGGCTGTGCAATAGTATGAATATTTAATTAATAATTAGTCATGTAATTTCTCCTCAGGAATTATTATCCCTCAAACTGGTTTGTGAATTTAATTATTAGCAGGCTTTTTGTTTCCATGTCCCCTCATTACTGTCAGGATTGATGTAACACAAACTTCATTAAAAATTAAAGCGAGAGTCTTAATTACAAGGCTACCCCGACTGAAGTTAGAATTAGCCAAGCCAGTGATGTGCAAATGAGCGCATTATTTAAGAAACATGCTGCAAGTAGTTATGCTAATGTAGAAGGTTCCAGCAGCAGACCTTTTCGCTGGCAGTTGCATATTCATTAAATGCACTATGCAAATTTAATGTAGCAGTCTTAGTAATGCGTTGTTAATTTATTCAGATTTATTGAGTACGACTTGTAAAAAAAAAGTACAAATTTAATTACTCTATCTAGTAGGGATGATATTAGGAGCTAGCAGAGGTTTAAAATGTTGTGAACTGGATTACTGCAATTTGATGGAAGACGTGGTACCAAAGGACACAATTTTGATAACTGGGCTTGAAAGAATATTTGATTTACTTATGGAATGATCTAAGAAATCACTGAAATTGCACATGTTCCTTCCCAATAGGGGAGTTAAAAAAAAAAAATCTCGGCCGTATTAACTTTAGAGCGAAAGCGGAGCTGAGTCCACAGCTTAATGGTCCTAATGACTCTACGGAGACCAGTAAAGGTTATGGATTGAGAGCGGCGGGGAGTAAACTGTCTTTGTGGAAAGTTCATTGGTGGCCGCCGGTGCGATGAGCGACAGGAAGCCCAGCCTCACTGTCCCACTAGTGAAGGAAGCACTGGGGTGTCCCTGCAGGGCCCTGTGTTCATTTAGGGTGGGTGGAGGGCGGAGAGTCCAACTTCAGGACACGCGTTCTTCCAAAAGGATCTGTAAACCACGCTCGCACCTGGCACCCTGGCCACGCTGCCCGAGTGGACCATCGGGGACAGACTGCCCTTCTTCACACACCTTTCATCTCAGCCTCTGGAAACCCTGCAGGGTGGGTTTGCTTAGCCCCACTGTACAGGCGAGGAAACTGAGGCCAAGATGAGAAGAACGCATGCAGAAATAAGAGCCCAAACTTAAAGAACCCGATTCTGCTTCCCCGTCCCCATTCCTTGTCTGCTCCCCTCCCCCCACCTCATCCTTCTCCCGCTCCCCTGCCTTAACCTCCTCGAGGCTCTCCCAATCCTTTCTCCTTTATTTTTGAGAAATCTCTTTCTCCCTCCAACTCCTTGCGGCTGTCTGTTCCTCCTTCCGTTTCTCCCCATTCTTCTCTCCCTCTCCTCTCCCTCTCTCCCCTCCCTCACCTCCTTCTCTCTCTTCTCCCTCTCTCCTCTCCCTTTCATCTCCCCACGCCCTCTCTCCTTCCTCTCTCCTCACACCCCTCTTCCTCCTCTTTTCCTTCCCTCCTCCTCTCTTTTCTATTTCCCCTCCTCTCCTCCCTCTAGTCTATTGCAAGCCCCCCCCCGCCCCCCCCCATCCCTGGTTCACTTCTGTAGATACACAGAGATGCGCACATCGAATCTGAAAACCTAAGCAGCTTGACCTTTTTACTCTCAAACAACTGCTGCAAACAAGCACACAGGTTAAATTGGAACAAAACTGTGTGTTTGACAAAGCCGTCCATGACCACCTCACCCCTTGGCACTGGTAGGAAGGAGGGAAACTGGGAATGGGCTCCTTAGGCAAGGCTCCGAGAGCGACGCGCGAGCCGCTGCTGACTGTGTTCAGCTTGGAATGCTCTGAGCTTAACCTAGAAGAATCTTATCTTTTGCATCACAAAAATTAGTCCTGCACATTTTAAATATAATTAACATTTTATTTTGGTTTGGTGGGGCACTGCCTCAAATTGGTTAATATTTGGAAAGGAGATCAATTCATACTTTATCAGCTCAAGGAACAAAGAGCCTAAATTATGGTTATGAACCATGTTGAGTGCCTAGTCCTCAGCACCTGTCTTTGGAGGTATTCCAAGCTCTCTGATATATGCACACTGCCTGACCTGCATAGACTCACCTCCAGCCCCATCGGCCAAATGGCTAAGTCCAGCAACACACCTTAAGGTAAGCCTATGAACTGATCATATTGAAAGGTGATGCCTATATATATATATAAAGGTCTTTCTACACAATTAATCAAAATTTTAACAAAACCAGTAAAGCAAGCCAGGAGGTGGTGGCGCACGCCTTTAATCCTAGCACTCGGGAGGCAGAGCCAGGTCGATCTCTGTGAGTTCGAGGCCAGCCTGGTCTACAGAGCGAGATCCAGGACAGGCACCAAAACTACACGGAGAAACCTAGTCTCGAAAAAAAAAATCCATAAAGCAGGGCTTCTGGGTTCCCTCATTATATTCTTCTAGCTCATGTCATTAAAGACTGGGCTTTGAGGAGGGGCTTAGCTGCAGACACCTCCTTCCAGGCTGTCAACTACTGATTCCACTTGTGCATAACTTTTGGCTTTAGATGGTGCATGACACACACACACCATCTCCATGTCTGCATGCATGTACATGCCACTGAGTTGCACCCACCCTTCTGGAAGTCGGGGACTGATCTTACTTGTCTCTGGGGAGGAGCGGGGGTGTGCTGGCAAATGCTTAACAACTAAGGCTCCAGGGCGAGGGAGGAGGCTTAGCCAGCAAGTGCTGGCCGTGGAAGCTCTGGAAGCACGGAGGCCTGAACTGGATCCTCAGAACACATATCAAAAGGCTGGGCGTGGACGCACATGCTTTTAACCCTAGCAATGGAGAGACAGAGGCAGGCAGAGCTTTTGGGGTTCACTGGCCAGCCATTCTAGTCAAACTGGCAAGCTCCAGGTCAATGAGAGGTCAATCAAATCCAAACCACACCAGATATCGTTAACGAACAAGAAGAATGAATTTTAAGGATGGAGGATGAAATCAAGACAATGATATAAACAGGCACAGATAAGAGGGAAAAAAATCAAGGAGCATATTCCCCAAAAGTCCAGGATACATTCAAGAGGTCAAACTGGAGAATTTATGGTGTAGAAAAAAATAGAGATAAAATCAAATAGACCATCAAATGAAGTTATAGAAGACAACGTCCCAAATGTACAGGAAGAGGTAGGCATCCAAATCCAAGAGGTGTGCAGAACTTTGAGCAGACATGAATAGAGAAGACACTCTCTACCATGACCTAGTACAGTCAGGATGTCCAAAATACAAAGTAAAGATATGAAGCCCCAGATTCCAGTCCCAGCATCCCATACACCAGGTGTAATGGTGTATGGCTGTAATCCTACCACTTGGGAGGTGTACGCAGAAGGATCAGGATAGCCTCGGCTACATAACAAGTTTGAGGCAGCCTGGATACATGAGACCATGTCACAAAACAAAACAATCTGTAGATTTACCCTTACTTCTTCCAGGAGCGGTGGTCATTGTAACAGGTCCAGATGGGACCTGAGGATGTGGCCTCAGGCACTCATCCCAGAGAGAGGAGATGTTTGCAGCTTAGAGCTCAGGTAGACACCTCTATGCTTCCCCTGTCCTCAGATGTATGGTGTGAATTCTGGGACACGAGAAGATTTTCATGTTTTTTTTTTTTCATCACTCTTCCATTGGATTTGTGAGTGCAGAATCATCTAGAATGAAACGTCCCAGGCCAAGAGAAATGGTTTTCAACAGTCCATCCCTGGCTGCACAAGAGCTACCATGCTAAGAACTTTCAATATTTCATCCCATACCTCCTCCAAATGGTGCCACGAGGTAAACATCATCATAATGTACAGAACACTGAGGTATTGAAGGCTGCAGAACTTCTCTGAGAGTTCACAACTGATAAAAAGCAGAGCAGGGACCTACAGAGTGCTTCTGACAGAAAGTCTAAGTGCTCAAAACCAGCGATGTCTGGCATGATGTGACCATTGGTTTGGGGAGCAAGGCTGGTATCAAAATAGCAGAGTTGGTCTCTATCAACTCGATACAAGTGAGCGTCATCTGGGAAGAGGGAACTGCAACTGAGAAAATGCCTCCATCAGATGGGCCTATAGGGATTTTCTTGATTAACGATTCATGTGGAAATGCTCAGCCCACTGTGGGTGGTGCCACCCACGGGCACGTGGTCCTGGCTTGTATGAGAAAGCAGGCTGGGCAAACCCTGGGGAGCAAGCCAGTAAGCAGCATCCATTCATTGTCTTTGCTTCAGTTTCTGCCTCTAGTTTCTTTCCTAATTTCCCTCCATGATGGAGTGTGACCTGCTTTTGAACAGTGTTTCATCCTTGTGACAGAGAAACAAACTAACAGAATGCCCTGTTGTATCCAGCATTTCCAAATACCCCTGAGGAAAGGGCTCTCATGGGACTTTGTTAATTGTGGTGCTTTCCAAAGCTATCCAGTTGTTATCAGGCTTTGAAAGTCTGGGACAGGGCACCAGAGTTTGTATTTAACAAGTCCTTTGTTCTTGATGGGAAACTCCCAGGAACCAAAATGGACATGGAGGGCACTGGTCTAAGTGTCTATTCTCACTAGAGTAGAGGTCCTGGTTTTAACCTACCAAGGAATATCCAATCAAAGATTAATCAGGAGACCAATAAGTCAAAGCCACATGTGCAAACAGACATGTAAGGAAGTGTCGTGGCTTGCACTGAAAATGGTCCCCATAGACAGGGAACTTGAACATTTGGTCTCTAGCATGTGGTGATAGTTGGGGAGTGTCTGGAAACTAGGATATGGGGTTCAAAGGATATAGGTCACTAGTAGCCCAACTTTGACAGTTCTGCCCGGTCTTCACTAGGATTCCTGTCCACCATATAAATGAACGACCTCTTCTTCCACATGCTCCCACCATCATGATGCTCTTCCTCATAGCAGGTCCTGCATCAACAGAGCCAATAATTGAAACCCTGGAAACAATGAGCTGAAATAAATCCTCTTCCCTTTAGGGTGTCTCTGTTGGGTATCTTGTCACAGCCATGATAAAAGTAACTAATACAGGAGGTGAAAGGTGTTCAGAATTCAGAGTCCTAATGAGTTGTGGACAGTAAGATTCCCCGCAAGACATTCACAGTATTAAATCTTGAACTGGTCCTTCCAACTTTCTTCAGCCTTGATTGTCTGATCCGCAAAATGGTGAGAAGTGTGAAGAGGAAGTGAGATCTAACCTGGTGGCGCATAGTGATGAGAGCATACCATCTCTGGCCCCACACAGTTTGGTTCATGTCTAAGTCATACCACTTGCTGTCCATGTGCCTTCAAGTAAGTTGCCCCACTTCTCCGTGGCCCTGCTGCCTCTTGTCTGGATATAAAAGTAGGATCTGCCTCCTAGGGTGGTTGTGGGGATTTTCTGCTGAGCACTTAGCACCGTGCTAGGGGATTGTCACTGTACTGGTGACTTGGAATCTGGAAAATTCTAATATGTGTGATTCTCCCCAGTCCCCATCTCCACAAATAACAGAACAGGACCTAAAAGCCAGGTTCTTGCCCATGGTCATGTGAGACTGTTGTGCCTTGTTTCAGGAGGAGGAGGAGTAGCAAAGCAGTGGCCACCCCAGAAGAGTTCTTTCACCCCGTGACCCACCCCCATTGCTGTCGATACTGATGTGGAGGGAATGCTCCACTCCAAACCCGCAGAGGGAGCTGTGCACAATTTGTTCCTCCTCTCTGAGCCTGGCCCCTTCCTTAACAAAAGATTCCAGCTCTGAAAGCGTACAGTTCAATTAAAAAAAAAAAAAAAAAAACAACTCTTTAAGCTCACCTTCAAATGTCGGTCACTTGGCTGGAAATTCTGGGCAAAGGACAAATTCTCCAGGGAGACAGGTCGTTGTGACTTTCCGTTCAGTAACTAACCTTTCTGCTTAAGACCTCTCAGTCGTATAGATTTCCTAGTGTTCGTGGTTTTGCCTAGCTCGTCCTCCTGAAATGATGGTCCTAATCATGAATTCTAATTGGAACAGGATTCCCCGCAATTTATTCCTAATGCCTCCGAAAAGCAGACATGTTTCTAGGAATAAATTGAGATGGATTCTATTCCAATTAACGGTTTGACTCAGTCAAAGTATGGTTAACCCACTGCTGCCCTCGGATCATCACCCAGCTCGTGGGTGGGAAGTGGCTGGACTAGCCAGCCAATGGGCATCAACTAAACCCGGCTGTCCTTGGAGTACCATAGACCGGATTCTGTCTCCTCCATCCGACTCTTGCCCCACATTGGCCTTTTGAGGCACACTGCCAGTTAGCTCACTTAGATCTTCAAACAGATTGTACTAGTTAATCAGAAGTGTGGGTTATTTCCATCTGATTCAGGTGGAGTCCACCTCAGGTTTGTTTTAAGGCGCTGGCAAGGCTAGAAAGCCCAAGATTCATAAGACAGATCAGCTGGCTAGAAACAAGACTTCTGCATCACATTATTTATTTGTTTATGTGTTTATGTATTCGTTTATTTGTGTGAGTGGGGGTAGGGGCATGTGTGCCACAGCACATGTGTGGAGGTCAGAAGACAATTTCATAGAAACACTTCTTCCACTTTTATGTGAGTTCCAGGGGTCAGACTCAGTGGCCAGGCTTGGTGGCAGAGGCCTTTACCACTGAGTCATCTCATGTGTTCTGTGACAGAGTCCTGATGCAGAATTTCTCCTTCAGTTTTTGCTCTTGAGGTCTTCTCTTGAATTGATAAGACCCAACCACATCATTGAGATTAGTCACCTTTATATAAGGCCACATTTATAGCCTCAATGTCAACGACAACTATATGCCAACATCTTGACCAGGGCTTGACTAAACTGGGCACCACGGGATTGCCAATCACATAGACATGGGATATAAATCTAGTACCCAGAAGGAACTTGCTTAGAGTTGAGACCTATTAAGAAAGGAGAGGGCATACAGCACAACTCATGGTTATCCAGTGCCATTTGACAGTATGTTAGGATGCCTATCATACAACACCCCACATTTCATGTCCCTAAGTATGTCTTTCCTGAGTCAGAAATGAATATGTTGTATTGAGCAAAAACAGGGCCTTCTTTTTGATAGTGGAGTTATATCATGGAAACTTCTAAATCCTACAGATGTCAAAGCCATAGGCTCCTGTAAAGCAGAAGGTAAATATTTAGGATGGCATGACCAGCCTCATGGGCACACTCAGGAGATTCTGACCAAAATAAAGCTGTAGGAGTTCCATTTCCTCTGGGCAAATAGGAGAAAGAGATGATATGAAACTGATGTGTGTGGGAAGCAGAGTGATGGGGCATTTACATCTATTTAATTAAGGAACGCATTGTAACCTCTATTTACTTCTCTTTAATTAAGGAATTGCTCATTTTAGAGGCGGTGTCATGCTGGGCCTTGTGCTACTGTTGTGATTCAAAGCTCATCTCAGGATGTGTGGGAAATAGTTCGGTGATCTTAGCTCAGTCTCTAATGGTGGAAGCTTCGTATCATAAAGCCAATAAACTAGGTTGCCAGAGCCGCAGAAAGAGAACCAAGGGACTTATCAAGAAAACGATCTCTTCTAGGCACAGGAGGTCATCTGTGTGAAGGTATGTTATTCTGCAGTCATTTTGACCAAAATTCAGAAGCACAATGGATTCCTTGCGGAATAACCAGCCATATTTGAAGAGAAATAAAAAAGAGCCAAGGAAAATTAATGGAATGCTATAGGCTCTTAAGAGATATAGGATTTATTTAGCACATTAAGCAACCTAAAAATGTCACCTAACGCAGACAATTAACCATCCCCCCACACAAGCAGGAAGTTAGAGGGAAACAGAAACAAAGGGCCAAGTTTTCACACGTACACATTATGAACATTTACATGCAGGGTAGCATATATCTTGTTGGTAACGATTCAATAGTCTCCTCAGAGAAGGTGTTTCAGACCAAACATGACTCGTCACCTCATCTGACACCTTAGCCATTTTGACATTGTCTTGGGAAAATACCCCTTATGTTCTGTGAGTCAAAGGACAGTGGATAAAGAGATAGTAGATAAAGGAGGATGCAGGATGGCTGGTAAATCTAGAGGGTGGTCCAGAGGAGTTTAGGATCACCATCCAACTTGCCGGCTACAGTCAGACATCCAGCTACATCCTCCATCTCTACTGAGCGTCACTGTTCAGTGTGTGCCAAGGCTTTAGCTGGTTAGTGGAGCAAAGTAGTTATCTGGGTACCGGCATTTTGTATGGTGAGTCTATTCACCCCAAATGAGAGGCGGGGGAGACGGAGGGAGGGAGGGAGAGAGGGAGGGAAAATAATGGCAGACTAAAGAAAGAATTCCCATCAAGCCCATCTTGGTGAATGAATGGGATTTAGGGGCTTACTTGCAGGTGCCTGAGTGACCTGAGTAACTGCATTACTAAAAATCCCTCACACAGCATATGTCAGAGCCCAGAAAAGCTGCATCACTGGGCCAATCAAACATCACTTGCAGGCAACTAAACATTCAAGAATTCCCTCTCCTTTTAATCCCAGCACTCAGGAGGCAGAAGCAGATGGATCTCTGAGTTCAAGGCCAGCCTGATCTACAGAGTGAGTTCCAGGACAGCCAAGGCTACGCAGAGAAGCCTTGTCTCAACAAAACAAAACAAAACAAACAAAACCCTCCCACAAAGAATGCCCTCTCCCCCAGCAGTTTGCCACCTATAGATGCTCCCAGAGACTCATGAATCTTCTGAGTGCCTTGTGCCTTTCATGGGGTTTGTGATTTCCCCCACCCTCCCCTCCAGGGAGTGTTAAAATTTGGAGGAGACAGATATATAACACAGCCTTCCCAGTGTCCTCTCTTCACCTCCAGAAGGCATAAGTACATTTTAAAATAGGGATCCATCCTTCATGATGTCAAATCCGAGAGTGGAGCGACACCACTGTTCCAAATATTGTCTCGGTTGCTGATTCTTTGTGTGCGTGTCTAGATTTTAGCTACTCTAGAGCAGGAGCCACACCTACTACCTATGAGAGCAACTCCCAATGTCTTATCAGCAGTTAGCCTGTCATGAGCACAGGATTAGTGAGGTAGGAATGGAAAGATGCTTCTCCCCTCCAGTTGGTGTTTCCCTACACACACACTTTTAAACTCTCCATACACTCCCTCGCTTCCTGACTGCCCTCCTTCCTATGTATTCAAGGCCTGGAATTTTACTAAGGCCAATGGAAAGTTCTTCCCACTGCCCAAGAAGCCTTATAGATTTGCATGGCACTCACCAACACTTCTTCCTCTGAAGACCTATATCTGCTGTGACTGAGCTCCTTAAGGGTAAGGAGCTTGTGGTGCTAACTACTTGCCTTTCAAAATTATGTGTTTATCCAACAAGATGCTTACTGCTGTGTGTGGCTCACCTATGAATGTTCTCCTCTTGACACCCTAGCAAAGGCACAGATCCACATGCATGACAGCTGGTCCATAACGGACTCCCAGTGATGGGTGCTTGGTGATGGATTCGACGCTGGGATGTAATGGACATATCTGTAAGGGAGTTTCTAGATTGGATTAATTGAGGTCAGAAGACCTACCCTAATGTTGAAGGCCCCATTCCAGGGCCTGAGTGAAAAGGAAAACTTGAACTGAGCACCAGCATTCTTCCTAATTACAGCTACAATGTGACCAGCTGTCTCCTGGTCCTGCCATCATAATGATGGGTTTCCTGGAACTACCAAACTCCTGTTGAATGAACAATTGAATAACTTGATGTTTGGAATGCAATGCTTTGTCATGGAATCTAACCCACACCACAAATGCACATGAGCACTTCTGACCACACAGGTATTTGCAGAAGCACTTCTTTGTAGAGGGCTTGAATCTGAATGCACTTATTATCTCAAGACTTCAGGGTAGAAAGTCAGCTCAAGAAGTTTCCAGTGTTTGGTTTTTGTTTTTGTTTTTCCCCAGAACCTGTTACCTGAGACACAAGGGTAGATACGGCAAGAACGAAGCAGTAACTAGGATTTGGTTCCCACAGAAGAACTTAAAGTCCACCAGTAGAGTTCACTGAGGACACAAACATGTGACACAATGCAGACTCTGGTGGGTCACAAGGGGGTGACAATGAAGAACAGTGAAGGATAAAGCATGGGTGTCTTGAAGGATCCAGAAAGCTTTGATGGGGGTCGTCTTGGGAAGAGGAAGAGACCAGTTGCCTCATGTTTCTGAAGCCATGGCTCCCTTGCTGTCCTGTGTCCTCTTGAGCTAAGATGAAATAGACCGTTCCCTCCTAAGTTAGCCATTTGGTCACGGCAATCAGAAAAGTAACTGAAACACCTTTGGTCCCCACCCACCCACCCTTTCCCTTAGCACCATGATCGCAGTGTTAGGAAGCGCTTCTTTCACGGTCTAGTTCACTTAGCTGTTGTTGCTAGATCAGTGAGGGACGGCTCAAAGTCAGGATGAGACCATCTTCCCCTCCACGCTGCTGCTGCTGCTCCCACCTGCCACGGAAGAGTTCTCAAATTCACAGAGGGCCCATATCTGGGCCCAGTGCACTCTCTTTACCTGGGAGAGTCGAGCCAGTCCGGTGGGGGTGGAGTGGCAATGGCGGCAGTCCCTCCTCCGGGTAATTATCTCTTTGCAGTGAATAATGGGGCTTCAACTCTACGTCTGATTCTGTGATGAAGATGAAACTATTTAATCAGGTTTGGTTGCTCATCTCATCATCTCCTCACATCACACCCTTCCTGACGAGTTCATTAGCTGGAAGAAAAATTGATGACCTCGTTAGTTCTGCACACTGCTTCACTTAGGACAAATTGGAGTTTGAGGATGTTGCTTGACTCTGCTCCTGGGGTGGGGGACAAGCACTCACTCTCTGAAATGTTTGGATAAACCATGCCCTTGGTGCTTTATGTGGCAAGGTTGCCTGGCAAGGGTCTGTTTGATAGAGTCTTTTCCAATGTCAACACTCCTCAGTACTGAGGGCAGGTTTGCCTTCCTTCTATCTTCTCCTCCAATTCTCTGCCCCTGTCATCCACCGCTACTTAATGAGAGTTTATCACCCTCCATGACCTGCTTTGTATCCTCATCCTCTCTTTATCTAGAAAGCATTCTATGATATCACCCGACTTACCTGCTGGGATTTCAAGGGAAGGCCCATGAACAAAGGCATAAATCAGGACCATGGAGAGTACCTTGAGCAGTTCAGCTGTGATCCACACAGCAGGCTCCTGTATACTTGAATCCACAGAAGCAAAAGGTGTGGTGAATTCCGGCACTGTCTAGGTGGCCTATATGGTCAGCGTGCAGTGACCAGGGGAGGGTGGATGATAGTGATCTCAGAACTGGGACACAAGTTGAAGGCTCATGGTGTTGGGAAATGCCCCCTCCTCTCTTCTTCAAATATTCTTTGGTCCTCTAACCTCACCCTATTCTCCAGACAAAACCTTAAAGGCTTCTTCTAGAAAGCCTTTCTGGTCCTCATCCTGTTACCATCTCTGTGTCAACTTCTTTCTCAAATGCATCATCAATGCTGTACTTGACATAGTGTGATGATGGTTCATTGAACTGTAGAATTCTCCTTTCCAGAGAGCACTGAGGGGACAGAGAATTCTTGTCTCCTATGTTGTATTCTCAGAGCCAAACCTAAGCCTGAAATCAAATAGGTTATCAATAACTACCAGTCAAATGAAAGAATGCTAGAACATCAGCTTGTGGTAAAAGGGTGTGGCCACAGAAGAAGGAGTGACCACAAATCCAGCAAGCCTCAAAGCTCTATGCTGAGTAGGCTGATGGCCAAGTTTCAACTCTGGCAATACTGGCAGAGTGGAGAATTCAAAGACACTGAGGCAGAAGGCCACTCCCACAGTCTGGAACAGTACTGAATGTTGGGCTTTAATTGAACAGTTGCTGAAAGTTATTTCATTTGATGCTGAAGGAAGCCAAGCTTTGGACAGATAAATGATAGAACCCAGGACTTCAGGAGCTACATAAAGTGACCATCTCATGCTATGCTAAGGAAACATGAACCGGCTTTAAAGATTAAGAAATGTGGGGCTGGGATATACCTCAATTGGTAAAACTTTTGCCTTTGAAGCGTGAAGACCTGAGTTCAAACCCCAGAGCCCATGTTAAAAAGCCAGGCATGGCTGCCCATGTTTGTAATCCAGGCATTAGAGAGGTGGACACAAAAAGATTGCTGGGCTTTTTGGACAAGTCAGTCTAGCCAATCAGTGAGCTCCAGATAAAAATGAGATACCTTTTTCAAAAAATAAGGTGGGCCCAGGTATGGTGGCATCTGCTTTTAATCTCAGGACTCAGGGGAGGCAGAGCCAGGTGATCTCTGTGAGTTGGAAGCCAACCTGGTCTACATAGTGAGTTCCCGGCCAACTAGAGAGCTACATAGTGAGACCCTGTCTTAACGAACCAATGAAAGAAAACAACAGAAATGAGTTTGAGAGTGACTGAAGAAGGCACCCAAAGTTGACCTCTGGCCTCCATCTACATGTACATAATCATGCATATCTGCACATGCACATAACATGCACACAAATAAGGATCAGGAGATGTAAGGCAGTGCATGTTAAACACAGATCACTTTGATGGATATTGCTATTTTAATAAGATGTTCATTGGCTTCATGCCAACATTCATTCAGTAGACTTAGAATGCAAATCATGAACCTTGCTGCTGTCTCCTGTGTGGGGGTGTCCTCATGTACCCACAAAGGGAGGGCAAGGGTATGGTTTCCAAGAACAATGCTGTAGCTTCTACCAGGCTTGATTCAGAGATGCCCCTTTAACACTTAGCATGTAAGCCTGACATCCGGTTGCATCGCTTCCTGGGGAATTTCAAAGACTTTATTCAGAGCCCATTAGGCCTACCTGTTCTATCTCCCCATGCAGGAGCAGGCTACAACAAAAGACTTACAGTGTTTCCCTAAGGCAGCCTCTGCTAACGGTTATCCTCCCCCCTCCCCCCACTGCTCACCCTGCCCAGCCTCCATCTAGAAATGTCATGCAGACAGGAAAGGTTTAACCAGTTATGGTTCCATATCTGATAAACTGACAGGTGGAGGAGGTTTATCTGACTCACATCTGGGAGCTGTGGCTCACACTCTGATATGTTATGGCAGCTCCTGTTCATGGAACCCTAACCCTAAAGCACACCTGTTGTACGATATTTTGTTTGTGTTCTGACAAATAAAGCTTGCCTGAAGGTCAGAGGGCAGAGCTAGCCACTAGTTAACCATAGAGGCCAGGCAGTGGTGGCACACACCTTTAATCCCAGCACTTGGGAGGAGAAAAAAAGGAAGATCAGGAGTTCAAGGCCACCCTGGGCTACATGAGATTGAACTAGTCTAAAAGAGAAACAGAGCTGGGTGGTGGTGGTGCACACCTTTAATCCCAGTACTGGGGAGTTGGAGACAGGAATATAAGGTGGGTGGAGACAGGATCTTGGCCCCCCATTCGTCTGAGATTTTGTAGAGTTGAGAAGTTTCTAGTGGCTGTTGCTCTGCTTCTCTGATGTCCAGGCAAGCCTTGTTTGTCAGAACACAAACAAAATATCCTTCAACACACACCTATATTCTAGGGCAAAGATGGTAGACCTGGAGGTCTTTCCACCTTGCTTTGGTTGTGATGATCTCTTGTACGAATCAGTGTGTGTGTGTGTGTGTGTGTGTGTGTGTGTGTGTGTGTGTGTGTGTGAATTGCTTACGTGAGCATTCATGTATGTACTCGTGTGTGTGCATGCACATGTGTGTATATGTAGAGGTCTGAGGACAACTTGGGTTGTCAACTCAGGAGCCACACATCCTTGCTTTTTTGAGACAAGGTCTCTACTAGCCTGGGACTCATTCACCAACTAAGCTGGGCTGGCTGGCCAGTGAGCCTCAGAGACCCACCCACCTGTTCCCACCTCCCCAGCTCCTCAGTGAACTCAGACAGCACGTGACAGTGGACGTTACAGGTCGCAGGAAAAGCCCAACCCCACAAGCAGATTCCTGAGACTGAAATGCACACATTTTGGAGTAGGGAGAAACCAAGATGGAAGAACCTTACCAAAAAATACAAAATTGCGACAAAAATATATAAAATAGCAACAAAAATACACATCCTTATTTACAATTATTATAGAAATAAAAATAATAAATTTTGGTTCAGCAAATACCAGGAGGATCACAAAACCTGAAAAAATATTCATTAGACCAATTATTAGATGATTGACATAATTCTATAGTACATATCCCCAAATGTTTTCTAGTTGCAAATAGCTGCGCTAAAAATAAGATTTATTTTTACTTATGTATGTGTGTGTGTGTGTGTGTGTCTGTCTGTCTGTCTGTACAAGTTTATGAGAACCGTGTGTGTGCAGGTGCCCAAAGAGGTCAGAAGGCACCAGAGCCCTGGGAACTGGATTAACGGGCAGCCTGATGCGCTCCCAGACCAGAGCACAGCACCGTTTCTTCTGTTCTGAGAGCATCAGATGGAATTATTTTCCTCTTTATTATTTTTGAGGGTTACAAGTGAGTTTTTATATTGCAAATCCAAATCTCTTTTATCTAATATTAATTCTGCTGCCAGGTTTGAGTTCTCCGATGAAAGCTTCCCAGAATGCACCCTGTATGTTTCAGGGCTGCGTTATTCTGCAGGACTTGGAAGAATTGGCTCCTCACACACAGAGATGTTGTTTGTACTAATCCCTTAGCATTATCGTTTGTCTATTTCAATCTCTCTGTGCATGAATGATTGAAACAGTGAAGCAGTCAGGACTCTCTCAGGTGCAATGGATGGACAGAAGCCACAACTCCTGGGAAGCTTGCATGGAATCAAGAGGAAATGGCTGTGGCTCAGGCAACTGTGATGTCCAGGGTGACTTCTGAGTTCAAGCACAGTTGAATCCAAGGGCTTAGGAGATGATAGCGTCTTTCTCTTCAGTCTCCCAGCTCCACTGTTTTCAGTGTGCTGGCCCCACTCTTCTACAGAGGGGCAGTAAGGCGAACAGCAGGAAGCCATTCCAGGCTTATGCTGTCATAGCTACAATTTAAACAGGAAGTGACCTGTCTTACTTGATGCATGCTGCTGAATACGGTGGAGTGACTGGGGTCAACTTTGTCTTGGTCACAGACCCATGGCTCATGTCCTCTTGTCTAATTGCTGTGGTAAATCATGGGGGAGCAGGGAATTAGGCTTTATCCTTTGCATTTACCCCTCAGCTCTCATCATTGGATAGGAAAATCTCCCCAAAATGTACAGGAAGGCATCCTAGATAAACAAAAACGTGTGTGTCCCCTACAGAGGTAGAACTGAACATCACTAACTGATAGAAACGGTCTTCACAAAGCTTCACATTCTTCCTGGCTTCCCAAGTTCTCCGTAATTATCCCAGCAGTGCAGAAGTCACTTCAAGTTAGCCTGCACCCAGCATCTTTGATATGATATATTGCTCCCATGTTTCAGCTAGGCTCTTGTAGGTCACTTTCCCATGAAACACTGTCTGGGGCTGAGATTCACGTAGAGTGGCAAGAGGGGAAAGGGGTTCTCAGCAGAGGAGGGAGTTGAATGGCCATGGAGTGATCTTGTGGAGCTTTGGGACACGGACGGATGGCCCTTCAAAGCTGGTCCATTGAGGCGAGGGGCTCTAGACCTCTTTTGGTCACCTATTGAAGATGTCCGAAGAAGTGGCTCTATGGTTGACACTGGTCCTAGAGAGGACCCAGCCACGAGCCATTGAGAGCCAGTGATCCCAGCAGCTGGCAAAGTGGACTGCTAGGTGCTGAAGGGAAATCCAAGCAGCACCACACCGCATCCACTCAGGTCAGCTCCTAAATGGCAGAAAGAAGGCTCATGAAATTCCAGTATTTGAATACCAAGAGCCTAGTGTGGAGCTAGTGGATCCTTCATGTGTCACCACTTGACCCATCCTTTTTGTGTACTTGCGTGCGGACATGTGTGTACATAAACGGAGGTGAGAGGTTGGTGACAGATGTATTTCTAGATGCTTCCCACCTTTTTTTTTTTTTTTTTTTGAGACAAGACCTCTTACTGAACTTGGTGCTCACTGCTGGGCTGGCTACCAGGAAGTCCCACAGTCCCCCTGTCTCTGCCTCCTCAGTGCTAGAACTGTAGTCAAGTGTCACCACACCTGGCTTTTAGGTGGGTTCTGGGGATCAACTCCATCCATTCTTGGTTCCTCACCAGTTCCTCAACCCCCTACCACATTTCCAATGAATCAGGTGACTTCCCATCTAGGCTGAGCCACTCATGGTTTTTGTTGTTGTTTGGTTGGTTGGTTGTTTTGGTTTGGTTTTGTTTTTTTCTGAGACAGGGTTTCTCTGTGTAGCTTTGCTGCCTGTCCTGGTTCTCGCTCTGTAGCCCAGGCTGGCCTCAAACTCACAGAGATCCACCTGCCTCTGCCTCCAGAATGCTGGGATCAAAGGCCTGCGCCACCCCCGCCCGGCCTGCCACTCGTGTTTTTAAAGCACATGTGGCAACTGACTCCCAAAGAGTTAGATCTGGAAAACTGAGTTTTGCTCGGTTATGATTGTTTTAAAATGTTTATTTATTTATTTTTATGTGCATGAGTGTTTTACCTGCATGTATGTCTGTGTACCATGTATGTACCTGGTGCTCATGAAGACCAGAGAAGTATGTCATATTCCTCGAGACTGGAGTTACAGATAGTTGTGAGCTGCTATGTGGATTCTGGGAATCAAACCTGAGTCCTCTAGACGAGCAGCCAATGTTCTCAAGCGCTGAGCCATCTCTCTGGTCCCTGCATGTTTTTTTAAAACTTAGAACCAGGGGACGTTATTGCAAGGGACCCAGGTTCAATTCCCAACACCCACATGGCAGTTCACAACCATCTATACCTCCCGTCCCCAGAGGACCTGATGACCTTTTCTGGCTTCCTCAGTCACCATGCCCACAGGTGGTGCACAGGCAGGCAAACACTCCTACACATGAAATAAAAATTAATATACATTTAAAGCTTTAAGACGATACTTAAAATCTGGGGATCTTGCCCATAATCAAATCTGAATTTCTCTTAAAAAAACATCAATAAATGAAACAAGAAAAGAGATGATTGAGCCATGCAAAGATGTGTTCCTGTCTGGCCCCACTCAGCTCAAACTGAACAGCAGCCGCCTCCAGCTCCTCTGTGCTCCCATACCGGCTGACCTATCACACCGCTGCCCCCACTCATTCGTTTCCTGCTGCCTCTGGTAGTTTATAAGCCTGGTTATAAGCCAGCTCTCCTGCCAGATGGTACTGGCCATCCAGTGCAAGCTATTGGCAGAAAGGAAGGGTTAAAGGTGGGATACGCTCGAGGGAGGAGTGAAAAAGTCCAAGGTTTCCAATAACATCATGTTTCTCGATGCAGAGAAATTAGGCGCCCTTGTCTTTGCAGCTTCCCTGGCAACCTGACATCTCTAGAACACTGCCCTGGTTTCATTTCTGTGCTCAGATTTAAACAAAAATCCTTACCAAGAACAATGTAGGGGAGAAAGGATTTGTTTGGTTGGCAGTTCCAGGTTATAGTTTATCACTGAGAGGAAGTTGAGGCAAGGACAAGGATGCAGGCAGCTAGTCACATTGCATCTATGATTAAGAGCAGAGAGAAAACAAATGCACCCTTGCTTTCTTCTAGCTCTCAGCCAGCATTCTTCTCTCTCATACTGTTCTGGGACCCCACACACATACCTAGGGAATGGTGCTGCCCACAGTGGGCTGGGTCTTCCTACATCAATTAACAACAAAGACACTCTTTCATAGATGTGCCCAAAGGCCAACCTGATCTAGAGAATTCCTCAGTAAGACTCTGGTCCCAGATAATTCTTGGTTGTGTCAAGTCAACCATCAAAACTAATCATCACAAATGTGTTACGGTTTTTGACCAAGGTGGTCCAGAGTGAATCAAGAGTCATCCTTTCCCCTAGTTCCTCATCTGTTGCCAAGGAGGAGATGCAGAAGAAGGTCATGTGTCCTCTCCTCAGGGGCTGTGGATGCTGCCCGGTAAAAACGTGAGACAAGCCACAACGTCACAGTTTTAGAAACTTTTCCTTTGACAAGGCATGCTGATGGGAACCCATGGCAGCCTGCCTCCGACAGAAACTTGCTAGAGACTCACAGCAGATGAAGAGAGCACAGAGGGGAGGGAATGAGAACCGGCCTCTCAGTCGGGCAGAGGTGGCGCACGCCTTTAATCCCAGCACTCGGGAGGCAGAGGCAGGTGGATCTCTGTGGGTTTGAGGCCAGCCTGGTCTACACAGCGAGTTCCAGGACAGCCAGAGTTACACAGAGAAACCCTGTCTCAGAAAAAAAGAAAAGAAAAGACAATTGGCCTCTCCAGGGGAGCAGAGGGACTATGGAGGTAGACAGGAAATGATGTACAGATTTTCTCAGCAGAATATGACAGCTTGGTTTACATTCAGCTCTCTCAGTTTTAAAAGGAAAACACCTTCATCTGTGCGTGGATGTCTGCGTGTGTGCACGTGTGCTTGGAGGCCAGCAGACAACTTTGGGTATCATTCCCTAGGTGTCACCCACCTGTTTTACTTTTTAATATTTTATCTTATTTGAGACAGCCTTCCACTGACATGAACTTGTCAAGGAGGCTAGGTTGGCTGGCCACCTCTCAGTCCTGAAGTTACAAGTGTGATCCGTCATATCTGGCTTTTTAAAACACGGGTACAGGTCATTGTGTTTGCAAGGTGAGTACTTAACTGACTGGGCAATCTCCCCAGCCAGTCTTACTGATTTTAAAACCCCCAAAGCCTCCATCCTGATTGCTAATTTAATCATGCTTGCCAATCAATTATGTCTTCTGACTTCAATAAATAACAGGCTTAAACTAAAGAACTGCTCCTGTGTGGGAGGTGTCTTCCTTTCGGAGTTGGGGGTGGAGCTGCTGAGCCATCCACAGACTTCATTATACAGAGTACTCACCCTCCTCCACAGAGGGGTTGGATCTCTGCCCCCGCCCCTTGCCTCCTCTTGGCACATTACTTCCGGTAACATATACATTTCTTAATTTAATGGGTTCATTAGTCTGTTATAGCTTTTGCATAGCTAGAGTAGACCTGAACAGTGATGAATGGTTTACCATGAAAGTAGCTTTAAGGGTAGGTCTTCATAGATGGCAGCCGCACCTTAATCAGGAAGGCCAGCAGGCTGTCAGTGGGGAGGGGAGAAGGAAGGACATTGGGCTCACCAGAGACTTTCTTCCCCTGGGTCTCCTGACTCAGAAACATTAAAAAATCTAATGCGGCTTTATTCTCCATCCTCCTTTAAGCCTTAAACGCCTGTCTTTGGGGCATGGAGTGTAATAGACTAGGGCTTTAGGACCAGTTTCTCTGAGAAGCAGCCGGTGTTCAAGAAGGGCCCTTGACACCGTTCTGACTTAATGCTAGACACATCTGCAGCTACTTGGACAAAATTGACATTGTCTGGAGTGCAAAGCAATCGCCTAGCGCAGCATTAGGGAGCATTTACTCTTGAGCCGTGCTACCAGACAGCAAATCTTGACCTTTAGGAGTTCAGAGATTAGATTTCTCGGCTGCAGGCGTTGAAGATATTGTTAGGAATTTGTTGCTATTCAAAGCAGATTTCCAGGGTTACCTATGGGTTTAATTCATCACATCAATCATTTTTTGGAAGGTTCTTTTAAAGCCAAGATAGCTTCAAATAAAAACTAGGATTACTTTCACATTGATTGTCAGTGGTTGGTGAGGAGCACAGGGGCCACCCTTGAGATGCTGTTAAAGTTTGTGTGATGGTTCCTTCTCTGGCCCATGGTCTGTGGAACTGGAGAGAAAAGGCATGTTTCTCCAACTGGCATTCAAAGCAGCTGCTGAAAGATGCGCGGAAGGCGGGGATGAGGATTTGGCTGCTCTCCGGTGTGGGTTTCTCAAGCCCTTTAACACATTCGACGCACAGCTGGCTCACAGGTTATCTCACAGTGCATCATTTAAAGCAAGTCCTGTTTAAGCCAACAGAGGTTAAATGGAGGATTATTTCACCCAGTCTCCCTGCACAGTACCTAGGGTGTGTGTGTGTGTGTGTGTGTGTGTGTGTGTGTGTGTGTTTGCAGACTTGTCTTTTCCAGAGGTCAGTCTCTCAGCTCCACTAGCCTTCTTGATCTCAGGGCTGTCTGGAAAAGACTTCTCAGGGCTGTCTAAAAAGGAAGTATTCCACACTGGCTAGACTCACCCAGTGGGCTTCTCATCTGACACCAGACATTCATCCAATTGACTTTTTACCATGCCATCACTACGACGCTCCTTCAGCACGGTTCTTCAATTCATAGCTGATTAAATACCTTGAAGGCTCATCTCTGCCTGTCTTCTCCATTCCCCAAGTCTGCTGATTTTTCAAAGAGGGGGTTTGCACCACATACTTCTCATAGCACTGACCTTTTTTTTTTTTTTTTGCAACTGCAAGGTGATAAGGAGCAGCATCAAGGCAGGAGGACAGCAATAGAAGCATCTAGAACCCAGAGAGGGAGGTGATACAATAGAGGGGGAGCTATACTAACCCAGAGTGGAGTAACAGACATTCAACATAATGAACATGTAAGCCAGTATGTTGAAATGGATTCCCAATAACGGAAAGTGTAGTTACCATAAAACACAATTTAGAAAGAGCTTTAAGATTATCAACAGTTAAAAGTTCCAATGCTGGAAAGAAGCCTTGTAATAAAGAAAAAAACAGCTTCGGGGAGGGTATTGCTCGGGACTGCTGAGGGAGGTGCTTTCTGGTAGCTGCACGCAGAGTGAGGCAGCATGCCCTGTTACCACACTCTGTCTGCTTCTCTGCAGGACTTCAGTGGGGAAATGGATACGATTCACATTCTCTTCTTTTCCATCCAAGTAGAAGACAAGGCACTCTCCCTGTCATCTGTAGAAAAACTCTCACATGCCCCACAGACCCATGAGGTCAGCATTACTGGCCCCTGGGCAGAGAGGAAAGTCCATTTTCTCCAGTTCCACAGAGGAATTTGGCGGAGCTTACACAACCACCAAAGCACACAGCTGGGAGTCTGACGCGGCTGTCTGATGTAAGGGTTTACGCAAGGACCTGCAGGCCAAAAACACAGCTCCAATGCAGGTGTGTAAACTGAGGCACGAGCAGCTAAATCATCTTGGAAGAGTTGCAAAGGATGGGCAGAACAGTTAGTTTGTCCTCTGTCCACCGGCCCTCTACTAACCCCCACTCTTATTGTTCTCCGAGGACTGTGTGAATAACCACTTGTGAACTTGTAACATACCACATATAAATACATAAACATGAACAAATATGTACATTGTAAAGAATGATTGCCAATCGCCTTTGCTCTTATAGAAATATATCCATGCATGCACTGTACAGGGGGCCAAGCGTTTCTATCAGGCTTCAAAGCCTTCGTGGTATGTGGTCATGGTGCCTCTCAGTTAGAACGGACTGACTAGGGCACTCTCTCGGCTAGGCAGTGCTTTTCAGGGGATTGACGGAGTTTTCAGCAGAGTAGGAGGGAGAGACGGTGGCTGGAGCTCTCAGAAGTCAAGGTGAGACTGTCGTTTCTTCACAAGGAACGTAACCCTGCAGCTGCCGAGCGTGAGAAACTGGACGTGGGAAACGGGCCAACCCTGGTATTTTGAACACGAGGTATTAGTGAATGGTCTGTGCAGGGCTCACTTGAATTTTGTAGATTTTTTAAAACCCTTTTTTAATTACCAAGGCATGGCATCTCTATAGCCGAAAATTGGGGGTTGGGGGCAGGGAGGTCAGAAAATATAATGAAATAACATCCTCCACAGTGTTCAACTAACTGAAGATAACATGAGAAAAATAGATCAGAAAAAGGTTACTTTTTTAAAAAAGGGGGTCATGATAGAGATTCCATTTTGTGAGTGGCTTGTTTCCCTAACCTGGCAGAGTGCTCCCTCTGTATTTTGTGTGAAATGAGCCCTATGCCCACTGTCTTCTGTGGTTCACGAATATACCATGCTTCTGTTCATTTTATTGAATCACTTTCCTACTGTGTTTCTGCTGAAGATCCCTCAGCCATGGCAAGATCAAGGGAGGTCTCGTCATGCTATCATCCAGAACAACATCCTTGAGTCTTATAGCACATCCTGATGACTCTGCTAAACAAAAGGGACAGGCCCCATTCCTTATTTCCAGGCTTGTAGACCACATGAGACATGTATGATGACATACAGAAACAGCCTAGCTAAGTCCCTGGCCGTGGAGATTCCTGTTCCCTTCTCGGGTGGAAACTGAGTCAAACAGTGTTGAAAAAGACTGCAGAGTGCCGGGCAGTGGTGGCACACGCCTTTAATCCCAGCACTTGGGAGGCAGAGGCAGGTGGATCTTTGTGAGTTCGAGGCCAGCCTGGTCTACAGAGCAAGGTCCAGGAAAGGCGCAAAGCTACACAGAGAAACCCTGTCTTGAAAAACCAAAAAAAAAAAAAAAAAAAAAAGACTGCAGAGTACCTGCTGTCCAGAGGGACTTCCTTCTCTGCTTTAGTCAGGACCCCTGGTTGCTCCTCTCAGCCTTTATTTTCTTTTCAAAAGGTGTGTGCCACCAGGCCTGGCTCTTCCCCTGCTCTTCCCCTCGCCTTAGGTTGTTATTTGTTTTTATTTTATATGTCTTGATGTTAGCCTGAATGTATGCACCACTAGAATGCAGTACCCACAAAGGCCAAAAGGGGGCATCATACCCCATCCTTCCCACCCCAGAGCTGGAGTTATAGACCGTTGTGAATGGCCATGTGGGTGCTGGGAACGCAGCGTGGACCCTCTGGAGGAACAGTCAGTGCTCTTAACTGCTGAGCCATCTCTCCAGCCCTGACCATAGTCATTCTAATGTTTCTTAGAGAATCGAGGTGGCTGGAGCCCTGAAGCTGTCATGACTCATCAAAGATTACCCCAACAGTGCATCTCAGCACTAGATCTGAACCCCCGGCATGTACCTCACACCTTCACTGCTTCTATTATAGGTGGTTCGAGGGAAGGAGGTGGAAATAAATGACAAGAAAGTAAGCACAGAAACAGAGACAGACCGTAAATGACAGCTGTGTATGATTCTGGTGGCCTCGGCAGCAGGCAGGAGCGGGTGGGTGGCACCCTTGTTCGGCACTGTGCATTGTTCCAGCTTATCTCCACTCCACAGGCCCCTCTCAAGACCTGGAAGACAGACAGGAGCAATTTTTGAGGCAAGAACCTCAGACCCAGAGGTCTCACAAGGCCAAGCCATTTCTCTGCATGCTTTTGTAAGCACTCAAAACTCAACTGCGTGCTTTAACGACATGTATTCCTTGCAAGATCCCACTACCTCAAGAAGACCCCATTCTGCAGGGAGAAGAGTCTCTGGTGTGAGGAGTCCCTGGTTCCATCCCCTTTCCATCTTCACACAGTAGATGGGTCTGAGTTCCGAAGCTTCCCAGGACTAGACACAGTAGATATTAACAGGAACAAGGACCATGATTCCCACTCTCTGTAAGGAGGGGTTTCTTATAGTCAGATAGGCTGTGTCTCTGGACTAAGGGTAAAGAACATCACCCAACTTTTCTTGGGATTCTGTTCTGTTCTTTTCTTCACTCTGTTTCGGACATGGTTTCCTCTTCATACACAGGCGGGGGACACTGAGTTATGGCGCTATGGGTATAAGATAACATGAAGGAAGTGGATCCCTCATATAAAATGGCTGGTATTCAGTAGGAGCACCAGCAGTGCTGATGTCCCCATCTCTACACCCGAGGTTACAATAGAGAGGGCATTAACGCACAGATAGGTGGGTCTCTCGTCTTAGATGCCTCAGCTCAGGGAGAGCCTATGATTTGGGGGATTTAGGGTGGGGAAGCTTGGTGCTAACGTAAACAAAGCTCAAATAAAAATGCTGATGCTATGGATATTAACAACTTTCCGAGTGTCCTCTATCTAGCCTTGCTTGGGCTAGGCAGCTTTTTATTAGGACAGTGGCCACAGGTTGGATGTGGGGTCTCTGCGGCCCCTCTGGAGCCACAGCAGTCTCTACGCATCCTAAGCTATGGAGATTCACCATCCGCTCAATACTCAGATTCTGACCTCACTCTAGTCGCCAAGTACCTCCCACATAGAAATCTTGGACCTGCCTTGACCTGCATTTTGGTGAACTTGGTCAAGGAGAGGTGACAGCTGAGGATGGTGTGCACATGAGGGACAGATGCCTCGCTCATTTATAGGATGCTAGTCTGCCAATCTACTTACCGCCTGGAGTCTAATCACCTGCCACAACTCACTGCCAATGCCCCACCCCCAGGGAGAAGCAGGCACCTGGAACAACCTATATTCCTGAACCACGGGGCAAGGTTGGCAGTCTTTGCAAAACAGCAAGCTGACGCTCTGTTCTTACTGGCGCTCAGGGCATGTCGTCCTTTCTGACCTTCATCGAGCGGCATGTGTTTATGGAAGGTCTCCCTGGAGTCTGCTCGTGGCACCTTTGCCCTCAGAGAGTTGGGGTCCAGTGGAGCAAAGCTCCTTTGAAACTCAGGGGCTGCCCACCGTGGTCTGAGAGAGCATAATGGACTGTCATATTGCTGCCACCTGAATGAGGGGAAAGTCTGGCTTTCTTGGGAATGGTGACAAGGACCTTGGACGCCCACTGGGTAAGACCTTGTAAGACTTCAGACTGTAGCAAAATAACTCTTCAATAAATACATAAGCCAAACATACGATACTGAGCTTACTAATGAATCAAACCCAAAATACCCCCCCCCCCCCCGTGCTATTATTCGAGGCTATTCTGATATCTAGCACTAAAGCAATTTGGCACTTTCCTCTTTCTCTGTTTCCTCCCAAACTCTATTTCTCATTTTAAACTTCCATTTTTACCATTTCCACTCAGTATTTCACTGTCATTTAAATCTGATCACGGCAGAGCAAGCAATTCCACACATAAGTGTGATCGATAATGTCAGGGTGTTCCTTGGGAGAGACTGCCAGGCCCTGAGGGTTAGGACATGGGGAGAGGAGAGGAGGAGAGGAGTGAGGCTCACTGAGACATATACCCAATCAGGTCAGGGTCCTGATGACCATGACAGCAGCTGCAGCTCCAGGTCCCCAACCCGGAAACCCCCCAGTGAGACAAGCCAAGAATTTGTTGAAGTTCTCAGCAAACTCACTGGGTGGCAAACCAGACCTGAGTTGACGTATATTTATTTATAGCTCCACATTTATCTTACTTTATATGAATATTTATACATTTCATTAAAGAAACATTAATACATTTAATTCCAGATGCCACCACATACCCCGTTTGGGTGTTATGTAATTTATGGAAAATGCCCCAGATTACCTTTCCAGAATTCAAACATTCTGAATTCTTAAGCAGAATGGCCTCACATTTCTTTTACTGGGGTGTGGTAAGATACTCCTTTTCTCCCCAACCTGTCTTATTATTTGTCCTTAATTCTCATTCACAGAAACGATTTTTCCTTCATTTTCTGAAGAGTCCAAATCAGGTGATTTTTCTAAATTTCTTTCTCTCCTGTTAACCTACAAATACTTCAGCAGCTAACACCCAAAATGAGCTTTTATCTCATGTACACTATGCCCAACACCTTGGGTATTTTCGTAATTAAAAGATGTTGCTAGATATTTTTCTTAAATGTTATGCGTTTTTCATCTTCTTAAAAAACAACTTTCCTGAGGTATAATTTGCATATCCTAATATTCATTTGTTTCAAGTATATGAGTCAACGATTTCTCAGCACATATGCAGAGTTGCACGGCCGTCATTATAATCTAGCCACTATGCATGTCCTTTGTCCCCCGCAAAGACGCCTCGGGTCACTCTGTGGTCATTCTCATTTCCACTTCTGTCCACCAGCATTCTTCCGACATGCCAGGCATTCTGCACTCGGAGGTCCTCATGGGGAAACTGAGGTTAGCGTAACACATGAAAGATAAAGCTGAGATTTGACCCATGTCCTTCTGGACCCCAGACTTCACCAGCTTTCTGAAGCTGTTTGAGGAGATCGAGAGTTGTCTTTCACAGGGATGGTGCGGAAGTAAGGGTAGCCCCAGCCTGGATGCTGGAGGAGCCATGACCCACAAAGGGATCGTGACCTTTAGGCTCCAGCCAACTGAGAGTTCCTGGGATGTGGGGGAATCAACAAATCCACGAAATGCCTCCAGCTAAGCCAGGAACTTACTTTAATGACTAGAAAAGAATGATGTGTCATGAACAGACTAATTGCGTATAAAAGAACCGATTCTGAAGTGGGCAGTGTGCTCCCATAAGTGCTTTAAACACCCCCCAGAGGTGCAGCTTGAAGCTGCCATTTGCATTATCAATGAAGAGGTAGTTTGCTAATCGAGGAGAGCGTATAAGCCCAGTCCTGACTCAAATCTCCACACATTCCATCGATGGCTAAATTAGTGAAACTCTTTCATAGGCTTAATTTCTCTGCTCTTGAAATGTGAAGTTGGTTCTTGGGATGTGAGTGTCCTGGTGTACCAATGTTGCCACGACCCAAGAACAGATAATGTGACGGAGTACACAGGAACTACTGTGCTGTTACTAGTACTGTTGATAAATACCAGCTTCCTCCATGACCATACAGGGAAGTCCATTTTCAAAGCAGTCAGGCTTGCCTCCAGCTATCCCAGCCATCCTTTGTGCCTCCTGCCCCTCTGAGACCCTGTCACCAGCCTCTCCTGCCTGCCTTGTCTTGCTGTAGTGTATTTTCTCCCCATTCCTTCCATCTGAGCTAAAAATAGCCTGAGGAACAGATCTCCAACCCATCATTCACACATTGGTGTGACATTGAAATAACCCAAATCCCAAATATAGAGGTTTAGGTCCATGGGTTTTGAACCCTATAGAAATTTGGAGTAACATAATCTGGGTGTTCAACTGGAACCTCCAGCTCGCCCCTGCATGATCCAGAAAGCTTTATTCCTGTCTCTCCAAACCCCACCCACTCAGAGAGTCTCTGAACAAAGAAAAGGCACCAAAAAGCCCAGTTCTGCTTCCTGGAGACTATTGCAACTTCCTCCCTTGTTGCCAGCAGCAGCCCAAGTCCCTGCCTAGACTTCCAGCTTTTGACCATACTTGGCACAAACCCAGCTTGTGGCAGACATGTCATTACCCCTTGCCTACAGGCTATATAATCTCCCTGCTTTAGTTCAGGCAAGCAGCTTCTCCTACCTCAATCTCTGGGACTGGAGAACCCGCCTGGGAGTTACTTTGCTCAAATAAACCTGTTGTTATACTTTTTTCAATTCTGCTTGATCTGACTTACTGCATCGGCAGAAAAACCTATTATCGGGGTTCAGAAAACCTATTACTGGGGTCTATAGAGTGGGTTCATCACTCAAGAGAATACAATGCACCATGTTGTGAGATTGGACACTGGGAGAGCACAGAGCTCACAGAACAGGAAAACCCAGTGGCCGTGTTCTGAGTACATGGAAGGGTGGTGGAATTATGGGAAGGAAAATTGTCCCAGGAAATGGCTCAGTGGGTAAAGTACCAGCATTGCAAGTGTGAGGACCTGAACTCTGACCCCCAGGAACCACATAAAGAGCCAGCATGGTGTTTCACACACCTGCAATGTCAGCACTGGGGAGGCAGAGACAGGAGGATCCCTGGTCTCTCTCAGTTTAGCTAAAGCAGCAAGCTCAGGTTTAAGGAAAAACCCTGTCTCCAAAACCGAGGCAGAGAGAGGTAGAAGAAGACATCCAACATCAACCTCAGGCCTCCACACACATGTGCACACATGTGCATGCACAAATGCACACACACACACACACAGATGTTAGAGATACACACATGCACACACACGATAGGGAGGTTTTTGAGATTGCTTATCAATGTCTTCGCTCCCTTGAAATTTAAATAGCACAGCCTTGCCCAAGGTCAGAGTTAAGAAGAGAAAGACTAGATAATTGAATCTAATAACTTCTTCCTCTAGGTTCCAGGACTTTTTAAAAATTCAAACTCTGCCCCTACTACTGACAGACTTCCGAATCAAAGGCCAAACACAAGGTTTGCTCTTGATAACATCGTTCTAGACCGTGGGGTTCTTCACTTTGAACTCCGAGGAGCCACCGTTTCCATCCTTCAAAGGGCAACAAAGTAGTTATATAGAGACTTAGAGCAGTGGTTCTCAACCTTCCTAACACTGGGACCCTTTAATACGGTTCCTCATGTTGTGGTGACCCCCAACCATGAAATCATCTCATTGCTACTTTATAACTGCAATTTTGCTACTGTTATGAATCGTCATGTAAACACCTGATATTGCAACCACAAAGGGATTGAGACCCATAGGTTGAGAACCACTTAGAAGCTCATGCACTTGAGTAGTTTTACCTGGAATGCTTTTCTGCTGAAATGGACGGTGCATTTCTGCATTGTGTGCGGAACTCAGTGGGCTATCTCATACTCAGGACCTTCCAAGGATAAAGTAACCCTGTCTCAGCTTTATCATCTTGACCCCAAGTTGCAAAGCAGAGTGTATAGACAAAGTGAGGCTTCCCAACACATTTTATTTCACTCATAAGATTTTTAAAAGGTTTAATAGTGACCAAGTCTAAAATCAATTAGGAGAGTACGTATTAAAACCGTCTTTACTTTGCTATGTTTTAATGAGTCAAAAGTTCTTCATACAGGACTTACCTTTGCTGATGGTGACATGAACCTCTGGTTCTAGTTTGCTGTCCTTTTAGAAGGGACATAACACCTCCAGGCTGTTCCCAGTCCCAGCTCTTCCTGAGGTCCTCATCAAGTCTTACCCCTAGAAGTTTGTTCATTTGTTCCTGCCACAAACAAGCAAGCAGAAGACAACCAGCACTCTTGGAGATTTATCATAAGGATGCAACAGAATCATAGTATTTAAGAAAAGAGCGCAGGGGACAGCAGACACTGGAGCACGTGCTTACTGATTTATTTCAGAGGTGGGAAGTCTCTGTGCACTGTGTGGCCATGACCTCCTCTTTTCCTCAGTCCTAGAGCAGGCCGAGCTCTGGACTCTCATGCTTCCTGGATAGCTGTCAGCCCAGGATTGTCCATAAACCAAGGATGCTGTGAGGATTAGATCAGCAAGTGCATGTTTGCATGTTTAACCCACATCACCTCCTGGGCTGCTCCGTTAGGATAGTAAACTTGACAGGACCTAGAATCAACAAAGAGACAAGCCTCTGAGTATGGCTGTGAGGGGCTTTCTAGATTAAGTTAATTTAGGCCAGAAGACCCACCCAAAGGTAGGCAGTGCCATTGTCTGGGCTTGGGTCCCAGACTGGGTACATAAAAAGGAAAGAGCAAGCTGAGGCAGGAGCATCCATCTCTCTAGGCTTCCTGACCACTGACTCAAGGTGATCAACTACTTCCAGCTCCTGCCACCATTCTTTCCCTGTCGGGATGGGCTCTATATACTCCAGGTGTAAGCCAAGATGAATCCGCTTTGTGTAATTCACTTTTGTCGCCAATGAGGAAGGCGACTAATTCACCACCCAGCACGCAGCTCTTGCTTGCTCGTCCCTTGTCACATCAACAATTAGACAGAACTCTCAAATTGCCCCACAGACTTGACATCTAAATTGGTTAAAAAAAAAAAAAAAGCCCATGGAATCTTCCATGTTGGTGAATGGTGGTGCAGGACTCTACTGAGTACAGACAGACCTTTCTGTTGTAGCCAGGACCTTCTGAAAGGTTCCCTCAAGGTCCTGTGTTCCCTCAGCATGAACCCGACCATCCTTTGTCATAGTTGCTGATGAACTGTGGTGAGTTGTGAGGACTTTAAGAAGAAGGACTGTGAATGTGAGATCAGATTTCAGCTTGGAGCCCAAGGCTTCTAGAAGTGTGAACATGGAGAGGCAACAATAGGGGTGAGATATGCTAAAAGTGTTGCCCATGAATTTACATTCAATAAAAAGCCCTCCCAGCTATAATTATCACATTTTTGCTAATATTGAGATTCTAGATGTCAGATTTAATATTTGAGTAAACCAATTAAGGAATGTTTTTTCCTCAGCTTTGACAAACAATCTTGCTGGAAGTTTCAAATGTGCTTTTTTGGCCTCTTGCTCTTTTTTTTTTTTTTTTTTTTTTTGGTTTGTTGTTGTCACATTATTTTGAAATAGTCTCCTGTATTCCAGGCTGGCCCCAAACTCACCATGTAACTGAGAATGGCTTTGAACTTTTGATCCTCCTGCCTCTACCTCTGGAGTGCTGGAATTATAGGCTCATATTACCACATCTGTTTATTCGGTCCAGGGACTGAAACCCAGGGCTTCCTAAATGCTAGGCAAGCACTCTGCCCACTGGACTACATCCCCAGTCCCCAGATGTGCTTAAGAACTAAAAGCAACAAGTCAGGAGATGAGGCTGATGCTGAGCTACACGACTAGTCGGCATTTTCTTTCTTTCTTTCTTTCTTTCTTTCTTTCTTTCTTTCTTTCTTTCTTTTAAAATTTTACATACATTGGTGTTTTGCCTGCATGTATGTGTATGCGAGGGTGGGTGTTGGATCTCCTGGAAATGGAGTTATAGACAGTCGTAAGCTACAATGTGGGTGCTGGGAACTGAACTCAGGACCTCTAGAATAGCAGGCAGTGCTCTTAAACACTGAGCCATCTCTCCAGCATTTTCTATGATAGAATTTCTAGAGTCTTGCTCCTTTTGCTTTGACTTCTCCAGTTTTCCCATGGCTCCCATCCCCAGCTCTGTTGGCTTTTCTCTAAGGGAACAATCCTCACACTCTGTTAATGTGTCTTTTCTGGCATGTACCAGATGACTCTAGATCAGTGGTTCTCTGCCTGTGGGCCACAACCCCCAAAAGAACATCGGAAAGCACTGTCGCAGAAGTTTCTCTGGTCCCACCTGGCCCTGCAGTCCTTCAGCCGTTATAAAATAATCATTCAGAGGCTTATATTAATTATGAACTAAATGGCCTATGGCTCAAGCTTCTTGCTAGCCAGCTCTTATAACTTAACCCATTTCTATTAATCTATAAGTTGCCACATGGCCATGGTGTTACTGATCTGCTGGCATCTTGCTGCTCCTTGGGCGGCGGCTGGTGTCTCTCCCTGGCTCTGCTTTTCTTCTCTCTCTGTCTTGGATTTCCCAACTGCCTCTAAGCTGCCTTGCCATAGGCCAAAACAGCTTTATTTATAGCCAATGGGAGCAACACATGTTCACAGCATACAGAAAGACATCTCACAGCAAAGCACAGACATTTACATTACCATTTATAACAGTAGCAAAATTACAGTTATGCAGGAGCAACAAAAATAATAATTTTATGGTTGGGGGTCACCACAGTGTGAGGGACTGTATTAAAGGGTCGCAGTGTTAGGAAGGTTGGGAACCACTGTTCTAGATGGAATCACCTCTTCAGATTTCTTCTGTGACTGTGGGGCATCCAGACTCAAATTGTCCTGCTCAGTGGGGCCATTGTCACATTATAATAGAGAAATGCTTCATCATGTGTTACAGAACACGATGGGATCTTCTCTAAGAAGCTTGGGGATCAGAGTGCAGGAAAAAGATTAATTTTTATGCACCAAGTCATTACGGAGGGAGAAGGAGTCACTAAGATTGCTGGAGAGGCTTTCTCATCTAATACCAACACAGAGCCTGTGTGTAGAGGACCGTCGGCTCAGTCCTCAGGTTTGTTTTTTACCTTTAAAGTGCTAGGATCTAGGTCATAAGCTTGTTTACACGTATTTCAGGTTTCCAAAAGAGCCTCTTTTTCAAAAAGATATCATTTTCCCAGGATTTAGGTACATCTGAAAATATTTTGATTGTTCCTACTCCATAAAAATGCACAGCCACATTTCAGACTGTGTTGAAAGAAAAGGAAAGGTAGCTCCCGCTCTTTCCCCTCCTCTCCTAATCCAGCAGCTCTGTAATGCTTCTTGTTCATCTTGATAATGTACCTGTCAGCATGTGTGCATCATCTTCTAGTCTGTCTCTCTTGTTCCCTGATACTGTGTGATACATGGTTTTCCAAGCTCTTACATAGATCCTATCACACGCATGTGCCAACTGATGGAGCTCTTCCATTGCTAAGTATTTGGGCAACTGCTAGTTTGTTCTACACATAGACACACAGACAGAGACACACAGACACACAGAAACACACACACACACACACACACACACACACACACCTGTAAACTGGTAGATAATTCTGAAGTCTTCATTAGATTTAGGTAAACGATTTGTTTGTTTTTGAGATATGGTTTCACTGTGTAATCCAAGATGGCCTCAAACTCCTGATCCTCCTGCCTTAGCCTCCTGAGTGCCGGAATTACACTCAGGTTTAATTAGTGAAATATTCTAAGCTGGTTTCTTAGTTTGCTTTTCTGATGCTGTGATAAGCACCATGACCAAAAGCAACTTGGAGAGGAAAGGGTTCATTTCAGCTCACAGCTCTCAGGTCCCACTCCATCACTGATGGACGTCAGGGCAGGAACTCGAGGCAGGAACTGAGGCAGGAACCAAAGTAAGGGATGTAGAGGGGTGCTGCTTACTGGCTTATTTCCCATGGCTTGCTCAGCCTGCTTTATTTTATACCAGAACTAGCTGCCCAGGGGTGGCACCACCCACTGTGGGCTGAGCCCTTTAGAATCGGTCATCAATCAAGAAAATGCCCCCATAAACTTGTTTTGCAGCCAATCTGTTGGAGGCATTTTCTTAATTGAGGTTCCCTCTTCCCAAGTAACTAGCTTGGGAAATTGACAAAACCCTAACCAGGACACAGAAAACAAGTTATATAGAGATTTCTATTTCTAGGTCAGCACAGACAGCCAAGCTGACACTCTATACCAGTTAAAGTCTCTAACTCACTGCGGGCAGCACATGATATCAAGGGTAGTCACACAGTTATGAAGAAGCAATGAAAATAATGTTATGGTTGGGGTCACCACAACATGAGGAACTGTATTAAAGGATGGCAGAGAGTTCTAGGCCCGCCAGGGCTAAACAGTGAGACCGAACCATAAATAAACAAGTGAATAAATAAACAAACAAACAAAACCCTGCAGCCAGAAGAGGACAGAGAGTGCTTGGGCTGACAGACTTCTTTTCTTCTCCCTCTTACTCTTCTTCTTCTTCTCCCACCCTCCTCCTCCTCCTCTTCTTTTTCTGCACAGGCTGATACTGGAAGAGGGAAAAGCGCAGTGGCTGAGAACTGCGTGAGGCAACTGAGAAGTAGCCGTAGGTAAAACAGGTGACTACAGGTCACCCTACCTGTAGTCCTTCAGCCTGAGTCAGGAGGATCTCTCGAGTCCAGTTTGAGGCCAGTCTGGGCAACAAGGCAAGATCCCGTCTGCATAAAATGAAGAAATGTAAATAAAATCAGAGCATGCAACTCTATTAAACTGAGCATACACACACACACACACACACACACACACACACACACACACACACACACACACACATACACATTCCCTCTCCCAGTGTCCGGGCCCAATGTGATCCTCTCCAGCTTGCCTCTTTCCTCCTGATCTCTCCCTCCCTTGAGCTGAGTATGAAAAGGGTATTGTAAAAAAAAAATAAAATAAAAATAATTGAGTGAACAATAAATAAAAGCAATTCCTCACAGAACAGGCCCGACCTTGGAGATTAAACTCCTTGAGTGTGAGGCCCCCAATACCCGGATTTCGTTCCTGTCTTTTTTATTCCTTCATGACAGAGTAAGCACTACTCACAGATGTCCAGGCAAAACGCTACAGGCTGGAAATGTTCACTCACCTAATCAGTGCACCTCAGAGTCCCCAGCACACAAAACAGCCGTGACTCCACTCCGGAGCTACTCACTCAGACAGGCGTGTGTCCATATCAACAGTTGCCACAGGCTGTTGGGGACTGGGATTTGCACCATGAGCCTGCTTTGTGACTGGTGAAACTAACTTCTGATGAGAGACAGTGTCACTTGGCCAGACCCAAACAATCGCCCCTTACCAATAACCATGACAAATGTCGTCCTTTGCTTTCATTTTGAACTAAGCTGCCTTCCCCGCCTCTATGGGTGGAGAGCTATCTGTTCTACAGACCTGTTGGAAGATAAATCCACTATCTACACCGAAGTTCCATTTGACTTAGAGTTCCTGACGCTGTAGCCCACCAGGAGTCAGGTGACTCAGCTGTATAGGCTCAGCAAACTCCATCATAACTTCAGCTGAGATTTCCTTTGCTAATAATTTTTTGTTTTTGGATTTCTGAGCAAATTGCACCTGGTTTTGTAAAGGTGACTGGATATATCTGGATAGAATTGCAAAATGAGTTTAACCAGAAAAATAACATAATTTTATGAATGGCCATCAGTGTTGTAAAACTAAGGAGACTGGTGGAGGGGTGGGGTAACTGGTACCCACTCATTTGGAATGGTGCTGTACAGCTGTTGCTGACATCTGCAGAGACAGCTGCTGGCAATCTATAGCATCTCCTGCTATACACGGGGAGTGATATCTGGTCCCTTCTGATAAAAAACATCAGGACCTGGGCAGCATACACACTCAATAAGCTCTGGATCATTGAGTCAGGAGCAAAAGAAAAAAACATTTTGATCAAAACACAAGGCTTTTTCTCTCTCACTCATAAAATGCAGCTTAGCTCAATGTATTTCAGCCAAAGCATGAATTAAGCTCCGTCTCCTCTTCTTTTGCCATTTCCTCATATCTGAAGCCACCCACCTCCTGCACCACTCTGTGCTTTGAGAAGATAATGATCCCATCCATCATGTCTTGTGATTGACAAGATACTTTCAAGTGGATAAGCACATCCCACATCAAAGCCTTCCAGGGGGCTCTGTCAACAATCCTGTTGTGCGGATGAGGAAACAGATTCAATGATGATAATTTAATGTCTTTCCCTTCCTTACTCCACCAGACTTGGAATACCTGGAGTGAGGCTCCAGAGTTCCAACATCCCAGGATGCTTTCCTCTTTACTCTAGGAATGCCCCTGCACCCAACCTGTAACCCATGAGCCACATGCATCTCAGTGGCCCAATACATGTGTAGATGTCAATGGTGTGTCAAAAGGTTGGACACCCTTCCAGGTCTGTGTGGTGCCTTCACTGTCTATTGTATCAAAATATTGGTTTATATCACTCCTGATGGGATGGTGAGTTTAAACTTGACACAACCTAGAGTCGTGTGGGAAGAGAGGGAAAAGCAGGGATTGTCTCGATCAGGTTGGCCCGTGGGTCTGTCTGTCGGGAACTGCCTTGATTATGTTAACTAATGCGGGAAGACCAAGCCCACTGTGGGCATCACCATTCCCCAGGCAGGGGGTCCTGAACTGTACAAGAGTGAGAAATTGAGCTGAACATAAACAAGCAAGCGAGCATGCATGCATGCATCCACTTCTCACTGCTCTTAACTGTGGATGCAATATGACTGGATCTTGCATCTTCCTGCCACATCGACTTCTCTGCCACAGACTGCAACCTGGAGTTGTGAACTGACATAAACCTCTTTCTCCCTTAAATTGCTTTTTGTCAGGGTATTTCATCTCAGCAACAGGAACAAAGCCAGGACACCTACGGGTCTGTATGGTAACAATGGAAAAACCAAGCAGTACATCACAGCGCTTCCTTTACTCTGCACTTTACCTGGTGACCATTTGTCTTCACTCGGTGCTTCGGCTGGGAAGTGGCTGCCGCTCACGTGGCAGAAGACACAGCTGTCCACATGGAGAGGTTTTACACAAGCATCTGAAGGGTGCCTGTGCTCCAGGCCCTTCTGTATCCGAGGACCATGGTCTGGAAGTCCACGCTCTCTTGGGTCCCCCACTCTGACTCTCTTTGAAAACACAAACATCCTTGAACAGGTGACATTGATTTCATCCGTGCTAAGGGGTCACCAATCCACTCAATTCCCCTTCACACAGGGACCCCTGGCACAGCTGGGGAAGAGTCCTGTACAGACCTGGAGGGGCAGCCAGTGGAGAGGAGTGGGCACTAAACCAACACAGGTGTGTCGGGAAAGAAAGCAGGTGGCAATTCTTGAGACTGAGAGCTCGGGGGTCAGGACTCTAACACACAGCCATCCTGAGAGTCACGAGTACCAGCCCACTTCTGTGGCTAGCACAAGAACCTTGCTAGGCAAGGAGAGGCCCGGGTTCTGCAGCATCTAAACTCTCGTCTCCTAGGGGCCAGCCTTGTGTGGGCTGCACCTGCAGGCATAGGAGAGCACTGGTGTAGACAGCCCCCACTTAGCACCTGGGGGAATTCCCAAGCTGTCTGCCTATGGAAGCCGGAAGTAGAAACTCTTGTTCTTGACCAAGGCTCATATTGCTCCTAGCACAATGACGGATGGAATTATCCTGGCAATGGGTACAAAGAGAGGAACTTTCCGGGGAAGAGATTTTCTTACATTGACAGAGGATTGGGATTAAGGTTTAGGGATCTCCAGCCTCCGGTTCTTTTGTGGAAAGTGAAAGGCAGTGAAATGTGGAGTCCCTTGCGTCAGAGTTGGGGCAGTGACATCCAGGGAGGAACCGCTTCGCTGCCTGTTTGTGGCCCTCTTGGTGTATGTTCCAGTTCCCTTTGACTTTCTGGAAGAGTTTCTGACCAATTAGATGACGTTGTCTGGTGGCATTTTTAATGCTCAGAGCAATTTGAGTCCAGTGCTGTGAGAGAGGTACAAGTGACTCTGAAATAAAAGGGAAGAATCTCTGGGAACTTGTCTTCCATACTGGACCTCCTAAAATGAAAAAGGGTTTTAATCCTGTTATGTGAAATGACCAAGCACAGGTCCTCAGACTCGCATGGCCAGCTCCCTAACTCACGGAGCCATCTCTCCTGCCCTTGGAAATTTCTTTCCACAGACGCTGCATCCAGCAGAAAGGATGAGCTGGTGTGTAGATGGGAATGAATTCTTGCATAAGCAACTGAAGACATAGCATCCTTGTAGACACATCAACCTTTTAGCCATAACTGCAACCGCTCCTGGTTCTGAACTCTGTATCCCTGAGTCCTCCATGTGATGTTTTAAACCAGAAATGTCCCCAAAAGGCCCTGCCTTTGAACACTTGGTCCCTGGTTGGTGGTGCTGTTTGAGGGTATGGAGACTTACTGGAGGAAATACATCACTGAGGGGCAGGCTCAGAGTTCATAGCCCCACCCCACTCCCTGTTCATTCTCCACTTTCTCTGTGTGGCCGTAGATGAGATCTCTCAGCTTCCTACTCTACTGCCTGCTGCCAAGCCTCCCTGACCTTTACAGACTCTCCCTCTGGAACTGTAACCTGAAATATGTCCTCCCCACACAGGTCACATTTACTCATAGTGTTTCACCCCAGAAAAGGAAAAGTAATATACTCAGCTGTAAAGGGGCAAGGACTCCAAGAAAATGCTTCAGTTCCCTAAACCACCTGAGGAAACACAGCCATGGGGGAGGGCAACAGTGATGGACAGAGAGGGTCCTGATCCTCTTGTGACAGTGGTTGGGGCACATCATCATGCAGTCTCATCACAGGACAGGGTGTCTGAAGTGGAATGCGCTACAGAAACCCAGGAAGTACGGGCTATAGCTACTAAGTGACCTTGTGAAGACTGGCGTGCTTCTATCCAAGATGTCCGACTCCTTCTAGAAGCATTTTTACAGACCAGGAACCCCTGTTCGGTGTTTTTCTGAAGCCATGTAAAAAGACAGTCTGGGCAAGACTCCCTGGGCACCTCAAGGGTTCGTCACGAAGACCGAATGAGCTCGTGTGGGTAATGAGAGCAATACAGTGGTCAAGCAGCGTCTGTTGCTGCCACTCTGTCAGTGTCAGCCACTCTGCCTGCTTCAGCTCCCTGAGAAGGAAGTTGAGGCCCATCGGGGTACGGCCTTCTTAGCACTGCACAGAGAGCTGGTGTTAATGGCTGACTCTAGACTCTCAAGACGCTGTGGTTTCTACATATTGCTCATTAAGTCCTTTCTCAGGTGCGGACTCCGGCTGGGGACACAGAGTGGAAAGGTCCACCAGGAGCTTCTTGAATGTGCAAGAGTGTGACATATATATATCCATCCCAGGATGACACCTGGCTGGGGTCTGAAGGTGATTCCCAGAGATATAGGCAGTTTTGAAATTGCCAACAAGTACTATGAAGAGTTGTCCTTCCTGACACCAGTCATAATGATTTCTTTTTAAATACTCTGAGGTGCTTAGACATCTGTGGAGGGTTTGTGTAATGCACAAATATGCTTTAAATGCTATTCAAATGTGCTTTAAAGAGATATGTGCACATGCCGACAGCCATGTGCCACCCACTCCATTCAGGTGTGATCCGGGAATGCTTTGCTCAGATGCACGCTGCTCTCCCACAGGGATCCTTCTAGAAAGGATATTAGAATACGTCAGGACAATGAGGACCAGTGCTGTGCTCTGGATGCCGCTTCCTTTCCCTGTTCTTCCCAATCCCTCCCTTTCCCTGTTCTTCCCAATCCCTCCCTTTCCCTGTTCTTCCCAATCCCTCCCTTTCCCCGTTCCTCTGTCTTTCCTCATGCTTTCCCTCCCCTTTTCCCTCCTACCTTCCTTTCTATCTTCCTTCCCTTTCTTTTCCTTCTCTTTCCCTCCCCCTCCCCTTTCTCTTCCTTTATCTTTTCCTTCCTCCCCACCTCCCTTTCTCCTTATTTCCCATTCCCCTCCCCCTCCTTTTCTGTCTTCCCTTCCACATCCACTCAACCCCCCCACACCACCTGCCTCCCTTCATTTCTCCTTTCCTTTCTCTTCCAATTTAGTTAAAATAAATGAAAATCAATAAACAAGAAACAGATGATTAGAAGTTAAATTGAATGCCATGTGGACAACAGTGTACAAGTTGACGTCACCGTTGCCAGGACTTGAGAAAAAGGTGACAGTACCGGCACTGCCCTGGAGGTGTGACCCCATATGATGAGGGCAAGCCCTTCTAGGATCCTTGCCTGTCAGTCTCTGCCCCGAGCCAACACTGCACATCAGGCATCTCAACAGGTATCCAGCCGGTGCCTGTGTTGAGATGCGTTGACTGGAATTCCTCATGTGGGCATCATGGCTTTCCTTTCCTCTAAAGCCCTTCTGGATAATGTCCCTTGGAATAGTCCAAGTCACACCAGGAAGTGAGTCTGCTTGCAGGTGGAGGTGCTGGTTAGTTTTTGTCAAGTAGACATAAACTAGAGCCACCAGGGAGGAGGGAACCTCGTTTGAGGCGTGGCCTCCTACAAACTGGTCTGTGAGCATGTCTGTGAGGCATCTTCTTGACTGTTACTCGATGTGAGATGGCCCAGCCCACTGTAGGTGGTATCACCCCTAGGCAGGTGGGCCCCAGTTGTAAAACAAGCCAGAGGAAAGCAACCCAGTTAAGTAACATTCCTCCTTTGTTTCTTCCTCTGCTCTCGCTTGAGTTCCCTCAGTGATGGATCAAGAGCCGCCAGATCAACCCTCTCCTGAACACGCTGGTTTGGTCACTGTTATTTGTTTGTTTGTTAATGCGTATTGGTATCTTGCCTATCTGTGTGTCTGTGCCCCACATATATGCACTGTGTATTCCTGCTGCCCCCAGAGGCCAGAAGAGGGTGTCAGGTCCTTGGGAACTAGAGTCAGAGACAGTTGAACATCGCCTTGTGGTTGCTAGGAATCTAACCGGGGTCCTCTGGAAGAGCAACCAGCACTCTCAGCAAACTAGAACAGTAGGAGCAGAGTTTTGATCATGAAAGGAATCAAATACTTGCAAAATCTGAACAGAGAAGCATCCCAGCCTCAGGGAGAAGAAAACCCAAAAAAAACTAGAAATACCTGAGAATTACCATTTTGTTTCTAAGAGCAAATTCACTTGACAACAGCTTCCCATTAGTACACAGTCACAGCAGCCTTAATGTTTCCTTCAGGCATCATTTTAGAGATGCTTCAAGCTGCAAAAGATCTAGGTCTTCAAAAACCTGAGCAGGACAGGCTTAGCTCCTCCTTCAGAATTTAATCTGAAAGGGACTTGAGAGGCCACTGTAGAGGGTTCCCAAAAGAGCTTGACCACACAGCTGCCATGACAGCCTTAGGGGCCCAGACACAGCTTCTGTGACAGGCTTACTGGCAGGCAACACCCAGATCCAGGAAAAGCCATAAGCTGACCCCACCCAGGGATCCACTAGGGGATGGGGAAGTATCTAATATCCTAAACATTCCAACTATTAGATAAGGTGGCCAGATGTCCCTGAGTCTAGCACACACCTATTTTTGTTTTACAGATACCCCTAGACAAATGTCAGCCAATCAGGGTCCTGAACCCTGGAAATCCTCTCACCCCAACCTCTGTTACCCGTTCTGATGGCATAATCACATGAGTAAGAATTTGAAGACACAATTGGGAGCATTATAATAACCCTCCATCAAACTGATTCTGTATTCTGTACCAGTCCTGATCACAGATGCTGAATACGTAGCTATACCATTTGCCCTTCTGAGATGCTCTTGGCTGGAGTCAATTTGGTCATGTAGCCAGAGATGTTAAAGGAGGTGGCCTTTTTTTCACGGTCAAACTCCAACTGAACCTCCCAGAAAAAGGGCGGGGGGGGGGGGGCTTAATTTGGGAGATAATGACCAACTTTTGGTAGGAAGAATAAGAAAACCAAAGAGGAAGGAGGCAAATGGCAACAATTAAAATGTGGGCCAGATACCCAGCCGGGGGGCTACATTCCCCTTTCCAACCTCATAACCACCACCTCAGAGAACAGCAACACTTTCGGACCAGCACATTCGCAGAGTCGGTCAGCACTGGACAGGGTGTGGGGGAGACAGCAGCGAAGAAACTGGTACCTAGGACGAGGTGCAAAGAACAACACTCATAAATACTTCAGCAAGACAGAATTTCTAACACATTGTGCGCCTGGGGCTTGCAGGTGGGCTTCTGCAATCTTTCCTCGGGGCTTGGCAGCACCACAGTGACTCTCCATGGGCCTTTATTGATGTATCCATTAGAAAGTGACATGATTTGCTTGCTAAGTTTCTGTTTAATTTGCATCTTAATGTCCTATCATTAGGGTTTAAATACAAGCATAGGGGAATTGTGCAATTTAGAAATTCCCTCTGGGGACTAGTAACTCTGGGACTCTGAACACACAGCACAGAAGGCAGAGTGTGGGAAGCCATTTGAACAGGTCCTTGCTGGTCTTAAGGGAGCTTGCCCTATGCAGCATCTTAAGGGAAGTTCTCAGCAACCTCTGTTGATGTCAGAGGTCGGAGGTCAGTACCTACCTAAGGTAAGCTCTGTGGTCTAGGACGTCTCAGGTGGACGTGTTTTCTTCCTTGTGTTTTGGGCCCCTAGACTGATGCTGGTCTCTGCCACCCAAGTACTGGGATTAAAGGTGTGTGTCACCACATCCAGCCAGTTCATCCTGTTAACACTTTGATTATTTAAACTATATTGTACAGATGAGAAATCTCTCCTAAATACTTGAAGGTTGATTTTTATCAGCCTGTCTATAGTTTAGTAACGGGCAAATTGTAATAGTTTCTCACTAACAGGTACCAACTATATGCAAATTGTGCCGGGTGGACACAGTCATACTAACAAAAGTTTGCTAATGGTTGCTTTCTCTCTATTTGGATTTTCAGCTTTGTGAGTCAGACTCTATGCACATCTAGCTAAAATGCCTTCACTCAGGATGGTCAATCTTCATTATCAACCTGACCGGATTTAGAATAGCCCCATTTCTGGGTGTGTCTGTGAGGCTGTTCCCACAGAGGTTTAACTGAGAAGGGAAGACCTACCCTGAATGTGGGTGGCACCATCCCATGGATTGCAAGGAAGCAAAAAGGGGAACTGAGCACCAGTGTTTGCTGTTGTAGAACATTATTTTAAGATGTGTTACATTTGTTTATGCTGTGGAGCATTTGTTTAATGATGCAAATATGTATTGCAGTCTTTTATGTTATATTTGTTTAACTCTGTGAAGCTGTGTTCCTTTGCCTGTCTAAAACACCTGATTGGTCTAATCAAGAGCTGAATGGTCAATAGCGAGGCAGGAGAAAGGATAGGCAGAGCTGGCAGGCAGAGAGAATAAATAGGAGAAAAGAGAGAAAAGAGATCAAGGAGCAAGAAAAGGAGGAGAAGAGGACATCAGGGGCCAGCCACTCAGGCATCCAACCACCCAGCCACCCAGCCATTCAGCTACACAGCCAGCAACAGAGTAAGAAAGAAAGAAAGATATACAGAAACAGAAAAGAGGTAAAAGCCCAGAGGCAAAAGACAGATGGGATAATTTAAGTTAAGAAAAGCTGGCTGGAAATAAGCCAAGCTAAGGCCAGACATTTATAAGTAAGAAAGTCTCTGTGTGTGTTTATTTGGGAGCTGGCTGACAGTTCCCCAAAGAGCCAAAGAGTAAAGAACAACTACAGTTTATCTGTTTCTCTTCCTGAATGTGGGGTCAATGTGACCCCCTGCCTCCATGCCTTCCCCACCATGCTGCTTGGGTGGTGCATTTAGACTGTGATGCCAAACGAACTCTTCTCTCCTGGGTTGCTTTTGTCAGGGCCCTTTGTTACAACACTGAGAAAAGTACTGCACACACTCACAAACCTCTGACACAGTGTCGAAACACAGTGTCGAAACACAGTGTTGAAACACAGTGGAGATGGCCGACAGGGTGGCTCCAAATTAGGATACCATTTTCCCTCTCCTTTCACAAGTTGGAATCTGGGTATTCTTGTTACATTTTAATTTACAACAAAATGGACAACATTGGTGTGTGTGTGTGTGTGTGTGTGTGTGTGTGTGTGTGTGTGTGTGTGTGTATGAATAAATGAGATAGATATTCAGGCCAGCCTTGCCTGTCAAGGTGGATGCACTCACTACACATCCTGTGACTCAAAGCAGCAGAGAATAGAAAGAGCTGGTGTTCTGGTAAACCTCAGATGCCTTAGCTAGTTATGTGATACACATTCTGAAAGCCTGTCACCATGATGGCTTGCGATAATAGGACCACAACACCAGAGCAACTGAGTGAGGCCCTTTTACCTCTTTGCAAGCCAAATGACATCTGTGACATTAAGTCCAGCTATAGGCACTCAACCTCAAAAGCTGGAGGCTGCACACACACACACACACACACACACACACACACACACACACACACAGAGAGAGAGAGAGAGAGAGAGAGAGAGAGAGAGAGAGAGAGAGATAGGCACACACTTAAAACAAACAAAAAATTAACTGCTGTCCGTCAGCAGGAAGTGCTGAACCAAGGGGGGTCAGCTTGGAACTTCCAGTGGTCACCTTGTACAGTACAGGGAGAAGTCAGCGGAACAAAGAGCAGAAACGTGCAATGATGAGAGGTAGAATTCCGGAGAGTGGGAGAACCTGGGCCGAGATATGCCAAAGTCAAAGCCCCTCGAGCTGTAACCAGTAAATGGCCACTTTCCCCAGGCTACTCTGATTGGTACAGGACTGATTGACAAAGACCTGAAATCCACTCCAGAGGCCCAACTCTCCTGCCTGTGGCTAGGAGAGTCGTTCTTTAGGGGTGTGTTCACTATCAGGTTATCCATGTTCCTGCAGATGACCCCACACCCATGCACACATGGGCAGCATTAAATGGGTTTAGGGGGTAATTTTTAAAAAGGGAAAAGGAAGGAGCATGAAGTTGGGGGGGGCAGATGTGGAAGGAGATCTAGGGGCCCTTGGAGGAGGGGAGTGGGGTGGATATGATCATATTTCATTGTATACATGTATGAAATTCTCAGGAATAAGGAAAAAATTCTAAAATGAATTTTGGTAAATACTGACTCTAGTTACTGCTGAGTGGTAGAATTTTGGTGTATATGAATAAAGTGTACTTTATCTTTAAGAAAGAACTGGGAGACTTGTAAGTACTTTGCTCAAATAAAACAATGAAGTCCTAAGGAGAGGATGGCTAGCCACATTTAAACCGGTCCACATGTCTACCAGCATTGACTTGTTTGCTGTGATTACCATTTTGGATTTTCAACCTGCACTTGGCGTCACGGAGCTGTCACGAACTGGAAGTTCAGGGGTGCAGGTTTCACAAGACATCTCTAATGGAGGTTCACATTTTTGGATAGAGGTAATCACACTTTCCTGCTTAGGAGACTCTGGTGATGTATGTGTTTATCTTTGGAAACTATGTGGAGAATCTTGCTATGGCAGGCATTCCAGGTATTCTTTATCTCACTAACACAAAGATTTATGTTCGCACTCACAGAGCATGGGAAGGCTAATAAATTAGACTTGCTGACAACCCTTCAATAAAGGAACTATTTTTCTACATTAACAGTCTTTTTTGATATTAATAAGCTTACTTAGTGTTAATCATCTTGTCATAGGCAAAGCCACCCCCTACAGCCCAGTAGGAAAGCCCTAAGGAAAACCAACCATATTAAAAATGTTTTTCGGCTTATGCTTACATTCTTGAAGTGAACTCATGTACTTCTCAGGGGCCTTGGCTTGGTATGGTTCTACAGAACTGCCGAAGCAAGGATGGGGGTAGAACCCTGCAAGTCATTTTCCAAAAACAAAGGGAAAAATAACAAGTGTTTTCTGACCTCTCAAGATTTCTGTCAAAATATTAAAATGCACATGACTGTCAGTTACAGATGCATAATAAAATTTAAAAAACTAAAAGAAATGCATTTTGGTGCAGTGCGATTTAAAAAACTAGAAATACTTTCTTAAGGTTTATTTTATTTTTTATTATGAATGTGTGTGTGTGTGTGTGTGTGTGTGTGTGTGTGTGTGTGTGTGTCTGTCTGAGTACTATGGTCACATGGGTGCAGTGGACACCGAGGTTGGAAGAGGGCATCAGATTCCCCTGGAGTTGAAGTCATAGCCATTTGTGAGCTGCCAGACCCTGCCCAGCATGCTGGGAACCAAACTGAATCCGGGTCCTCTGGAAGGACAGCAATGACTTTTAATTAATGAACCATCTCTCCAGCCCTCCAAATGCTAGAACTATTAAAAATTAAAGTACTTTGTCTATACATAAAGAAATTTAAAAGTAATTTAAAATGTCTTTGCCTTCTTACCACCATGTAACATAAGCTTATAGTCTAACTTGGAGTAGGCATCTTTTCTACACCTTGATACACTATGCAGTTATCCCTCAGGGGATTGGTTCAGGATCCTCCTGATGCCAGACTCTTCCAGATGCTCAAATCCCTTCTGTAACGTGGTATATTTGCATATAAGCTATACTCAGCCTCCTATATACATTAAAAACATCTCTGTGTTATTTGCAATTCCTGATACAATGTAAATGCTCTGTAAATAGTTATTTAAGAAGAATGAAAAGAAAACAGCACTCTATTCATGTTCCATACAGATAGAATCCCCAACCCCTAAACATTTCCAGGTGACAGATGGGTTAGCTCTGGCTACAGGGCATCTTTTCCTTCTAGGCTTGGATGAGCTTCAAACATTTTGCCTTTAACACTTTTAGTTGTGTGAACTATTTCCTAAGATTCCTTTAAGCTGAACTTAAGTGTTCAATATTTTAAGAAAAAAGTGGCAATTTGAGATGTCTTATAACCTTCCTCTAATCATTTAAAACTCTGAATTATTCTCTAAGATATGTTTTGTTCATGCTCCATAAGTTTTGGTGTGGACTACATTCATTACTATACTTGAAATATTTTCTGATTAGTTTCTCATTTGACCTGTGAGCATTCAGACATATGTTTTTTTAAATTTCCAAATAATTAAATTTTTACCCCTTGCTCTCCTTTTTGACATAATTCCATGTTGGCCATGGAAAATGAATAGTTTAGACATTGTTTATGATCATGTATGAATTCAGAGTTGAGTATCCTAAGTGAGTTTAGCCAGTGTGATCGGCAGAATAGTGCTCTCCCAAAGATGTCTGTACCCGAATGCTGGGGACATGTGAGTACATTACAATGCACATGAAAAGGATTTCACAAATGTGCTTAGGAATATAGACTGTGGGGGTTGGAGTGATGGCTCCATGGTTAAGAGTACATACAGCCCTTCCAGAAGACATTCATTTGTATAACTCACTCTGACAGCTCATAACTCCAGTTGCAGCTGCAATTCCAGCTGTGGGAAATCTGACATCTCTGCAGGCATCCTTGCTCACCTGCACTCATATGCACATACCCATACACAGACAGATATGTACACATAATTAAAAACAATAAACATTTTTAAAAAGAATACAGACTGTGTAATGGGGAGATTATCCTAGATTATCCAGTGGGCCCAAATCTAAACACATAGGCACTTTGAAAAGAATTGATGGTTCCTGTTGTTCAGAAATATGATGGATGATATGGGGTATAAGACACATGTGACTATGGTTTTGATTTTGAAGATGAAAATCCATGAGCTAGGAACGTGAGGTGGCCCCTAAGAGCGATTGTAGGCCACCTGCCAGCATACCACCAGGACTTCAGTCCTACTGACATTAAGTAGTATAACTCTGGGACTTGGAAACAGTAGAAATTACACCAACCCACGTTTTATGAATAAGACAGGTAAAGCTTTGTTAGGGTATAATCCAGAGCTGGCAGGCTTCCACTCCAACTGAATAGAGGCAGCTGTGGGCAAGAGGGGATCAGGCAAAAGGAAGCGACAAGCCTTGGTTGTTATGTGGTTTTTTGGCTTGGTTTTATTTGTTTGTTGTTTGTTTTGTTTCTCAGTTTTTGGTGGGTTTTTATTTTGTTTTGTTTTGTAGGGTTTTTTGTTCTTCTTTTTTGGTGTGTGTGTGGGGGGGGAAGGAGCTAATATTTGGTAATTGTTTGTGAATGGTGGACCCAGTTTCAGAAGACGTTTTCCTTCTTGTGCTCAAGTGCCCTGGCTTTGACTTGGTGGGCCAATGGATAGTCAACTTCATTCAGGACCTTCTAAGTCACAGCTTACATCCTCACTTGGCTTTTGTGATAGAGTGAGACACACTAAGCCCTTGAGTTGAAAGCATAAGAACAGGATGGAAGAGATGCACTTCTGCCTCAATGAACAGTAGACCAGGGTTACCTGTATTTCCGTCTTTGAGGGAACATTTCTCAACCTGTTTCCATGCAGAGCTGATGAGTCCCAGTCAAAGGCTGAGGTACAAAGAAGACAGACACAATATGAAGACAGAAGTACAGTGTCACCCCATTTTGGAGACAGACACGATATGAAGACAGAAGTACAGTGTCACCACATTTTAGAGGAGAGTCAATGCTTTTAGCAAAAGAGGCTGTCATGTTTCTGCAAGGAGACGTGGGCAACTTTTCAAACCTATTGGGCAGAGGCATTCCCTCACAACAGATGATGGTTCCACTCCAATAGCTTGCCTGCCATCTGGGTTGATTTGGAGGGCTTGGCTGAGACCTCTTATGAAATGAGGTTTCTTTCTTTGGTGGTAATTCCCTCTGGTCTTTGTCATTTGTGTAGCCAGATCAAATTCCAACCAGTTTAACTCAGCTTAGTCAAAGGGGCTCCCAAACTGTAAGTATCCTGGCCTTGTGTGTTAATTCTGGTGCCTGTGATGAAGATACTGATAAAGCACAAGGGTGGAGGCAGAATGGAAGCCACGTCATTGAAACAGACAACAGTCTGAGGACTGAGCATCCGTTTGCCTTTCTATTCTTTTGGTGTTGCCCTACCTGACTCACTATGATGGCATAGAGCTGAATTCTACCAAGCAAACTCTCACCCAGGGCCCTCACAATGCAAGAGAACAGTCTTATTGCCTCAATTTTAGCCTGGTGAGACTTAGATATACTGCCAACCTATGAGTCCATTATGTAAGAGATATGTGTTGGTTTAAGCTGCTAAATTTGGTGTGGGTTATATGGCAACTAAATAAAACTAATCCAAGAAGGATGCATTTTTCGATTATCAGGTGCTATTTATCTGTCTGTTAAAGTGTGTTGATTACATTTAAAAGACCAAACACCTTTCCTGTGATGGCTGTCAACTTGGAAGGATCTAGAATCGTCTAGGAGACAAACTTCTGGGCATGCCTGTGATGGGGTTTCTAGATTGGGTTAAATGAGGTAAGAATACTCACCCTGAAGTGGGTGGCACCACTCCACAAGCCTGTTGTGGAATATTAGTTGAAATCGTGTTACATTTGTTTATGCTGTGGAATATTTGTTTAGTGATGTAAAAATGTATTGCATTTTTTTCATGTTGTGTTTGTTTAACTCTGTGAAGCTGTGTTGCTTTGCCTGCCTGAAACATCTGATTGTTTTAATAAAGAGCTGAATGACCAATAGCTAGGCAGGAGAGAGAAATAGGTGGGACTGGCAGGAAGAGGGAGGAGCAAGAAAAGGAGGAGGAGAGGAGGACACCGGGGGCCAGCCACACAGCCGCACAGCCAGTCACAGAGTAAAAGGAAAGAAAGGAATATAGACTAGAGAAAGGTAAAAGCCCAGAGGCAAAAGGTAGATGGGGTAATTTAAGTTAAGAAAAGCTGGCTAGAAACAAGCCAAGCTAAGGCTGGGCATTTGTAAGTAAGAATAAGTCTCCATGTATTTATTTGGGAGCTGGGTAGAGGCCCCCAAAAGAGTAAAATAAGAAAAAAACAAACAAACCTACAGGGACCCAAAAGAGAAAGTGAGATGGGCTGTGCTTTCCGCCCTCTCTGCTTCCTGACTGCAGACTGGGACCAGCTGCCTCAGGCTTCTGTTGCCGCAGCGGCCTGACAGGATAGATGGTATTCTCAAACTCTGAGTCAAAATCAGCCCTTCCTTCCCAAAGTTGCTTTCATGGGGAGTTTTATCACATCGGTGAGGGGAAAAAACAAATGAATCTACTTGTCACTGTCACCGTGAATGAGGAGTAAGGGAGATTTTAAAAAATTTTCTCTGTGGAGTTCTATGAACTGTCACTTTATTACTCACATCCCAGCCATATTTATACTAAGAATTAAATGTTGTTTATAGTTATTTACAGCTCACATTTCTATATCTGCTCTGCAGATTTTTGTCATTTAGCTGAATAAATCAGTCTTCTGTTTCTATTGAGGATAGTGGTATCTCTGGATTGATACATCTTATTTTGTATTTTTCACTTTTTCTCCCATGCCTACTTTTTCTATCACTCCTTTCTTAGAAAGCTGTAAGGGTACACACACACCTGTGACCCCAGCACTCCGGAGATGAGGCAAAGGTGTTGTATGATATTTTATTTGTGCTCTAACAAATAAAGCTTGCCTGGAAATCAGAGGGCAGAGCTAGCCACTAGTTAACTATAGAGGTCCGGCTGTGGTGGCACACTCCTAGCACGTGGGAGGAGGAAGCAGGAAGATCAGGAGTTCAAGGCCACCCTGGGCTACAGGAGATTGAACCAGTCTAAAAGAGAAACAGAGTCAGGTGGTGGTAGCTCAAGCCTTTGATCCCAGAACACAGGAGGCTCAGGCCTTTAGTCCCAGCACTAGGGAAGTGGAGACAGGAATATAAAGCCGGTAGAGAGAGGATAGGGACAGGATCACCAGCCCATTAGGTCTGAGATTTTGTAGAGGTAAGAAGTTTCTGGTGGCTGGCTGCTCTGCTTCTCTGATCTTTCAGCTTTCACCCCAATATCTGAGTCCAGGTTTTTATTGATTAAGATTAATTAGAGTCACCAAGGGACCCAGAATTTGAGGCCAGCCAAGGCTACACAGTGAAAGTCTCTCCCCAAAAGGAAAATGATTTTCCTTTCTCTCCTCTATTTTTTTTTAGCTCAATGATATTTCTCTTTATCTCATTCTCTTTTTTACTGTCTACTAAAATGATAGTTTTATATTTTGTTTCTGTATTTTAGTGACTATCCTAAATACCTTTTACATTTTTTTAGATTTATTCTATTTTATTGTGTAAGTGTTTCGCCTGCATGTACGTCTGTACACCGTGTGCATGCCTGGTGTTCATGGAGGTCAGAAGAAGGCATCAGCTCCCCTGAAACTAGAGTTAGGGATGGTTGTGAGCCACTATGTAGGTGCTGGGAAACCCAGGTCCATCGCAAGAGTAAGTGCTCTTAATCACTAAGCCATCTCTCTAGCCCCTATCCTAAACATTTTAATATAAATAATTTTATGATATAAAGTTCATATTTCATCCTCAAAAAATAATAGGACTTGCTTTGTAGGGCTGTGTCCTGTTTACTTCCTCTTTTTACTTATATCTTATTTTTGTCGCTCTCACATATATTTATGTTAGTAAACTTTATTGTTTTTGTATGTGATGTGTGTGGTGTATGCACACGTACACATGTGTGTGTGAGTATATTCCTTCACACTGCCACATATGGTGGCCAGAGGTTGGCAATGAGATGTTCTCCTCAATCACATCTCTACCTGATTTTTTGAGATAGGGTCTCTCACCAAACCTGGGCCTCTCCGTTTCAGTCAGACTGACAGGTCAGCAAACCCCCAGAATGCACCTGTCTCAGCCCCCAGCTCTGGGGTCACAAACATCTCACCACCATGCCCAGACTTCTCCATGGGTGCTGGGGATCCAAACTCAGGTTCTCACGCTTGTACTACGAACGCTTTACCCACTGAGCCATCTTCCCAGCCCCCCCTTTCAGGGTTTTTGTTTGTTTGTTTTGTGGGATTTTTTTTTGTTGTTTTTGTTTTTTGAGACGGGGTTTCTCTGTGTAGTTTTGGTGACTGTCTTGGATCTCACTCTGTAGACGACACTGGCCTCGGACTCACAGAGATCCGCCTGCCTCTGCTTCCCGAGTGCTGGGATTAAAGGCATGTGTCACCACCGCCCGGCTCTTTCAGTTTTATCTATATACACTTATCAACATTTACACTTGTTTTTTTTTTTTCTTCTTAAATATTAGACTTTTATTTAAGATCGTGTGTATGTGTGCCTCTGTGTGTGCACATGTGTATGCATGTTCATGTGGGTACCCACTGTGTGTACCCACATACTGGTTGTAATGGCCGTTCTTCATTGTCAGCTTGACTATATCTGGAATGAACTACAGAACAGAAATGGAGGGCACACTGGAGATCCAGGTCCTGAGGCAGGAAGACAACATGCCTTTGATCTGGATCATGAGGCTGGAAGACACAGGCTTTCGGTTGGGATCTTACGTTGGGATGACACACGCCTTTAATCCAGATCATCCTGTAAGTTCTGTGACTCTAGAGAACCCAGACTAGTACACTGATCATGAGTACATGTCTGTGCAGAGGCCAGAGGACAACCCCGAGTGCTGTCCCTCTGGGGCCATTCACTTTTTATTTTTCCTTGTTTATTTGTGTGTTTGTTCTTAGACAGTGTCAGGATCTCTATTGGGCTGAAACTTGCCAACTAGGCCAGAACAACTGGCCAGTGAGCCCCAGGGACCCACTTGTCTCCATCTCCCCAGGAGTGGGATTCCAAGCACATACCACAACACTTAGCACGCTGATATGGGTTCTGGGGCTCAAACTCAGGCCCTCGTGCTTACGAGGCAGGCACTTTTCCCACTGAGCTGTCTGTCTCCCGAGCTCTCTTCTCACAACTCATCCTGTGTTTCATCTCCCTGGCTTTCTCCCGGACGGTTTCGTTCTATTCGTCAGTGCTACACAGTGAACATTAGTGTCTTCAGTGTCATTTTTGCTAGCTTGTGCTTTCACAGTATCTTTTTTATCAGTTGGATTTGTATGTATTCATGTCTTGATATTTTATTCCCACATTTGTCTTAGTTATTTTCCAAACCTGCTTCATCACCTTTAAGATTCTGTGTGCCTTTCTCATACAAAGCATTAAAACGTGACTAATTCTATTTGCACTCTGGAGACCTGTCATGTGACCATCACTTCCCCCTTGCATCTACAGTGTCTTACTCGGTTTTTTGTGTATCACTTTTATCATTTTACTGTGAACTCAGATTTCATGGAAACTTTGAAACATGTAAGTGTGTTCCTCTAGAGAGTTTAAATAGTTGCCTTAATACCATTTAAAATAAAAATGTTGGCTTGGCTTGCTGTAAATTATTCTGAGAGTGTCATTTGAGTTGAAACTCTGTGTAGGGGCTGATTGAGGTTACACAGGATCTTGTTTGCTCTGTACCCATTCTCAAGATCATGACAGTCAAGTTTTTATTTCTCTGTGCTACAGGTATATTGACTTCTGGTCCACCGTAATACAAGTCTGTATGGTCCTGGGTTCATGCAGGCATCTCCTATTACCCATCCTGAGTGGGCTTTGTCCTGTCTTTCTTTTTTCTATATGATAGTTCAAACGAGCCGGGCAGTGGTGGTGCACGACTTTAACCCCAGCACTCTGGAGGCAGAGCCAGGGGGAATCTCTGTGAGTTCGAGGCCAGCCTGGTCTACAGAGAGAGATCCAGAACAGGCACCAAAACTACACAGAGAAACCCTGTCTCAGAAAAAAAAATTAGTTCAAATGGATGTTCAATGTCACCAAAATTCATCAGAGGTTCTTAGAAGGAAAGCTGTCTTCTCCCTCAGTGAATTCCCACCTGCATCATATTTTTGACATCTAAGATCCCTTGTTTCATTTTCAGCTCAACAAAACACTCCTGGAAAGAGTCTTTGTAATTTATCCAGGGAGGGATACTTAGGGATTCCATTCTACTATCTTATTAGGAAGGAAATTCCTACAAACACTAATGATATCCTTCGCCTACTGAGGATTTGGTGCTAAGCACATGACACACACAACAAATAATGAAGCCAGATCGCTGTTCTCAGGAGATGGCCAGGGCAGTAGCCAGCTCTCTGGGGTTTCTCTTGGGAATTCTCAACATTAAGCATATTCTATGTATGTGAGGAACGGCAGGCAATCCAGACAGTATCCTTTCAACGGCTACGTAACAGCAGCGTATAAACGGAGCTGCAGAGGTGGCTAAATTGGTCTGCTGCTCCTCTGGCATGCATGAAGCCTACCCTAGGATCCCTAGCAGCACATGCAGAGTGATGACACATGCCTGCAGTCCTTGCACTCAAGAGGTGGAGGCAGGAGGATCAGAAGGTCAAGGTCATTATTGGCTATACAGCAAGTCTGAGGTCATTCTGAGATACTTGAGATTCCATCTCAAAAAAAAAAAGTGCACAAATGTTTGTTGACTAAATACTTAAACTAAATATTAATTGCTTAATGAGACAAGCTAGGGTTTGTTGAGTTATTCTTGAATCTTCTTTTCATGAGTCTAATGCCATACAAGAGAGAGACAGAAGCCTTCCCCAGTCGATTGCACTGCAGCTGGATTGCACTGCAGCTGGATTGCACTGCAGCTGGGCTCGCAAGTTCCACAGTGCTACTTCTGTGTTGCTTTTTGCTGTTCTGTCTGCGGCACCCCCTGTAGGAGGAGATGGGACAGCCCCCCCCCCCATACCTAACACACTGAACTGTTCCAGTTGGCCCTCATATACATCCTATGCAGGAAGGACTCTCGCAAGGGTCTCCCTAATCCTTTCCTGATCCTATCTGACATGTTCTCTGGTGACAGCCTGACACACTGTGGTGGGGGCAGCCCTGAGAAGTGACTAAGTACCAGCGTGGCCAGCCTGTGTACATGGTTTCTATAAGCTCCTTTAGCATAGGGGACATTTGAAATTTGGTCTTGAGGACTCTGATAGACTGGCATTGTCAGAAAGGCCTGACTAAATAATCACTTTACCTCAATGCCAACCAGCTATTGTAATGTTTTCTGATTTATTTTTAGATGTGGGGGCGGGGTGTGAATGTGAGTGCCTGCAGAGGCCAGAGGGGCAGGAGTGGAGTGACTGGCATTTGTGAGTCACTTGATATGAGTTCAGAAAACTGAAACCACTCGGGTCTTCTGCAAGAACGAGAGTTCTTAACCGTTCTCAACTGGAGCCAATCTCCCCAGTGCCCTAATATCTCACATCTCTGTAAAGCTATGTGAAACCCTCCCGCAATTGATGGGAAACTAGATTTAGACACAACATGAACCACTTCTGCACTGAAATGAGAGATTCAGCCTTTATCTCACATATAATTATCCATTTAAACTTCATGGGTCAATTTATTAGCACCTTATTCAACAGGGTGTAACCTTTATTAGGCTTTATTGCTATAAGAAATTATATCCTACACAAATACAATAGAGATTTAAATGTTCTGGAGAACGAGCCAGTAGTGTCTGCCTTTCCAGTAATGGACCTTGACCAGCAGAAGGTTTGGTAAGTATAAAATATGACTGCTCCACGCTAATTTGGTTCCTTTTTAATGACTGATAATCCTTGTCGATTTCGTGTGATTGTCACAATCCAGTACCATCTCCTACCCCAGATGTGATGGTAACGGGCACCATTAAACATGTCTGTGTAATAAAATTAGCCAGGGAATCTCTACACATTGTTTCTAGGCTTGCAGATTTCCACAGCAGCAGTGAGGTCCGCCCAAGTGCAAAAGTCTGTCCTCAGCTCAGGCAAGTCTACCGCTCTCCTAAGCCGAGGGCAGAGGATGCCGGTGTTAAGAAATCTGAATCCTAAACATTTGTCATATATAAATAGGGGCTGTAGATTTTGAGCTAGGAGATGGTTTGGTCATTGATTTGCCTAACAAAGCTTTACACAGCTCCAAAGCTTAAATACATAATCAGTCTTTCGAGGCCACAATTTGAAACGGGAGAAGCCTCTCTTCGGTTCGCAGATTTATCATTCCTTCAGAAGGCTGCTGCATTAAAGAAATCGGAATTGCTTGCCATCTTTGGAAATAATTTAAATGTACGATCTGATCCCACTGCCCCCTTGTGGGGATTTACGGGGCTCTAGGAGGAGGCAGGGATGAGGACTTCATCACTATGTAAAGGCAGCGAAATAAATAAGTATATCTGCCTTCTCACCCTTCCCATTTCCCAAGCTTATGCGGGATCAAGTTCAGCCGGCTTCCTGCTGAAGCTGCACAGGAGACCCCCAAGAACCAGCTCCCTAGAGTCTTCTAGGAAAAGGGGGGAGGGGACTTGGTGCCAGAGAAGATCTGGTTTTGCTACGGAATTAAGTAGCTCTCTCTCATTTTAACAGCCCTGGAGTTTGTACTCTTAACTCGGAGACTGAAATGCATATATAGGAGAGTCAGGCATACGATGTACAGGCAGCTTCAGATTTTCCCAGAGAACCAAATGATACTATCCGTGGCGATTGCAAGTTTTGTATTTGGTGGCTTGATTGGCTGCCTTGGTTTAGTTCTTGTTGTTTGGTTTGTTAGTTAGGTTGGATAGGTTCATTTGTTGAGCTTGGTTTGTGAAGCTTCGAGAGTCATTGAAACTCGGGGTCTTAGGAACAAGAAGATGGGTCAATGAGACTGCTCAGCCTGGTAAGGCACCTGCTGCTAGGCCTGGTGACCTGAGTTGGGTCCTCAGGACCCACGTGGTTGAAAAGAGAAAGCTGGACTCCAGGAAGTTGTCCTCTGACCTCCATGTATGCTATGAAATCTGCACACACACACACACACACACACACACACACACACACACACGTACACAGACTCACACAAAGTAGATAAATAAAATACATTTTAAAAAATTTTAAAAGATCAACAGGACCTATTCATTTTTGGACTGGAAACAGGCAGCCAGTCATTTTTAACACCAAGTGGCAGAGTAAACCAGCAATTCATGATTTAAAGTAATTAATTAAAAGTAAATAAATAGAAAACATATAAATGTATATTAGCATTTCTCCTCAGCAGGGCTTCTCTATTTGATCAGAAAATATTAAGCAAACCAGGATGCGGTTTGTTTCAGGGAAGATGTGGATCTGGCAACCCATTAGCAAGTGCAGCTCTTCCCCTGAGGAATTTTTCCTCCTTTTCTCTACCTTTGTGTCTTCAGTTATGAACCCCGAGGCAGAGCCAGGATCCTCTGCTCCAGCCAGCCAGCTCTAGGAAGCCTGATCTTTTGAAGGCTCCTGTTGGAGGTGCCCCAAGAGCTGCCTGCCCCTCCCGCCCTAGTGATGAAGGCAGCAGCCAGCGTCTGTGAGGCTGAAAGAAGCCTCATTTTCAATGTCATAGTAACCTGCAGGGCTGCCTTAATTTCCAAGCACTAGGTCTTTCAGCTGGACTTCTTGTTGGAGGTCACAAAGGCTGGGTTTTTCTGGAAATGACTTATCATTTTCTCTCCTTGATGCCTATGGCCGTTTCCCATCTTCCTGTCTACCCCTCTCCGGATCACAGCTCTCTTTTGGGGATTGTCTTGTTCATTCTCACATCTCCTACTTCTGGCACAGTGCCTGGCTGTGATTTAGCCTCCAGCCCATATTTGTTGAATGACCCATTGCTGTCTCTGGCCTCACTTCCTACCTGAAACTGCCTGCACCATCCCTAAAGTCCGAGACACGTCCTCCGTCCTCCGTAAACACCCCTCAGATAGCTTCACATACAGCACCACAGCACAGCCTGTCAGTTGCTTAGGGGGAAAAAAGCTGCTGACAGTGTTTTTGTTACCGGTGTTTCCTATTGCAACTTCAAGTTTTTAGAGGAGAGGTGGTCATCTCATCTCACCAAACTGCAGAATTCTGAAAAAAAAAAAATCCATTCTGATTTGGGAGCACTCCAGAATAAACTGCTATCTTAGACCTATATTTGCACATGATAACTGTTTAATAAGTGTTAAGTACCAGTTAACAAAGCCTAGGCCAGTATCTCTTATATAGTATATATGTACTTACCAATAAATGGAATGACAGCGGAAATATGATGGAGGGTACCATGAATGTTGGCAACTATTGCTTGTTCAATGTGTTATGTATGTATGTATGTATGTATGTATGTATGTATGTATCTATCTATCTATCTATCTATCTATCTATCTATCTATCATCTATCTCATCTAGGATATCTGCCCAATCTTTGGCTGCTGAGGCCTCATTTGTCACTTCTGAAATTAACTCCATCCTTCAGGTCATGGATGATCAACACAACCTATGACCAGGCAAGTCTGCAGTCAAAATGATGAGTCAGAGTCCGCAGCATCCTCGAACATTTCAGTATTAGAAAGTGAAGATCAAAGCCTGACGGTGGTGGGCACGCCTTTAATCCCAGCACTCAGGAGGCAGAGGCAGGGGGATCTTAGTGAATTCGAGGCCAACCTAGTCTACAGAGTGAGATCCAGGACAGTCAGGACTGTTACACAGAGAAACTCTGTCTTGGAAAAAAAAAAAGTGAAGAGCACAGCTAATAGGATACACCAGAAGGTACAGCATAACAGGTGAACTGGAGTAGCCACGAGAGTGTACATGCAAGCCAAACTATTGAGGGAGCAAAAATTATGAACAAGCAAACCGAGCCAGCCAGGGCAACAGGAAAGCTTCAGCAATACTGTGAAAAGAAACCCTGGTGCCAAGACTACACATCTCTGGGAATCTCTTCAGCTCTGGGTCCAGTCCAAACAATTAGTATGCCTCTTTATCAAAACTCTGCACCCACCAGGATGCTAACTACTCAAACACAGAAGTATTGGCCGAAATGTGGGGGTGGGGAGACTGAATGAACCCCAGAATACTGTTCCTGAGGATGTAAACTCTGTATGGTAGATCCTCAAACATGGAATTACCCTGTGATCCAGGACTTCATTTTGGGAGATACAGAAGTGGGAGCATGAACTTGAAGAAATATTGGTAGCAGCATTATTCACTGTTGCAAAGGGTTAGCCATCCAAGTGTCTATTGGCAGACAAATCTATAAATAAAGTGTGACGTGTATACCATAATAGGTTGTTGTCAACTTGATAGGGTCTGGACCCGCTTAGAAGGCAAGCCTCCAGACATTCCTGTGAGGGATTGTTTATCCATGGATATGCCTGTGAGAGATTATGTTAATTGGGGCAGGAAGTCATATACTAAAAGGAGGAGACACAGTTCCTGGCCTTTTGTCCTGGTGTGTATATAAAAGAAAAAAGGAGCTGAGCACAAGTATTCTGTGTTCTCTGCGTTTAAAAAAACCATCGTGTGTAAGAGAGTATTGAATCTCCTGGAGCTGGAGTCACAGGAGGTTGTAAGTTGCCCATGGTGGGTGCTAGCCACCAAACTGGGGTCCTCTGCAAGAGCAGTGGGGCTCTTAATGGCTGTCATCTCTTCAGCTCTTCTCTCTGCTTCTTAACTATAGATGTGATGGGACCAGCTGCTTCAAGAACCTGCCGCTTTGAATTCCCCAAGAACTGCGAGCCAACATAACTCTTTTCTCTGTTAAATTGTTCTTGTCACAGAATTTTATCACAGCAACAAACATTACAGAGATGTGTGCCCATGAATATTATTCAGTCTTCACTAGGAAGAAAATTCTGATAAATACTGCCATGTGGATAAGCCTGGAGGAATACTGTACTAAGTGAAATAAGCCAGTAGGGTAGGAACAAATGCAGTGTAATTCAATTTTTAGGAGGTCCTGGAGTAGCCAGTCCTTTGTTTTTCTTTCTCATTTCTTTATGTGTATAGGTGTTCAGTCTGCATGCATGTCTGTGCACCACATAGATGCAGTGCCTGTGGAGGCCGAAAGAGGGCGTTGGATCCCCAGGAACTGGAGTTACAGACAGTTGTGAGCCACTGTGTTGGTGCTGGGAATTGAACCCACATCCTCTGGAAGAGCAGCCAGTGCTCGCGATGGTTGAGCCAGCTCTCCAGCCCTAAGAATAGTCAGATTCTTGAAGATGAGAAGTCAAGTAGTCAGTCCTGAGGGAGAAGGAGAATATAAGAGAATTTAAGGGAAAACGAAAGGCTCTGGACAGGTGTGGCGGTGACAGAAACCCCAACAACATGAGTGTGCTGAAGATCACTGAACTGTACATGCACATATTTAAAACTGGGTGCGTGTGGTGATCCATGCCTGCAATTCCAGCATGCAGGAGGCAAGGCCAGTTTCAACTACACAGCAGAGCCAAGGCAGCCTGGCCAACATCAGCTCCTGCCTCAGACATTTTTTTTGTTTGTTTGTTTGTTTGTTTGTTTTTCGAAACAGGGTTTCTCTGTGTAGTTTTGCGCCTTTCCTGGAACTCACTTGGTAGCCCAAGCTGGCCTCGAACTCACAGAGATCCGCCTGGCTCTGCCTCCCGAGTGCTGAAGCCACCACCGCCCGGCTTCAGACATTTTTATTTATTTATTTTTTATAGGTAGGCTAGGGGCATCGCTCAGTGGCAGGGTGCTTTTCTAGCATGTCTATCTTTTTCCATAATCGGTGTTTACTCGATCACAAATCCTCTGCTCTTCCATATGTTCAGTCACAACACTAGTCCTCCCCCAGCCCACAAGGGTCCTCTCACCTTTCTTTCCCCCCAGCATAAGATTCTTTAATTCAGCCACCCACAAAATTATCATTAGGTCCATTTTGATATGCCCTTGAAGGATCTTTTGTAAAATACTTTAAGTCACTGACTGGTTGACCTAAAAGATTTAAAGAATGCTAAAAAGCTCTGGCAGCCACCATCATTTGTTCTGAAAAACAGAGAAAAAGACTGGTTAGTTCTGCATACTAATTCCCATAAAATTTGGAAGTATATCTATACTTATTTTCTGTACTTTTAGCTTCCGAAAAGAAAAATTTTAATCTATGTTCTTTTTAAACTAACAAGACTAAAAAATTGTCCTGTTGCTTTTAGAGGTTTGCTCCAACAGCTCTGAGGGCCCTGACTTGTGACCTTGAGATTATAAATATTTGTTAGCAGAAAACCACATTTATCAGAATATTTGTTGTGCAGAATTGGATCTGTTCATTTAAAAGTCGCAAATTCTGTTTGCTCGCCAAACCTGTGTAATTAACCACAGAACAAGACCTCATTCATTTAACCACAATTAATTCAACAAATACAAATGGCTGTGAAGATTTCTTCAGAGTTACAACCATTTTTAAAGGAATTTGCCCTTGCACAACTTAATTGGAAAGTAAAGTTTAAAAGGGACTCTGGCGGGGAGGTGTAGAGCTGGCTCAGGGGTTAAGAGCTTTTGAGGCTCTTGCAGGGGACTCCAGTTCAGTTCCCAGCACCTACATCAGGTGACTCATGACCACCTCAAACCCTAGCTCTAGGGATCTGACACCCTCTTCTGGCCTCTAAGAGTACTTGCTCACACTTGCACACACATGCACACACAGATGCACACATAAGCACACAATCTTACAAAATAAAATAAGTTGTTTTTTTAAGTGGCTCCGGTAGCAAGCCTTGTAAATAGTTTCCTTGGGTTCTCATCATGTTTAATCCCCTCCCCTGAGTCTGACCTGGGTCTAATGACTTGGCTTAGTGAATCAATATGAGAAAAGTGAAAGGCTATATGGACCGAAGTTTTTGATCTGCCAACATGGCTTGGCTATAGTCTCCGGTGTCCCAGTCAAATGCTGACGTGAGATGTTGCTGTGTGGGTCTTCTTCAGCTGACCCTGAAGTCCCTGATCAGTTGACAAGTCCCAGAGGTGATGCAGTTTGGTTGAGGAGGATGAGATTCAAGTGACTGGAAGATGTTAGAGAAAACTAAGGCTTCCCTGAAGAACGGCGATTCTGCCTGTGAATGGCAGCTTACTGCGCACCTGAGAAATCCAACCCACCCTTTCTGGTGGCCAGCCCTACAGATCTCCACACTACTGGATGAGTCTTGAAATGACCATGGCCTCAGCCAATGCCTTGAGTACATCCTCATGAAAGAAGGTAAGGCAGAAAGAACTAGTTATGACACACCCGGCCCTGTCAATCACCTGATAGCCACAAAGCTTTGGGATAATTTTATTACGCCACAATAGATAAGTAATAGAGATGGTCCAAAGCAAATGTATTATAAAATACAGTGCAGAATCTTATTCTTGCAGGTGAACTTAGATACTAGCGATGCCTGATTGGCTCTGGATTTCTCTACTCACTATTCTAAGAGCAAAAGTGAATCTGTCCAGCTTGTCGGAAGAGGGCCCTAGTGACACGGCACTCACTAGATCCACACGTAGTTAGTCACTGGCTATGTCAGGGTCAGGTGCCACTTCCTGGACCAATCAACTGTGACCAGGGTGAGCAGGTGGCTGAGACATAGAACCTTATGATTTCCCAAAGGCTGATGTTCAGCTTCCCTTAGAAGAGTAGATGAGGAGCTGGGGAAACAAGCTGTTGATGAGATGCTTACTGCACAAGTGTGGGGACCTAATTATAGTCCCAGGTACCTATGCACCTGTAACCCCAGGGGTGAGGTGGCAGAGACAGCAGGATCCCCAGGGCTTGGTGGCCAGCCACTCTAGACAAACCAGTCGAGTTCCAGGATCAGTGAAAGACACTGTCTCAAATATATAACATGGAGAGTAAAAGCACAAGATAGCAATATGGACCCCTTGCCTATGCGTATGTGCACACAAGCATGCACACACACACACACACACACACACACACACACACACACACACTGAAAAATAACAACAAAAAAGAAATAAGCCAATTAGAATTTTAATGAATATGCCTAAAAGAACCATTATCATAAATTTGTAAATATGTCAGTTAAGAGTGATATTCAAACTACATAGCCAACCCCACAGCAAGCACCAACCTATCCAAATGGTCAGTCACATGGCTGATCAGGATGAATGGCAGCTGGATAGCAGGCTTGTGTGTACGTGTGTATGAGTAACACAGTATCCCAGTTTCCCATGTCGAGTTAGCATTGTTCAGAAATGAACAGCCACACTGGTCTAGAAAGGTTAAACTTAATTTTTCCCAGTTGTATAGGGCTAAATGCATTAAATATATAAAATCTTACTATGTGGATCTGTTTACATAAACTAAGAAACTATTCTCCAAACTAGGAAAACAAACAAGCAAAAACCATGTATCTTCCCACACATTAATTTTTTCAAGCATTTAGACATCAAAAAGTGCTAAGAAAAAAAAAAAACCACAGGGCTGCTGAGTACACAGGCATCTTGAGAGTAGTTATTCAAATGATGAATTTCTCAACTGGAGCCACCCTTCTCGGCTCCCTGCAGGTAACCATGACAACTGTGAACTACTTTCAGGAAGCCCTGAAACATCAGGACCAAGTTCTGAGGATTCTCTGCCGAGCCTTTCTGAGGGGTCATCAGATGCCCACTTGAGCCTGATCAGGACTGTTAGCGGTCCATCCTTTCAGGGTGTCCTTAGCAACGTTCGCAAAGGGAACCCCCCCACTGATGAGCTCCAGGTATGCAGAATTTCACAATCTAGCTAATCCCTGCGCTTCCTTCCCTTTGTAGGCAGAGACAGGTTGTGGATTCAAGATGAGAAAAGAGCACAGTAGGTATGAACTTCCTCCTGCACTCTCAACGTCCTGAGAGGGACACACTTCCCTCCTTCCCTGCGCTTCCATACACATTGTCCCTGTGCCTTGCTGCTTGCTAAGAAGCAAGTCTGACTAGGGTCTTGGGGCAATGGGGCATCATTAGACTTGACGCAATAATCGAAACAACACCGCTTGGCCGATGAGGGGTGTGTTAATTACTTTTCTTGTTGCTGTGAAGAAACACCTTACAGAAGCAACTTAAGGAAGGGAAGGTCTATTTTGGCTCTAAGTTCAAGGGTGCTTGTCCACCATTGCAGAGAAGTCCCAGCAGCAGGAGCATGCGGAGGCTGCTCACATTGCATCTTCAGTCAGCAAGCAAGGAGAAATGACAGCTGGTGCTTGGCTGCTTCCCCCTTTTTATTCAGCCCAAGACCACAAGCAATGGGACAGTGCTGCCCAACTCATGATTGACGCTCCCTCACTGACTTACCTGGAGATCCCAGCATCAGTATTAACTATGGCAGGATGTTTGAAGACTTGACACAGTGTTTGAAACTAGCATGCATTGTTTCACCACAGAACATGAGTGCCTTGGAGAACTTATTCAAGCAGGAAGGATGAGATTAGCCACAGGACCACATCCAACCATCTAGGAAAAAAACAAAAAAACAACAAAAAATACCCACAACAATATTGTGGGGAGATTTCTCTATCATTTTGTTTGTTTGTTTTTTAACGATTTCCTTGTCTAATTGTATGTATGTGTGTGCACCCTGGGTGTGCAATGCCCGTGGAAGCACTGAGTCACAGACAGTTGTGAGCCGCCTTGTGGGTGCTGGGAATTGAACTCAGGTCTTCTCCATGAGCAGCAGGGCTCTTCACTACTGAGTTATCTCTCTAGCCCTTTATCATTAGTTTCTTCCTTCCTCTTGTTTTAAGCAGGGCTTCTCCAGACAAGACGCTTACTCAGTTGTAGCGAAGCATACCCCTCCTCTGTCACAAGGTTTTTGTTTCTTTTGTTTTGGTTTTTTTTTTTTTTTTTTTTTTTTTTTTGGTCTAAGACAATGTGTTCAACAGTTGCACCATACCAGAGAAACTCCTCGTTTCCCACAGATGAGCAAGAGGCAGCACAAAGAAGCCCCAGGATGGTCTGGGCCGCACAGCCAGCATCAAGGACCATCTCTACAGATGTGCCCAAAGAAGTTTAACAGGCAGCTTAACAGATGTCCAAAGCTGCAGATCAGAGGGGATATAAAACAGTTAAACCTGCTTCAAGGCACAATGTGTCACCATCTAACAGTTACAAGCATCCCTGACCACACTGAGGAGGAACATGCGCGGGCCGGGGCTCCCGGCTGTCGGCATGCCAGGAAGATTATAAAAACGCCATGCTGTGATATGTATCCCTCCTGCCGGGGAAGCAACGATTAAGCTGAGTATTTACGGCACCTATTCAGACAGGAAGGGCCTGCAAGGAGTGCTACCTGTCTTCTGGTTGGATAAATTAGTTGTGAGTGTCACAAGATTACAGCTGCCTATTGTTCTGTCTGCTGAAGGTGGGAAGGGACGAAAGCCCCCATCTGCCCTTGTAATGTTCAGTGTGAAATGCAGGAGGCCACCTCTTTTCTTCCTGCGCTAATGGTAAAACAAGATCGAGACTGGCTATATTAGAGTTTGGGGCATCGTTAAAAAGACAACACACAGCAAAGGAGGAAAAGAGCATGCTTATTTATAGCAGAAGGGTGTGTGTATGAAAGGGAAGGGAGGTAAAGCCAGGAACCTGGGAAAATCAAACGTGAGAGGCAGGCGAGGTGAACTCCTGGAGTCATGGCGTAAATTGGTCCCATAATCAGAGCAGACATGCTTGCCAGTCAATGCAAAAATCATCTTCCATTTGCTCAACTCCTCTCAAAATATTTTCTATATAAATTGTTTTGCCCTCACATTTCCATGATCTATGGAGCTATGAACCCTAAATTAGTGTTAACAGGAATTGACAAGCTCTGTGCCGAAAACGATCAGCCAGGCAGCCCGCCCTACGGGCTTAATTATGAAGGGACAGTACGGTAGGAGCGGAAAACCCTCTTTCAAAATTTTACCACATGCAATATAAATAAAAGATTATCTCATCCACTCATAACCTCACAGATCAAACGGAGGACAGGAAGGTGACTTTGCTGGCACTCATAATTATGTATCACGCCCGAACAGTTGTGTTGTGTTTTGACAAATTCAAGATTCTTAATTTTTTTGTTGTTGGGCAAAGCAGCAGTACCCTTATTCTGTGAATCTCAGGCGTACGTTCAGGAAATGGCTTGAATTAAAAGCAATGGAGCCAGCCAGGTTCCCCGAATGCCATGTACAGTGGTGGGGGTAAAATCTCAGCAGGTATCTGTTGGTGCCTGTTAATGAGGCAAACATTATAGCGACTTGCGTGGTGTGTGTGTGTGTGTGTGTGTGTGTGTGTGTGTGTGTGTGTGTGTGTGCGCACATGTTCTTATGTGTGTTTATTCATGTATGTGTACATGTTCCTGTGTGTGCATGTTCCTGTGTGCACATGTGTGTGGAGGCCAGAAGCTGATGAATTTAGTTTTGTTTGTTTGCTTGTTTGTTTGTTTGTTTTTTGAGACCGGATCTCCCACTGAAGTTGGAGCTCACTGCTTTGCCTGGCTCATCACTAAACTCCAGGGAATGTCTGTCCCCTCCCCTACCATAGATCCAAAACCATCCCTTGAAACCTAAGTTGAGGGGGGAGAGATTGATTTCAAAATGTGATCCAGACATGTGGCACATGCCTGTAATCCCAGCACTTAGGAGGTGGCCTCAGAAAAATTAGGAGTTTGAAGCCAGTTTGGGCTAGATGAGACCTGATCTCAAAAATACAAAGCCCAACACTTCAACTGTGTATGATGTACAATGAGTGAGAACTCCAAGGCAATTGGGACTCGGAGGCAGGCGTTTATTGTGTTTGGGAGGTTTGTTATGTTTTGATATGGGACCTCTCCACAGTCTTGTGTTTTGAGCACCTGATCTTCAGCTGGAAAGGCTATTTTGAGAAGTTGCAGAAACTTTAAGAGCTAAGGCTCATGCAGAGAAAATAAACCACAGGGGCGGTGAGGAGGGGGGACGTTTGCGTTCTCCTTGGCCACTTTCTATCTCATCCTCTGCTTCCTCACTCACCTGATGGGAACTGAAGTGCTCTATCATGCCATCCCCACCACAGTAGACCAAGTCCTCTGAAAGCACGGGGTGGTGCATGCTAACACTTACCGTGAGGGGGAGGCAGAGACAGCCGAGTCCTGGGGCTTGTTGGCCAGCCAGCCTAGCCTATCCCAAGCCAAAGTGCACCACAGCTGAGGGATAACACTTGAAGTTGACCTCTGGTCTTCACGTGTACACACATACAGGTACACGCCCACACATACCACCCCCCCCCCACACACACACACACATGAATGCACAAAATGACACTTTGACGAATTGCCTTGGAAAGTGGTTGTTGCTGGTGAAGTTTTGAAGCCCAGTAACTTTCCTAGGATATGTTTCGGTTGTTCCTCTGGGTCAGTTTAGCCTAGAATAATGTGATCTTCTTTGCGTACATGCATGTGTGTGTGTGTGTGTGTGTGTGTGTGTGTGTGTGTGTGTGTGTGTGCTTTTATTTTAAAAATGCTAAAACTGTATTTTATACACACACACCACAGTATTTGTTATGAGTCAGTACAATCTTCTTCTGAAGCTTCAAGCATGCATATGGTCAATCTCCTTGTCTTCCACATCGTTTCCGTTTTCATCCCTTTCAATACTGTTTTCTCTGTGTTGGGCTTCCCTCCATTCTAACCTCTACTGTTTTTAGCCTCAAGCTCACAGACATCCACTTGCCTCTGCCTCCTGAGTGCTGGGATTTAAATTTGATGGCAAAATATCTAGTCATATCTATCTCATCTACCCTGTGGAAATATTTTTCTGGTGCTATCGGCCACTTATCTTGATCTTTTCTGGTGCTTATATAAGTCGCCTGCTAGTTTCTTGTAGATTTTTCATCTTAACAATGTGAGTTTTCCCAGGACCTAATATTTGCAGAAATTCATGTTGGGGAAGGGCCAAGGCCAGGCAGAACTTTTCTTACATTGCCGAGTTTTACAAGTTTGTTTTTCTTGAGTTAATGGCATTAAGCCAATATGAGTTTCTTCCAAAGCAGCGTTACTTTTCTCCGCCTCCAGCAGAGATAGATTGCTTCCCAAACATCCGACTGAGTCTGTGGTTTCTTTTCTAGTTTCATTTTCTTCATTTCCAGAATAAAACCAGGTACAAAGGAGCCTCTATGGAGGTAACATGCTTGCCTGCCTCTACTACTGTGGACAAATTTGTTCGGTTTCACACCTCAGGGCACACCTCCCTGGAGAAGTGTGTGTTGTCCTTTTCTAAGGTAAGTACAAGGTGTCATGGCTTTCTGTCTTCCCAAATAACCTTCACCACTTTGGACAACCTTCCCACTCAGGTTATAGCTATTTTCTCGCTGTGTCAGAAGTAGGGTTAATCTTTTTCTTGTTCATTTTTTTCTGTTTCTTTCGAGAAGAAAATGGGAAGGAAATGCTGGATTTTATGTCACTGTCTACAAACCCTGAATGCCTTCCGTTCTTGTAAAAGCGACTGTTATTTGTGTTTTATAATGCTGACAGCAGACTAGAACATGTATAAAATTATACATAAGTAATGCAATTTATATTATAATATGCATATTTACATTTATTTGTAATATATAGGTACATAATCCCCCATTTCTTATTTGAGAGCAGATCTCATTTATCCCAGGCCAGCCTCAAACCCATTATGTAACTGAGGGTGACCTTGAACTTTGTAACCTCCAACCTCCAACTCCTAAGAGCTGGGACTGCAGGTGTGTACCCCCACTCCTGGGTTGTAGGGGTTGCTGGGCACGGAACCAGGGTTTCGTGCATGGTAGACAATCACCCAAACACCTGTGCTGCATCCCAGCCATCACAGGTTTTGCTGAAGGAAGTCAGTGGTATTAAATGGTGCTAGAAAAGCAGGTACTTAGGGCTTTGGGCCCAGAGACTAGAATCTCCCTCTTCTAATGAACCTGGGTAAATAACATGCTATGTGATCAGCATATATTAAAGAAAAGGCTTTGAGGATTGTCTGATAGAAACATAATAATAACCACAAACTTGATAGTGTTATAATTTAATATTATAATATTTTTATTTATTTTATTTTTTTATATGTATGGGTTTTTACCTACATACATATATGTATGTGCATCATGTGCATGTAGTACCAGTGGAGGCCAAAAGAGGGCAACAGATCCCCTGGAACTGGAGTGACAGTTGTTAACCACCACGTGGGTGCTCAGAATCAAACCAGGTCCTCTGAAAAAACAGCCAGTGCTCTTAACTGATGAGACATCTCTCCAGTCCCTCCCACATTCTTCATTTAAAAAAAAAAGTAGAAATCTTTTTTAAAAAAATCTAGATTGGTTACATAGCACAAGGCAAAGAAGAGGTCTATATATACTTCTCTTTGTTTAGTCAATGTAGCTGTTAAATTCAGGTAACTGAACCTTAAGAATTTTCTCAATGAGATCTGGGAAAACAGCCTTTGTTAATTTTGGGGTGTGTGTGTGTGTGTGTGTGTGTGTGTGTGTGTGTGTGCACGTTTGTATATACATGATGTATGTTTATATAGAAATGTAATTGTATTTGTGTGCATGTTTGTGTGTGTGCAGGTACAAGTGCATGCTAGTGTATGGTTGTACATATGTGTGAAGCCAGAGAACAACCTCAGGTGCCATTCCTCAGGAATGTGACCCACTTTCTTCTTTTGAGACCAGGTCTCTCACTGGCCTGGACCTCACCCAGTAGACCAGCCTGGCTGGCAGGACTGGAAGCCACTTGTCTCCATTCCCTTGGCACCAAGGTCGGAGGTATTGCCACCATGCTCAGCTTTTGTTCATAAGGATTTGGAGGATTCAACTTGAGTCCTCATCTAATGTACCTACTTTTAACTTAGTGTTCAGATGACCACTGGCTTGGTATTGTGCCAATTACTATTTGAGAGTACATCACACAGCCATCAACTAGTCCGTCAGGATTGCTTCATTCTTTTGAAATAAACTGCCTCTTCCATAACTCATTTAACCTTGGTGGTCAGATGCTTTGCAATCAGATCACTGAGACTTCTATAATATCTAAATGTGGTAGCATTGTTACAGCCAAGTACATGATGTTGACTAATTTGTCAGTGTGTGTGTGTGTGTGTGTGTGTGTGTGTGTGTGTGTGTGTGTGTGTCTGTGTGTCTGTGTGTGTCTGTGTGTTGGGGAAGGTAAGAGGTGACTGTGATAAAATTAGCTGTACACAAAAAAATTTAAAGACATCTAAACAGCATGTAAGTTAGGTGTCTTGTAACCATCATAACCAATCACTTTCATGAATGCGTGAACTCACAGCCATTAAAATAGGTTATTCTGAAAGAATGGAAAGAGCTACACACCTAGGTCTGTGATGGGTTGTTTTTCCATGAACATTTTATCTTTAATAGTTTTATTTTTTGTGTGTTTTGCCTGTATGTGTGTCTATGTACCATGTGCGTGTAGTTCCCATGGATCTCCTCCAACTGGAGTTTCAAACAGTTGTGAGCCCCTATGTGGGCACTAGGGATAGAACCTGGGCCCTCTGAGCTGAGTTCTCTCTAAACTCATGAATATTTTAATTAAAAATGTTATTAAAGTGTTGATTTTATAAATTCTGGGCTCTGGGAGCTAATCTCTCCTTAAAAACAGTACTATTTAAAAATTATTCAGCAATGTGGTTAAAAGTTTAAGCTAAGCTAAACTACAAGAGGAAGGAGGGAACCAGGAAGGAAAGAGGGGAGAAGAGAAAAGGAGGAAGGAGGTGAGAAGAAGCAGGATACCACTGGAAACATATGCACTTAGAATTTCACGTGAAACCAAAAGAGTGGGAGAGACATATATATACATACATACATGTACAATACATATGCATATGAAATTATCACCTTGCCTTCTGCACCTAATTCTACAGGCCCTAAAATAGCTAATTAAAACTTAACTGTGGTGCTTAGTTAATTCAGCTGACAGCCTACCATGGGGAATATTTTGGCAGTTAATTATATACATTGACAGTTTTTATATGGCGGGTATAAATTTATAGTGATACAGCTATTAAAAAAAACCCACCCCAGCAACCAAATTTTTGCTCCTCTGAAGGTCCAGATTAATCTTAATCAGTTGTAGGAAATGTAATTGGGCAGGTTTGATTACTGACTGTTCCCGGTGTACTTCACGGAGCTTGTCATTCTTATGAATTGTTTTTTTTTTTCCCTGCTGAAACACAATCAGCAAAAGACCTGTATTTCTAAAACAGACACATCAGTGAATAAATTAAAACTCTCTCCCCATGTCTCTGTTTCTCTCTCATCTCTCTCTCTCTCTCTCTCTCTCTCTCTCTCTCTCTATATATATATATATATATATATATATATATATATATATATATATATTTCACATGCACACTTTAAATTCAAATTTAAATTCTATACACCTTGAAGGTTTGTTCAATTTCATTCATTTTTTGTCTTAAAAGTCTTAATAGAGAGGGTTACATAAGGGCAGTTTTATTTAGTTGTATGCTGTCCTTTGAGTGTGTCCATGCCTTCCTCCCCCTCCCACAAGCCCCCTTTGTTCCCTGACAGCTCCCCTTCTGCTTGCATACCTTCTATACACACATGCTTTTATGTTTCCATGCAGTCTAGGACCCACACGTGAAAGAAAAATGCATATTTCTCTGAGACTGATTTAATTCCCTGGATGTGATTTTGTTCAGTTGCATCCATTTTCCTGAAAAAAACTCACTTTGTGGCTGAAAAACTCTGTTGTACATATCAACTACATTTCTTTATCAACTTCATACCCTTAATAAATGAACCAAAGATGTTACTAAGCTGAATCTTTGATAGAAACCCATACCAAAAACATCTATGGTCTAATTGAGCTGTCAACGTGTTGAAAACATAAAATAATCAGAGAAGAGTCAAAGGTGAGGGAGGCTGCAGGGATAGCTCAGTGGATAAAACACCGGCTCCCTAAGTTGGGGGACTGGAGTTCTGGAACCCAGCACCATGCCTGGTGGTTGTGCAACGCTCCTGTGACCCCAGTGCTCTTGTGACCCCAGTGCCCCTGTGACCCCAGTGCTCCCATGACCCCAGTGCTCCCGTGACCCCAGTGCCCCTGTGACCCCAGTGCCCCTGTGACCCCAGTGCCCCTGTGACCCCAGTGCTCCCGTGACCCCAGTGCCCCTGTGACCCCAGTGCTTCTGTGACTCCAGTGCTCCTGTGACCCCAGTGCTCCTGTGACCCCAGTGCTCCTGTGATCCCAGTGCTCCCGTGACCCCAGTGCCCCTGTGACCCCAGTGCTCCTGTGATCCCAGTGCTCCTGTGACCCCAGTGCTCCTGTGATCCCAGTGCTTCTGTGACCCCAGTGCTCCTGTGATCCCAGTGCTCCTGTGACCCCATTGCTCCTGTGATCCAGTGCTCCTGTAATCCTAGTGCTCCGGAGGCAGAGACAGAAATCTCAGAACAAACTAGATAGTCAGACTAGGTGAACTGGCAACCTCTGAGCCTAATAAAACACCTGGCTTTGGTAACTAAAGAGGGAAGCATTCGAGGAAGAAACTTAATGTTAACCTCTGGACTCTAAGTGCATCCACAGACATGTGAATGTGCATAGACACATGAGTGCATGCCAAACATATATACATGTGCCATAATAAGTGACTAGGTAGATGGATAGATGATAGATAGATACATACATACATACATACATACATGATAGATAAATACATACATACACACGCATGCACACACACACACACACACACACACACACACACACACACACACACACACACACGAAAATGTTGGGTCTCAAATGCACCCGGCTTTGGAAGCAGTAGTCTGGGGAGTGTGGGTTTTAAGAGGCAGTGAGGCTGTGGGGATAATAGAAATGAGATGTGAGACTGTGACATGGTGCAAGGAGAGCTTGTGATGGACTTAGAAACTCAGGGCTGGAGAACAAGTAACACAAACGTCCGCGTCACACGGGGAGATGGAGAAGGCTTTGCTAATAGTGTATAACGATATGGTGTTCCACCTTGACGTTCTGATGCTTTTTTAAAGACAGGTACTCCAATCCTGCTTATTCATTCATTCATTCATTCACTCATTCATTCATTATTATTTATTTATTTGCTAGTTGCCATTCTTCCTGGATGAAGGTGATATCTCATTGCGGGTTTGTTTGTATTTCTCTGATGATTTGTGATACCAAATATTCAATATACTCTCATTATACACAGTTTTCCTGTTAAAAGTCTTATGGTTGGGGCTGGAGAGAGATGGCTCTGTAGTTAATAGCACTTGTTCTTACAGAAGTCCCAGGTTCAATTCCCAGAACCCACGTGGCAGCTCACAACTGTCCATAACTCCAGTTCCACAGGATCTGACACCCTCTTCTGACTTCCATGGGTATTAGGCATGTGCATGGTACACAGACATGCATGTGAGCAAAACTCATACACATTTAAACAATAGTTTATGATGTGTTTTAGAAAATAATGTCTAAGACACATTTGAAAGGCAAGAGTTTGTCCAGAGGAAGGAAGGGAGGGAGGGAGGGAGGGAGGGAGGGAGGAAGAGCACCCAAATCAAGGGCTGAAAGTATTTTAAAATGCCAAGAAGTTTCCCTTTCCCATAAATCACTGGGGACATGACAGTCTGCCAGTAAAATAAGGCTATGTCTATGGCTGTAACACCCTGAATGCCTCTGGATCACAGAAGCTAAGCAAGGCCAAGCCTGGTGAGTTCTTGGATGGGAGTAAGGAACAGACAGGCAGTTTAGGAAAGATCTTCTGGTACGTGTGTGGTTACTTTGCTTGTTGTTGGGATGGAATACCCCCCAGAGAAGAAACTCACGGTTGAAAGGCTTATTTTGGCTAATCATTCTAGAGAATACAGTCCACCGACCGTGGTGGGGAAGCAGGCTTGACAGGCAGGGGCACGAGGCAGAGAGTGATGCACGCTGCGCTCAACTCACCTTCTCTCTTTTATTCAAGTGGGATCCCGTGGAATGAAGCCCCTCACATCCAGGCTGGGTCTTCCCACCCCAGTTCATCCAGGACTCCCCCACAGACATGCCCAGATGTTTGTCCCCCATGTGATTCTAGGTCCTGTGACACTGGTGATGTGGGTTAACCATCACAGGCAGGTGTGGAGAGGACGCAGAGAAGGACTCTATTAGAGTCTGGGTGTCACAGATGACAGGGCCGGAACAAGAGGAAAGTGGAGGTGAAGGTTAGAAGGTTGCCTCGCCATGGCATGGAGGTAGTCTGTGGACCTGTGTGTATTGGTCCGTACTCATTCCTGGTTTGGAGCAGCTATTTGGGAGGGCTCCACCACACCCAGATTATAAGTGGCTCCTTTCTCCAAAATTATAGAAACTGTCTCCTGTCTTCTACTTTGTGTGATCTGAAGTTCCCAAACCAGTCAGGAGGTGTTTTGGGAGGCAGAGAGAGGTTCAGCCCTTGCAGGTCACATCTCTGTGCTCCACGAGCTGCCCTGGCCATCAGAGGGATCTCAAGTCACCTACAGGGATGAGCACCCAACAGCTGGCCAAGCAGTCATGTCCACAGCCTTGAGGAGGAGAAGAAAGAACACCCACATCTTCCACTGCCCAGTGAGCTCCATCCATCTGCCCTTCCCAAGGAATCAGTTGTACGTAAAGCAACACAACCAAGTTCATTGGCAACATCTATTAATCAGGGAGGTAAATTTCTTTCTTTCTTTTATTCTGGAGCCTTCAATAATGCTGTGGAAGGAGAAATGGTGGCACAAGGTCAGTTTACCTCTCATCCTGTGACACTTCATCAATATAGTATTGACAATTCAGTTAAGGTGAAACAGAAGGGCATTATTTAGCTGTTAGGAACCAGTAAATATATTATTTACTGTGTTGCCTGCCATCCATCATAACCAAGCCACTGCGACACTAGCTGCCTGAAAATTGTCCTGCGAGACTTAAAACTGCGCTGTCTCTCTCTGTCTCTCTCTGTCTCTCTCTGTCTCTGTCTCTCTCTCTCTCTCTCTCTCTCTCTCTCTCTCTCTCTTTCTCTCTCTCTCTGCCTCTGTCTCTCTGTCTCTCTCTGCCTCTCTCTCTATCTCTCTCTCCTTTCTTCCCTACCCTTTCTCTTCCCTTCCCTCCCTCCCCCTCCCCTCCTCCCTCACAATCTCTCTCAATCCTTCTCTACCCCTCTCGATTTCTTTATCTCCCGTCTCTGTCCTTCAGTCCCCCCTTCTCCTCCTCGTGTGTCCTCTTCTCTTCCTCCCTCTTCTTTCCCCTCTCAGTCTCTCTCAATGTTTCTCTCACTCTGTCTCTCCCCTCTCCTGTCATCTCTCTCTCCCCTCTCCCTTCCTTTCCTCCTCTTCTCCTTTCTCTTCTCCCCTCCCTCTCTGTGCGTGAATGTCTCATATGATCGTATTTTTGGTTGATGAATGCGGGGATTTATTAGCAGGAAATGAAAACTGATAGGTATTTAACATTTAATGTGAAATAATCTACTATAACATAAAAAACTCAAAATAATACTAACTGTTTTAATTGTCCCTGATAATTAAGCTGTCACTGCAGCATTAAAAAGATAGGTGAATATAGTGACTTATTGACAGAAGTTCTTCAAATAGAGTGGTCTAATTTTAAATCTAAATTTAATTTAAATTGAAGGTATTTTCCTCTCCCACTTCTTGTCTCTTATCTCTTCTTCCTCCCTTCTCCTCCCTTACTCACTTAATTAATATATAGTGAGATAACATAGATTAGTTATTGGAGGGGTATGTTTGTGCCGTGTGTGTGTGTGTGTATGTGTGTGTGTGTGTGTGTGTGTGTGTGTGTGTGTGTGTGTGTGTGTTCATCTTAAAACAGGTCGCTAAATAAACTGGATAGATTTGAGTTTGTTTTTTAAGTTTAATCCCATCACAGCTCATATTCTGTTTCTATTATTTCGAATAAAAGGGGGGCATGGGGCCGGAGGGATGGCTCAGTGGTTAAGAACACCTACTGCTTTTCCAGAGGACCTGGGCTTGGTTCTCAGCACCCACACTGGGCAACTCCCAACTGTCTGTAACTCCAGCTTCAGGGAATTTGACACCATCTTCTGACCTCCACAGTCAACTGAACACACACACACACACACACACACACACACACACACACACACACACAACCACTTTTTCAGTAGCTCCAGCTATTCACTTTATTGATCTGATAGTTGTACTAAAAATCCATCCAGAAGAGTCATAACTTCTGGAAAAGAAAGCGTCATCTAACTTATGTTATGAGGCTTTCCTTTTTCCTAATCCACAAGATGCTTTTGCTACAGTAGCTGAGGCAGTGGGGTGGGGTGCGGGGATGTACACATTCTGGACCAGCAGGATTACTAGAGATTACGGGGCACGTGGTGCTGAGCTCCACACCATGGGCTGAGCGAGGGGCACTCCCAACAGCAGTGTGATCACACAGGATGGAATGCAGGCCTCCATTCTAGAACTCAGAAATCAGAAGTAGTGTTGGTTCAGAGTGAAAGTGTGGGGCTCCCGTCTAAGTCATATGGCAACAAGAAATTATCATCAGAACAGTCACAGAGCTCCGTTTACACATCAGGTGCCAGGCCATTTCATGGGACAGAAGCTTTCTCCCCAGGTAGCCCCTCATGGATGATCATTGATACAAATGGTTTCCCATGAACCACTGTGACACAGAACTTGCACATTGACAGGTGGCCCCTAGCTGTCCATCAACAGCCACTAATAGATCCCACTGCCACCTGCCATCAGGAGAGCTTTTCACCACCAGGAGATCACTTGTCATTGCTGTACAGAAGACACTCAGCTGCATCAGCTTGTAATACACAGACTCAACTGTGTAATTTCAACTCCACTGTAGCACTAAATACCAGAGGAGTAGGCACTTGTGGCAGAGAAGAAAGAGACTGTGGCAACTGTCATTACCTCCCTAAACTTCAACAACTTGAAAGAGCCCTCTTCCCAAGAGGTCCAGATCCCCAATTTCACACGGTGTAATGGCAGCCAGTTCTGCAGAACACACGCAGACACTTGTCTGCTGATAAGATGCCTTTCCGCCGTCACTGAACAGGTGGAGATGATCCGACAGCATCAGCCCCAGAACAAGCTTTAGGTCATTGACCTCATAGCCAATTTGAGCCTAAAGCAGTTGTCCTTATACACTATTTAGAAACTTACTAGAAGTCAGTTCCAAGTATAGACTCTTTAAGAGAAATGTGCATACAAACACAAACACACACGCACGCACACACGAGAGAGAGTGAGTGAGAGAGAGAGAGAGAGAGAGAGAGAGAGAGAGAGAGAGAGAGAGCGCATGATTGATACTGTTCGTTTCTTGAAAGTTCCCCCAAAGACTTGATCCACAGCCCATGTGCTGTTGGGAAATAGAGCTGTGAGGTTGGGCCTAGCTGGAGGAAGTTGGGGCATGGGACACATCCTTGAAGAGGATAACAGGACCCTGTCACATTCTGTGGTGGTTAGTTTTTAACTGTCAACTTTCCACAACGTTGGATCACCTGGCCAGAGTCTCAACTAAAGAACTGTCTAGAACAGGCCAGCCTGTGGGCATGTCTGTAGGGGACTACCTTTATTAATAATTAATATAGGAATACCCAGATCATTGTGTGTGGCACCATTCCCTAGGCAGGGTGTCCTGAACAGTATAAGCAAGGAATAGGCTAGCTGGGAGCAAGCCGGCAAGAAGAAGGATCTGTTTATTCTCTCTTTGCTTTGACTGTGGCTCTGATGTGACTGAGACCTTGCCTTGTCTTCCCTTTGGCAATGGCCTGTCACCTGGAATTGTAAACCAAATAAATCTCTTCTCCTCTAAACTGCGTTTGGTCAGGGTATTTTATTACAGTAGCAGAAGTAAAACTTCAACATCTCCCTTTCTCTTGACTGTCTACGTGCTGAGTAGCTTTCTCTACCAGGCTACCACGCATTCCCCACATGATATACTCTCCTGCCACAGGCCCAAAGTAATAGGACCAAGTGACCTTGAACTAAAACCTCAGAAACTGTGAACCTAATGAAGCTTTGCTCATGAAAAGCTGTTGGTTTCAGTGAATGAAAGCCAAACAATACAAGGATATACACACAGGCTCAGTGGAGCCAGACTTCAGGGGTCCATGCACAGAGCCCTTTGAAGCCCAAATTGGCTACGGCTCACTCCCTCTGCTCTCATTCCTCTGTGCTCTGCTCTCATGTCTGCCTCAGGCCTTATTAATAGACCAGGCAGCCCTTGTTCTACTGACCTCAAAAGCAACCTGGCATGCTTTTTCCAGTCAGAGCTCCTAAAGGCCACTCAGACTAAAGTTCATGAACCCACCAGTTAAAGCGTCCTTGGCACTTTGACCCCATATGCATCCCCGGTGAAGAATGTCTGTTCAAAGGACTGGAGAAATGGCTGAATGTTTAAAATATAGTCTGCTTTTGCAGAGGACCCAAGTTAAGTTCCCAGTACCCATACAGCAGCTTTTCACTGCCTATAACTCCAGCTCCAGGGGATCTCATACTCTATTCTGGCTACTTCAGACACTTACACACACACACACACACACACACACACACACACACACACACACACACACAAATAATAATAACAATAATAATAATAATAATAATAATAATAATAATAATAAAATAGTTTTATAAAAAATGTCTGTTTAGGCTGGGCGGTGGTGGCGCACGCCTTTAAGCCCAGCACTCAGGAGGCAGAGGCAGGTGGATCTCTGTGAGTTCGAGGCCAGCCTGGTCTACAAAGTAAGTTCCAGGAAAGGCACAAAGCTACACAGAGAAACCCTGTCTCAAAAAAAGAAGGAAAGAAAAAAATGTCTGTTTAAGACACACCTGGCCTAGCCTGAGTTCCTCCTCTGTGGATTCCTGTATGGCTCTTTAATGGTGTGGAAAAGCAGACTACTGTGCTGCTCAGGAAAAACAAAGCCACCTACAGTAAGAAATTAAGAGCAAAATTACATAAGGCTTTACAAAAATAATAGTATTCTAGCTACATTTTTCAACTGAGCCGTAAAATCATTTCCCAAGCCAGAAGGATCATTATCTCCATTTCACAGGTGGAAAACTGGGAATTACAGAGAGGTTAATGGCTGTATCTAAGAGCACACAGCACGCTCTCATCAGAAAGTGCCAGAAATACAGGTAGAGTCCAGGGCTCACACTGTTTTGTGATAACCCGAACTTTCCTGAACAAGTTAGACTTTGCCTAATTGGCATTCAATTTTAAAAAATGTCTTTCATTAAAAATATAATTTGAAGAACTGGGTAATTGATTCACATTTGATTAAGGCAGATTCTGTTGGATTAACATGATTAATAGATAAAATTATAATCAAACAGAAAGCAGTATAAAAAGGTGGTAAGTCACGGATCACATTAAGACACTACATTTTAAGATGGATATGCTGGGGTTTGTTTTGTATTAGAAATGTTCATTCCACTGTACAGCTCACACTGTCCAGTTTTCACTGGGAGGGTGTTAGAATGAGGCTTGTGTTCAGGATTAAAAGAAGTGCTTAGGAGGTGGTTTTATTTCTCAGTCAAGGAAACCTTGGCCATCCTCTTTCTGAGTCTCCTTGAGTCAATTGGTTCAAGCTGAGTGGTAAATTTCTCAAACTGATAATGAAGTGGGCCACCCCAGTGGTTATCCATGCTCAGACCTACACACAGTCAACACTACATCCAACTTCCAGGGATCCATATAGGGACAACACAGTTCACAATGTTGTCTACAGATGCAAAACTGTGCTCCCGCAATAGCAACTTGGTAATGCCCCCACCAGTTAGCTGATGTGAAACAGTTCCTGCACTAGCCACATCCTAGCAGCCAAACCTGAGATTAAAATGCAAACTAAAGTATTTGGATGTTTGGTATCCAGTCTAAAATTCCTTTCAGCCGGAGACAGGAGCTGTGGTACTGGTATAAACAGAGGTGGGCAGTGTGAATGGAGGTAGGCAGTGTGAATAGAGGTAGGTGGTATGAATGGAAGTGGGCGTGAAGGTTAACCTTGTTCTCACCACCAAGACATTCTTCTTTTCAGAGGACCGACTAGGTGGTAGCAGCCTTCTTCCCTAAACACCCAGGTCTGTAGAATTGGAAAGAGGAGATGACTAGGAAAGCCTTAATCGTTTTTTTGGTCTATGTCAGTGTTCCAAAGCCAACTCACATGATGTACAACATAAAGGAAACCCTGTATCTCTGAAAACCAGCCCCAGGATAGGGCCCTGGCTGGCACCCCAGGTAGAGTTAGTCGTAAGATTACTGCACTGCTACAGTCTTACTGTATCCTTATTTATGATCGAGTACTCTGATCAAGTAAATATCTAAGAACTAGAACTAAGGAATGGTCTTGCAAAGATGAATTAGCTCTTTTTTGCATGCAAAATACAGAATGTTTGAAGGTGCGTTGTATTTCATGTTAGCAAGGTTTTTTTGTTAAAGTAGCTATTGTAATATAATTTGGTAGCGTGCACCAAAGCAGTCATATGGTGTATATGCCCTGTGAGTCATTCTACGTGTGTCTATGCACAGTAAGATGAATTCAAGACTGTTATTGCAGCAATGTTTGTAACTGTATTTCAAAACAGCAAAAGCATTCTAATGGTTCATTAACAATAAAGGGTCCGGCAGCATACAGTATAGTTACATCATGGAATATGGACCCAAGCCAGGCATGGTGATTCCCGCCTATAACCCTAGTACTTAGGGGAATGAGACAGAAAGATTGCTGTAAGTTCAAAGCCAATCTTGGCTACATGGTGAGATGTTATAAAAAAAAAAAAAAGTCAATAAGAGACTGGAGAGATGGCTCAGCAGTTAAGAGCACTGACTGCTCTTCCAGAGGGCCTGAGTTCAACTCCCAGCACTCACATGGTGACTCATAACTGCCTTTAACTCAATTTCAGGATATACAACACCTTCTTCTGACCTCTGGGGGTACTGAACACACACAGTGTCCCCATACACCTGCAGGCAAAACACTTATACACACAAAATAAAAATAAATAAATTCTTGAAAATAAATAATGCAAGAAGAAAAGGACTAGAGTCGACCATTATGTCAAGGGATGCTCTTTAGTGGAGTGTTTTTAAGTGATAGAAATGGAGGTTTCTATAAGATACCATTTAAGTATTCTAACATATATATGCATTCTATTTTTAATGGATTTTTAAAAACTAGAATGGACACAACACCAGATCTCAGTGGACTGGTCTCTGGAGAGGAGGAAGGACTAGACATAAAGAATCTCTCTCTCTCTCTCTCTCTCTCTCTCTCTCTGACATGGAAGCTGTGTCCTGTGCTAGCACTTGGCTCCCACTAGGGAGATGACGGAGCAGGTAAAGCACCTGTCACTCAAGCCTGACAGCCCAAGTTCAATCCTGGAAACCATGAAGAGGTTCAAGGAAGGAGCTGATGCCACAGAGTTGTCCTCTGCCTCCCACATGCAAGCTGTAGCATTCTCCTCTCTCTCTCTCTCTCTCTCTCTCTCTCTCTCTCTCTCTCTCTCTCTCTCTCTCACACACACACACACACACACACACACACACACACACACACACACACACACACACAGAGTGAGAAAGACAGAGGACAACAACAATAATTTTTGTCTTAGGCCAGACACAGTGCTTCTAATCCCATCACTGGAGAGACAATGACAGGTCGATCCTGAGGCTCACTGACCAACCAGCCTAGCTACTTGGCAAGTTCCAGCCCTGTGAGAGACACTGTCTCAAAATAAGGTGAATGGGATTCGTGAAGAGCAACCCCTAGTTACTCTGGCCTTTACACACACACACACACACACACACACACACACACACACACACACACACACACACACACACAAAGTGAGAGAGAATTTTTTTATTTAAAATCTACAGTTTTATCCCAGATGTGACAGCCAAGATTTGTCCCTTTCTCTTGAAATTGTCCCTCTTTCCAGGTTTTCACAAGATATGTGCTTGCCTGCTTATGAATCTAGACCACACAGCAATTTGCTTTGACACATTTGGGCTCCAATAAGTGGTGAAAGAAAACATTCAAATTCTTTTTTACTCAGATCTGGAAGCCAGTGGGAAACGATGCACTACCTGTGGCAGATGCAGTAACATTGGGGAGCTCCCCTGTGCTTGCGAGCTCCATCTGTATCTCAGTCACAGGCCAGTGTTCTCCAGTAACATTGGGGAGCTCCCCTGTGCTTGCGAGCCCCATCTGTATCTCAGTCACCACACACAGGCCAGTGTTCTCCAGGCACTGTCCCCACGTCTGAGGTTGCCCTCACAAAGAACAGCCATTGCCCCGGATTTACGCTGCCTGTCTATTCGAATCAGGTGCAATGATAGCAATAATAGCCACTAACATTGCTGTACGCTCCTAACATCCAGCACTCTTAGGACCTATCTAAGTGTAAATTAGATACAAACAGCTCAGAAAGCCTCCTGATACTTGCCGTCTCCTCCTCTGGGGCGCTTCCAAGGGAGATATGTAAGACCGAGAGTTGATCCTTCGCCTCCCAGCCAATGAACAATCATGGCTGTATCATCCATCGTCTAAACTGGAATGCTGTTTTGAAAGCAAAAGGGGGGAAAATAATAACTGCACGAAAATCAAAGATAAACCAGAAATACGCCAGGTGACCTAAAGCATGCGGCCACTGGAATCACAGAACATCCTTGCATGCAGCCTGTGTCGCCCTGAGAATCATTGGGGCAGAGACCCTCTGCTCTAGAAGATGCTTAACCAACACTTGTAGTAGCCTAAGGATAAATGTATTTACCATTATTTAATTAGCTCCTTATTGATGGGCAAGTGAGCTGCTCTTGCTTTTCACCTATTAAATATATGTAACACTTTCAGAATTGTCGTGCCGTCTGCATCTTAGAGTGTTATGATGAGGACTTCCTTTTTCTTCCTCTATCCTTCCCTTTCCTAAAAGCACTGTAGCAATAACTCACAATATTTTATTAGCTCCCTCATTAGTAACATCAAGAGAATCTTAGAAGCATGCTTATTCTATGTTTGTATAAGAGCCATCATGTGGTTTCTTTTTAAATTTGTATTTAATTTTTAAATTATCTGTACATGTGCATATCTGGGGGCGGGGGCGGTATGTGCACATGTGAATGCAGTGCCCGTGGCATCCAGGAGATGTCATATCCCCCAGATTGGGAGTCACAGGTGGTTGTGAGCCACCCCATGCAGGTGCTGGGAACTGAACCCCAGTCCTCTGCAAGAACAGTATGTGATCTTAACTACAGAGCCATCTCTCCAGCCCCTTGAAGGTACTTCTTTTTAATTATCCTCTCAGGGTTTTGATGTCATGCACCAAGAGGCTCTGACCAAGCAGGAAACTCTGTTGTCTGAGAATTTCACTCATCCAAAGAGCAAAGTCGGGCTGGGAGTCGTTTAAGACTAGGAACATCTTTTCTTAGCTTCCAGGGTAATTGATTGTCAAGTGGTGATAAGGCTGTAATCCCTGTCTCATTTTCCCGAGATGCTCGACTCTTCCATCCCTTTCTCCTTCTCTACTAGTTTTCCATCTCTGGCTAAGTTATGGTGACAACCACAACCACTAGAGTTTGAGTTCATGTCTATTTGGTAATGAAGTAAATTAATTCATGAAACATCACAGTCTTTCCTCTAAATGAAAGATGAAAAATTCAGTTCTCAGACTCTTTGTATTGTTTAATAGATTTTCTATTTTGAGCTCGAATCAACTAAGGCTCTTCGGCAGAATAACAGCTCTCTTGTCTCTGAACTTGTGAGTTCTCATCTGTCTGACTCCATTATCTTTGCTAATGTGCTTGTTTATGGTGTTAGGCCTTGCGCACTCAACCACTTAGTTACAGGTGCAGCCCTGCTATTTCTATTCCTAACCTGTGAATAAACTTGTAGAGTGAAACTACAGGGGCTGGAGAGAGGGCTCAGCAGTTAAGAGCACCGACTGTTCTTCCAGAGGTCCTGAGTTCAATTCCCAGCAACCACATGAGGAGGTTCACACGGGATGTAATTCCAGCCCCAGGGGATCTGATGCCCTCTTCTGGACTTTGAGGGCAATACACACACAGCACATATACAGACACACACACGGACACCTAATTAAAGATAAAACCAAAATTTTTAAGTGAAGATACACACAACACTCTCTGTGTTAACATGTCTATGATCCAAAAATTCCTTTAGCTCTTCTAGTGTGGAGAGAAATGTTTCCCGTCTCTGGAGGGAGGGCAAGATAGCAGTCATGTATCTGTATTAAATTCCTCAGTTTGATGGTTGTATTGCGGGTCCACGGGAAAATGCATTTATTCATTTGCAGGAAATATATGAGAGCAGCATATCAGCATTTACATCGAAATAATATAGGAAAAAAGTCTTTTGAGTCTGTTTACAGTTTGGAAAGTTTTATGTTGTTTTGGAAAAGAAAATCTGCTTGGCACAAAGGTGTGAACATTCTAATGATGCTTGGTAGAAATTGCTAATTTGCTTTCAACATCTTCTAACCATGCAGCTCTATTTTTTCCTATTAAGTTCTTGTCATGTAAGCCAGACATTAACTGTATTCAGAGACCTCTATTTCAGTCCCACCTGTCACACTTTGTAACAGAAGTGCTGATTCTCATGGACTCACTTATTATCTCCGCATGGGGGCCATCACTCATTGTATCATTAGCTGATAATGACCAGATGAGTTGATTGAGCTGTAAATGACCACGGTTAGAGACTGCAGCTTTAGCTGATTAGATAAATATGCCACATATTTCATTTTGATCATATCAATTTCACTATCATTTGACTGAAATGTCTCCTGTCAACCTAAAGTTCTCATTAAGGCATGGTAATTTCCCTGAAATATGACTGTATGCCTGGCTTCTATCAGCCAAAACCAATAGTTACAGAAAAGGAAGGTTATTTTCTGTTTTAGCAAGAGCCTAGCTCTGTGAGTGCCCCAGCTCTCGCAGCTCTTCCTTTGTGAAAAGGGACCGGAAGGGACGGGAAGGGACAAGAAGGAAGCGACGGGAAGGGACAAGAAGGACCCGTGGAGGGCAGAGAGCGCTGTGCTGCTTTCAATGCTGCTCTTGTCTAGCCACAGAATTTGATTAAAATGTTTGGGATCCCCTCACCCCAGTAAGTCCTGAAAAACAACTGCCCTTGGCACCCCACATGTAACATTGCTGAGACTTTGTAGCTCAGTGCTCTGCAAACTGAAACATGAGTCCTCCAGGGATTGAAAGTGTTTAAAATGCAGATGTAACTCCTTAAGACCCAAGAGACTGCATTTCTAATAAGCTCCAGGCAGATGCCAGCATTGATGGTACACAGACCACACGGAACGTGAACACCAGGGGCCAGCACATGGGTCACTGCTGTGCTTTGTCAAGAACAGACCATCGAGGTGTGTGGGGAGAGGGTCAGCAGAATGCGCAGAGTTCTTCGGTCTTGGCTCATGACTATCTATGTACTCAAGTGTGCAGCTGATCCAGTTACCAACTAGGTGGACGCAGTAACCACAGGAGCTATTTGGTTATGCTTAGGTTGTGTGGTTAAGGAAAGAGCCAAAGGGCGAGGGGGTAGCTCCATGATGGGGCATTGGCTCCGTGATGGAGCATTCGCTCAGTGACCATCACACAAAGGCCTGGATTCAGCAAAGGGAAAGGAGGCAAGGAAGGGAGGGAGGGAGGGAGGGAGGGAGGAAAAGAGGGAGGGAAAGAGGAGAATGGAGAAAGAGAGGAGAGAGAAAGAAAGAAAGATATACAGGAAAGCAAGAAGGAAGAGAAGGAGGGACAGAGACGGGGACAAGGAAGGGGAGAGAAGTGATGCTAAAGAGGAAATTAAAATGTATCGTGTTCAAGTAATGCTATGAGCCTCATCAGAATGTGAACCTCATCTTCTTTTCCTCCTGAAATTCCTTGTATGTGTAAAAGACAATACACGGAGTGAGTTTCACGAGCTGCCTTGGATTCCTCCAGGTGAGTAGGAGTGTGGTCTGGTCTGCAGGTTTACAAACTGACCCGAAAATCAAGTTTGGACTTCTTTTGTCATCGGTGTGGTGACCAGGAAAGGGGCCCTTTCATAAGTGGTGGCGTGTTGCTAAGGCTCTTCCACAAGGAGTCGGATTCAGCATTTTTAGAGAGGAAGGTTGCCCTGGTAACATAAATGTGTCAACATCTTAGTAAATCAGCACTTTCCATTTTAAGTAGTCCCTTTAAACTTGAAAAAAAAATGGGTCTTACTATTCTGGGATGTTGATCTGCAAATTGGGGTTTTAGGAAGTAGACAGACTTGCTCAAGTTTGCTCAGTGGCTTGCTAGCACACCACTGTTTCTTGTCTATAAATATTTGTAACAAAGATCATAGTCTTTAGAAATATGAGTTTTGTGTTGGTGGGAGATTATTAACACACTGGCATTTGTTATTTGCCCACAAGTCTGCAACTGTTACATCAAAGAGAAAGAACTGAAACCCAAGTGTAACTGACAATACTGCTCTTAGGGCACAAGAAGAATGCTGTAAGTAGCAGGGATGTGAATGTGTTGTTGTGGTTCGGGGCAGCATTTTACAGAGCTGATACCTTGGCCTCTCAGTGTCCTAGGGTGGTCAGAGATCCAATGATAGCATCCTTTGATGGACACTTGTTTGCGTTCTAAGTTGTGAAAGTGAAACTCAAGAACTCAGAACCACAAAGTTGCTGGCCCCCAAACCAATGTTCGAGGCATCAGGTACCCTGAGCCCACCATCTTCACAGCTACCCAAAGACCTCTGTGTGTTTCTGCAGCATTTCTAATGGGCGCATCCCCAGCCCTGCCTGGAAATCCTTATCTCCATTTTAAAGCTAGCCAAGGCCCCAAATTGCTTTAGATTCCTAAAAGAATAACAGATACTAAATAGCAATCTGTTGAGACCCTACAATCTACAGAACTGAAAACGACATGAGCCCTCGAGGAGCTTACACACCAGTACACAAGCAAAGAACACAGATGTCACTACTTGTACAAGATGGAAAGTCCATTCAACCCGACGTACAGAGATAAACAGAGCCTGCAACCCTATGAATATAGAACACACAAGTCCTTAGTGCAGCAGGCAGCACATCAGTCTCATGAACAAATAATATAGACACCTCTTCTTGAAACCAGAGGGTGGTGAATTCTGAGAGACCACTGTATTTTGAAAGGTTTATTTACTTGCTTGCTTATCTACTTTATGCACATGCATGTTGGCCTGTGTGAATTTATGTGCACTTGGGAACCCTTAGAGGCCAGAAGAGGGTCTCAGATCCCCAGAAGCTGGAGCTATATGTGCTTGTGAGCTGCCATGTGGATGCTGAGCACCAAACCCAATTTGTCTGCAAGAGCAGAACACATTCTCAATGACTGAACCATCACTCCAAACCCGAGACCATTTTATTTTGGTCCACGGTTAGGTTGTTTCTTTTCCTACATCCCAGAACTCAAAGAAGCCAGTTAGAAGTTGTTTAGCACCTTACCCTGACATGTACTAATGATGATAACTCTCCAGGGATTCCCCTACAATGGAGGTGAAAGACAAAAACAAGCCTCTTGCCCAGACAAGCTGAATTCTTACTGTGCCGCAAGCCTCACCTGTGCGGGGGCCTCTGAAACATCCCTGCCTTCTACTCTTTACCTAGACTTTACTCTTTACCTTTATCCATCCTTCAGGCCTCAGCTTGTAGCAGTCAGGATATGTGAAAAGACAAACATCTCCAATCGGTGTCTTCAAGGCATGGAGATGTACCTATCACACATTGTGTACTTCTTAGCTGGAGCTGGGCTCCGTTTCACCCTCACTCGGGTTCACAGTAGAGCCTCCTGCTTCTGAAGGAAAAAAGATGAGGATGTACTATTATTATCAGTAGGTGACATGGATTGTCTCCCACTCAGGTTTCATTAGATCTTGACACAGGCAGAAGAGAGCTTACAAGATCTCAAGTAAGAAATCCCTACAGCCATACACAGCTCCCTGTTTTCTCATCGAAGCTTCAGGATGGGTAGCATCACACCTCAATGACCTGGCTACTCATCAGCAGCATCCTACAGTTTGTGTAGCTACATCTTAGGAATCGAACCATTACCTCTGGAGGAGTAAAGGAAACTCAGAATATTCCTTTGTATTATTAAATGCAACTCACAAGTCTTATGAAATTCCTGAAACCCACAAGATTCACAGGGCCCTTCATCATGGTTGTATAAGCAGTCACAGTTGCTGGGGAAGAGAAGACTCCCTGATCAGTAGAGCTGTCTCCAGGTTCTGCAGGAATCTCCAGGAAGATGCAGCTTTCATGAGTCATCACCCAGGTTGGGTGGGGCTTTGTGGTGATTCAGCTGCCTTTGAGATACTTATGCTCCTGTAAGTAAGCCTTCACCCATGCTTCTTAGTGTAACCCCAATAAACTCACTAGTCTAGTAGGCTACACTTGGGTGGAACCATTTCTTTGACATTGTAAGTGCCCCTGTCTGGGATGAGATGTGTGCTCATGTCTCTTCAAGAGAAGTCACACAACAACCGAGTTTCTTTGGGCAGATGCTCCAATGCATCTTTATATCCAACACCATGTGTGGCACACCCACACTCGGGGTTGGGGAAGGGTAAGTGAAGAAGACAGTATTTCCTTTTTTATAAAATGTAAGTCTGTATCTTTAAACGTATGATTTCAAAACAATTACCATTCAAACATGCTATCTGTGTCTTCCATTCCTTAGATAGGCTATGCAGCTAGCCTAAAGCTCTAATTCTGACTTCACTTGTGAATGCAAATATTTTAACAAGTATAACACACAGAGGCCTGAACTATCAATTATTCCTAGCAGCATATGTAAAATACCTTGTTTATCCCAGAGATCCTAAATTAGACTGAAGGAGAGGGAAAAAAAACAGCTACCTTAAAAAGGCATCTGCGATTCGGCCTTGATCCTCAGCTTGTCTTGCAAATTATTCAAAAGTTAGAGCTAGTTAAGGCTTATGAAAGATAAGCAAAACTCCATTTTCTTAGCTGTGAGTGGACTTTGATGGTTGAATAGGGAAAATAAAGGCAAAAGTTATCTGTCATAACTGCCCATGTTTACAACTGGGCAATACTTTTCTTGTATACTTATGGATTTAAACAGATATCAGTTGAATTTCTAGTCCCCAAAAAGTGGTTTAGAAAAATTCACCAGGGTTGGGGAATGTATTGCTCAGTGGTAAAGTACTTCCTTAGCATGTGTAAGGTCAGAGAGAGAAAGAGAGAGAGAGAGAGAGAGAGAGAGAGAGAGAGAGAGAGATTTGCTGTTGAATTCAGCCAAAATGATAAATTCTTCGAAATTGTCTAGCTACTTGCAAGTAGCTTGAACAAATTAATGATGTGTTTCCTGCAAGCCAGGACATCTAGGTATGACCACAAGGTGCTTTGGAAGAAAAACAATATAATACACTTAGAATGAAAACTGTAGTTTACTAAAATGGCATTATTTTCTTAAGCACAAACACATTTGCAGATTCAGATAATTTTTAGGTGCAAGTGTCTGTTTAAACATTTATTTTATGTGTATGTGTGTATGCCAGCCTGTATGTCTGTGTTCCACATACGGGAGCCCTTGGAGGCCAGAAGGCATCCTATTGCCCTGGAATTGGAGTTACAGATGGTTGTGAGCCACCATGTTGGTTCTGCGAACCAAACCCAGGTCCTCTATGAAACAGAAAGTGCTCTTAAAGACTGACCCATCTCTCCAGCCCCTCAAGTACAAATGTATCTATCCATCATTAGACTCAGCACAAAGACTGCACTTACTGATTTTATTTCCTTTGCTATGAAAGTTTCTTAATTGAATTGGCCCTAAGGAAGATCTGTAACCCTATTTCTTTTTTCTTTTTCTTTCTTTTTTTGTTTTGTTTTTCAAGACAGGATTTCTCTGTGTAGCTTTGTGCCTTTCCTGGATCTCGCACTGTAGACCAGGCTGGCCTCAAACTCACAAAGATCCACCTGCCTCTGCCTCCCAAGTGCTGGGAATAAAGGCGTGCGCCACCACCGCCCTCTATTTCTTAAACTGTGTGTCATGTAGGAGAATGTTGTAATTGAAAAAGAAGAAGAGAAAGGGGAAGAAGAAGGCTTTCTGAATGCCCAACAATCAAAAATGAATTTAAAATCAAATGCATAATAAACCCAGGCTGTTCCTGGCAGCCTTGACCTGTGTTGCATCATGGGACTTCACATGGAACACCTTGGCAGCCTTCATTCTGAATGCGCATATGCACTTTACACTGTGAATGCGGCCAGGTCCTACAGTGCCATCAAACACTCCCTGAAAACCTCAGCTCAGTTTTGAAAGTAGTACGTGTTATGAATGGTGGCAGCGTTTTTATTGTAACACACGAAGTTCTCTGCCCTTAAAGAAGCAATGGTTTCATCACAGAAGACAGGGCCTTTTCACATTTACTCACCGTTACTCCTCAGCATGTAAGTATCAAACTTATATGACCTCTGGAATGTATTGTGTTAGAATGTTTGGTTTTTAAATTTCCTGTGTGAGTGAGTAAAGGCACGTGCTGCCAAGTCTGATGGCCTGAGTTTAACCCCTGGGACCAACACGGTGGAAGGAGAGAGCTGACAAAGTTGTCCTCGGACTCTGCACCTGGACTGTGGCATGCTGCTCCTCCCGCCACACAAAGTAAATGTTTAAAAAAAAAAAAAAAAGGAATTTTAACTGTGTTTTAATTTAGAATATAGTTCAGTGGTGTAGAGTGCCAGACCCTAGGTTCAATCCCCAGTACTGAAAAAGAAAAAAAAAAATTGTTTGAGTTGCTGGCTTGAATTTTATTTTGAAAAATCATTAAATGAATTTTGGCATAAGATTAGGACAAATTTCCCAATGTTTTCTGTAACGGCCCTAAACCACTATACATTCACGTGAAACAGTGTTCTCCACGCTGATAATCACTAATCAAAATACTGATCAACTCTGAAAAGTGGTGAAGATGTCCTACATGCTGCAGCATCAAATATTCAGCCAAAATTTAATTCTTTGCATAAAAATAAACAAGTGCCTCCAGATTGTTAGTGTGCAAATTTGTTTGTGTCTACAGTCGGCGGTAAAATTGTATACCTACTCAAGAAGTACTGGGGCTGAGAGATCACTCAGTAGTTAAGAGCATTGGCTGCTCTTGCAGAGGACCTGCGTTTGACAGTATTTGTGTCAGATGGCTCACAGCTGCCTGTAACTCCAACTCCAAGGGAGCCCACACCCTCTTCTGGCCTCGGCACGCACCTGCACAGATGTGGCATATGCCACACACTAAATAAAAACAAATCTTTAAAATAAATTCCTTTATGACTCAGCATCAGTAAATATTTGGTTGTATACCTATTACATACACCTAAATACCGGGGTCATGTAAAAACATCTTGGGAGAGAAGGGAGTTGTGGGTGGAAACAGTTCCAGGAGCCTGCTCTATGGACGGCCTTGGTTTGTATATGATATTGTCGTATTGTGATATTTTGATTATCATGCTGTCTCTCAGATGAGCTTTAGCTCAGTCTAATGTGGCTGCTCTTCTCCTGCTGTGCAGTTCCATCTCCTGACTGCTCTCTGGTCCTCAGGTTTTAATAGAGAAATTCTCATGAATCTGCTCACAGCTGACATTTGAATCAGCTCCCCCATCCTGGAAGGAGGACAGGAAAATCTCCAACAAGGGCTTCTTTCCATGGAATCTTGTCCTCTTCCTGTGGAAGAAAACTACTTGCACAATATACATGGTCTTATGAGAAACATGAGCTCCTGTTGTAGCAGCTTCTTATTGGTGTTCTATCATCCCAGTTTTCCATCTAAAAAACAACTGTGGGGATGACGGATGTAACTCAGATGAGGCAGTGTTTACCTAGCATGCATAAATCCCCGGGTTCAATTCCCAGGGCCAGGTGAACCCACAGTGGTGGTGCACACATCTTATCCCAGCCCTCAGAGGTATCAGCAGGAGGATCAAAAGTTCAAGGTCACCGTCTGCTACATAGAAATTTCCAGATCAGCCTGGGCTGGGTGAGACCCACTATGGAACTTGTTTGATCCTGTTTAACCCATGAATAAGGAATCAAGTTGGAATTTATGAATGACTCCTGAAGTATGGACTAGTTAACGTCCACTCTCCCTGCAAAGCTAGAGCACAGTTTAAAAACTGAGGAAAATTGGAATGGATGGAAACTAACCCTGCTTATCCATTCTGACCACAAATCCAGTCTCTTCGCAAATACTGACTGAGCATCAAACTATATGCCAGGTCCTGTGTTCGTGGTTAGCATAAAACGAAGAGTGAAAAACAAGCCTAGGAGATAAAGGGGAAACGATACATGTCGAACCATCACGCTCAGGAACACAGGGCAGCCAAATGAGGCAGGCATTGGGAAGAGCCACAGACACCCTTGGAAAGTGAACAACACCAAAACAACCTGACTTAGAGCAGAGAGAGGAGGATGTCAGGGCAGCCTTGCCTAAAAGGATGAGCATTAATCCAAAATCTGACAGATGACGAGGTACAGACAAGAGTCTGGGAACAAGTAAGAACAGGTGGGGAGCTGAAACGTTTAGAACAAGTGAGGCAAGGGGAAGGAGCTAAACTCCAATCACGCGCAGCTGGAGAGGATCCAGATGCTGCAGGACAGGTACTAATACCTTGTTCTTCACCGTGACAGCATTAGAGAGCATTCAATTAGATGCATCTTAAACAACGGAGTACATGCACCACCCGATTTGTGTTCTGGTAAAATGGCTCTCCTTCCATTGCAGAAGATGGACTTAAAAGAATCCGGGGAAATGAGGCATTCAGACAAGAGGTGATGGGCTTGGATTTGGTGCCCCAGCAGCAGAGGAGAAATGTGCACAAATTTGAGAGACAATTACATAAAACTGGTAGGACTGGAAGGAACGTTGGCTCTAGAAGGTGAGAGAGGGAGGTAGGCTTGAGAATGAGCCTAAAGTCTCTAGTTTACTGACATTTTGGACGCTGGGACTACTGAGTTGGGTAGATGACATGAGAAGATCATGTCTGCATCTGGCTCTTGTCTTGGACGTCCTGAAGTTGTGGCGCCCTTAAAACAGACAAGTGGAGGTGTGAGGCAGGTCCCTGTGTAGGCCAGCAGCTCAGAGGACAGTCTGAGCAGGGGCTTCAAACTTGGGGATCCTTAGTTAGCTATAGTTAGTTAGTATAGCTTAGTTAGAATTCATAGACTGATTTTTTTTAAGGCAAAGAAGCATGTGTAGACTTCTGTAGACTCAAGTAGACGGGACGGAAAGCTGGGAGGTAACCTAGGAAAGAGTTTCAAGGATAGGAAGATCAGTAGCATCTGTTTCTGCTGAGAGATGCAGAGAACGGAGATGTTTGCGTAGACCCTGGGTTTAAGAACAAGGTAAGCAGTGGCAGAGATGCAAACATGCTCAAGGATCCATGAGAGTACTCAGCAGGGTGACGCCACATACACAAGGTGAGTGAGATGAACCTCATGCCCGTTCTCTCAGCATCATCCCAGGAGCCTAATCACCTTGCACTGTGCTGAACAGAGCAGCTCTCTGAACTGCATCTTATACAATAGGGAACAGAGGCACCCCTCCAAGGCTCAGGGAACACAGGAGAAGGAACGAAAAGAGTCCAAGAGCTGGAGTGCCGCGGGACAGTCCGCGTGACATGATTGCTGCACCCTTGAATTCACAGCAGCTGTGGTTACCTGCATGGGACCTGCACAAGACAGCGAAAGAGTGTCAACATTCCTCTATGACTCGGGATTGTAAGGGAGGTTCCCGGAAGACAAGAGGTGAACACTGGCTCTAGACTCCACCGTGGAATTAAATGTGAGACAACTGGTTTTTCCTTCTCCACCTTTAGGTTGGCATCCCGTACCCTCTTCCTTCTGCTCCTTGCTAGATGGGTAACTTCTAGAAGTGAGCTTCTCCATGACCAATCACGGCTTACTGAGCTGCAGTTTCTAGCTGTCAAAAGGGGCCTCCCGTGACTTCAATGATGATACATAGAGACGCAGTCTCAGCATCCTTAGTGGGTAGCATGGCTGACCAGCAGCAAGAGATTATTCTAAACAAGGACCTTTTAATCCGGTGTACCTAAAATCACAGCCCCCGGGCAACTGCCTTATCCACCTGCTCAGAAAGTAATGATAATTCCATAAGATTAAAATGCCTCTTGGTCCCTCTGTCCCTTAAATCGAATCACCCAACCTTGTGAGGATTACAGGCTTTGTGGAGGTTTTTGAGCCAAAGGAATCATTTAGAAAAATAAGGCAAGAATGCCATCTTGGGGCTTCTGCTGACAACACAGTCTACCTGAGCAGCAGATGAGAAAGGGAAGAGTTCCCCATGGGATGCTCGGTGTAACCACAGCAACAGGAGACCCTCCAAGGCTTTCACCCCACCACCCACTTTAACCATCATCCTACAATTCAACCATTTGAAGGCTGACAAACAGACTTGGGGCTGGCCTTTGCTTATATTGAACTTCCGGTTGGATGAAGTCAGTTTGTGTCTGTTTAAGGGGAGTCCTATCTAGTCATGTTCTGATTGCCAGGATGATGACTTGAAGCCAGGGTCCTTCGTTTCTCACCCATCTTTTCTGCATAGTTCCGATGAAACGGAACTGCCTGGGGTTTTGCTGGATTTGGGGAGGTATGGGGTCAATAGCTCATAGAACCAACTCCCAAGACCAGCAGGTGTGAGTAGACAGTGACAGGGCTCTTTGGTGGGAGTGAGCTTTATTCCCTGATACAACAGCGGCTTTATAACCCTCTCACTTGCACAGCTGTCTCCTGGTAACTTTGCTTATGGAAGTAAAGGCCATAAATTATAGTTAGGATTTTTTCATGAATATTATAGCATTTACCCACATTTCCTAAAGACAAGTGGAAATTCAGCCAAAGTTGCAGGGAATCTTGTAGCCAATAATTTAGAATTTTAATTTATTGCTGCCGTGAGGACCAGCCTTCAGCAACTCAGGGATTGAGGGGGATCCACGGAGTTGGTGAACTAATCACTCAACTTGACTGTTCTATCTGAGGGAGTAAAGCTTAATTCTCTGGGGCTGGCGAGAAAGGGAAACACACACACACACACACACACACACACACACACCCCTCCACCATATCAGGACCTCACCTAGGGTGCTGATGCATGGCAAGGCTTCAGCAGGTCAGAGACACTGAGGGGGAGATGCAGGGCAGGCGAACTACTGGACAGACAAACAGACACACAAGGACATTCTGAGGCCAAAGCTCAGTTTTTCGTTTTCTTCTTCTTTCTGTTGCTTGTTCGACTCCCTTCCTTTCTGTTCTGCTCTTCTACCCTGATGCTTCCCTTCTGTCTCTCTTGACGCCTTCCTTCTAGCTAACTTTGGTTTTTCCCTTACAGCTTATATACCCCAGCAAAATCTTTCAAGCAGTATAAAAATTACAATGTGGGTACATTCTACTTTTTAAGTGAATGAGTACAATGAATACAAGTTTAACAAAAAGCATGTTTTTCATATCCCTTACATGATTAAACATTTTACATATTACAGGTAAAAAACAAGTTCTCCCAAGAACCCACATACATTCATACCTGAGCAACTTGTTGTAGATTAACAGAGTGTGAGCAAGCAAGGTATTTGTCTCAGCCAGTTCTTTTGCTGGAAGGCTATATTTTGTGGTTACAAAGAAAGGACCAATTATTTTATTATTTATCTCAAAAGGTAATCTTATAAGAAATCTTCAAAGAATCACAAACCTAAGCTTTTATATATGAAAACCAGTCAGTCGACTCTACTTTAAATCCTCAGGGTGCATACCCACCCATCACCAGTTTTTTATATCAGGAAGCTGAAGGCAGAAATGGGTATGAGGAATTAGTCATCACCTTCAATCACCAACGCATCCTAGCAAGATAGGTATGGGAAGCCAGCACCAGCCAGGCTTCCATTGTCTTGTTCCTTGACCCCAATGAATCCCTTGTTCAACTATTAAAAATGTGTCTTTGTAAACTTTAAATTGTTCCCCAAGATTTTTTACCTCAAAGCCATTAACAAAAACACCTTAACCTAACCTTGCTAATAAGTCTACATGTCTAAATTCTTTCTAAGGGTGGTGGTTGAATCATTAGTCTGTTTCAGCAGCAATGTTTGGAAAAAGTCAATCATTATTATTATAAGTACCAGTAACACTACCCAGTGTGGGGCTAGAAGCCCCCTGAAAATTTTCATATAACCCATAGATTATGAGGGATGTGGGGAGCACGAAGGTAACAATCAGAGCTGTGCTCAGTAACAGCATGAGGTCCTCAGGACAGCTAGCCCTCGGGATTTTGCCTCTCCCAGGCTCACTTAGGCATGGCTTTGCCAATCACCCAGCAGTGTTCCATGAGTTTCAGTGCTTCCTGTTGGTCCCCTCGCATGGCCCCCGACATTAATCTTTGCATATTTTCTTCCTTAACTGCTTAAAATAAAATAATATTCCTTCCAATACAATTGTATAGATAATGCATTACATTGCATCAGAGATACAATATAGCATAAGGAAAAGATTTGTAAAATGTAAACACTTTACATCATGACTTTTCTTATAATTACTTCTATGACCATCTCCACCAAATCCCACAAGTTTTTAAATTTTTGTTGATTTTTTAGTGGAGTGAGGGGACATACCACAGGGCACACATGGAGGTTAGAGGAGACTCTGGAGTTGGTTTTCTTCTTCTATGGATTCTGGTAAAGGTGTTTTGCACTCTGTCTTACTTCCTTTTCCTGTGCTAAAACACCCTGAGAAAATCAGCTTATGTGAGAGAGGTTTTATATTAACTCATGGTTCAACACTCCTCATGGTGAGAAAGCCAAGACGGCAAAGACATGAAGCAGCATAGCACATCATGTCTGAAGTCAGAAGAGAGTAACGAAAGCATGTACTACCGTGCTCAGCACGGGTCAGGTGTGTGCGTCTGTGCTTACATTCACACATGTGAAATGCCCACGGAGTCCAGGTGATGGCGTCAGAACCCCCTGGAGCTGCAGGCAGTTATGAGTCACCTAGTAGGTATTAGAAATGGAACCTGTGTCTTTTCAAGAGCATGTGCTTCTAACCACCGAGCAATCTCTTCCAAACCCTGGGAAATTTAACCTTAAAGTTCAAATCAGAAGATGTTCTCTATAGACTTTTGCTTTCCAATTTCTTTCCTGAAAACCTAAGCTTTGCCGCAGATCAGTGTGAATGTCAGTCCCTTGCTTACTTTACTAAAGGCACCGACCTAAGGGGTGGAGAAAAAGGGCAGGAGGTAAAGTGCTTGCCCTGCAGGGAGGGCTGGGGTGCAAATCCTCAGAATCCATATTTAAAACTAAACAAAATGATGTGTGAGGACACACACTACAATCTTGGTGTTGAGGAGGTGGAGTCCGGGGGACACCTGGGGTTTGCTGGCCAGCCAGCCAAGCCTACGTGGCCTGCTCCTAGCCAGTGAGAGAGCTTGTCTCAAAAGTGAAGGGTGGACAGTGCCTAAAGTTGACACTTGAGGTCGACAACTGACCTTCACATCTGGACTTCATCCACCCACGTACATGTGTGCAACTAAACACGCATAAGTATACACACACATATTAAAATTATGTACTAACTCTAAGTATTAATAATAGTCACTTAATATCAAAACAGGCATTTTCTCACATTGTTGGTAGGCATGTACCATATGTATCAGTTTGTGTTTAGACAACATAGTGTTGATACAGGTATCCGGTATGAGTCTTTGAAAATATGGCCGATACCCAACATCTGGGGGGCTATGAGTCAGCATCAAGGGCTGACACCAGATGTCTGGAGACCCCAAAAATCAAACTATTACATAATCCATTATCTAACTATTTTGAGCAGAGTGCCACTTTTGTGTGATGAATATGTATAACTGTATAAATATGGCCTTGAAATCAGAGGCCTGGGCCTTTGCTTTCACCAGCGTGCATGGATGTGTCTGCCTGTAGGCCTGAGTGCCCTATCCCATGCATCTTGTGTGCTGGTTGATCACTGTGTCTATGTCCTCCTGTGCCCGTGTGTGCCAACTGACATCAGCCTGCCTAGCACTCTGTGGGGTGACATTCGCTCAGAGTGAATCAAGAATGTCTTATTTGTCTACAATCCTTCTAATTCTCCTCAAGCTCCCAGCCTCCCTTTACCTGCCTCCTCTCCTGGAATGGAAACATGGACTCCACAGCTTGCAAACTACTATAATGTTCTTAAGACTGCAGGTGTATGAGTCTTTAATGCACACTCATCAGGGATGTCTGATAGAGCTTCTAGTGTACCCTACCCTTCTGGGTTACACAGATAAGAGTGCCAAGTGGAATCCTCTCAACATAGCTGCAAAGGAGCCCTGGACAGGAAGCCAAGACCGGACCATGACGCAGACATCAGTGAAGCCTCATCGGGTGAATACGCGTGGAGCTAGCGAAGTCGGCAGGGAGCTGGGCACTGCAGCTGAGGCTGGTCTAAGAGGTGAGTCTTGTGCTGCCAAAGCAGGGCAGAAGAGGTGTTCAATGCATGATGCATGTCACACGGAGCAGAGTCAATAAACATTAATTAGTTCAGTGAGAAGACCTGTTTCCACCTCACTTTTGTGTCCTGGTTGATCAACCCCTACATATCAGAAGTTACCCCTGTCAAAGGATGAGCTCACCACGATGACAGAGCTCCCCTCCACCTTGGCCAACCCAGCCCCACCCCCAGTCGTGACTCACAGCATGGTGACTCTTTGCATCCTTGGGCAGTTTCTACTTGCCTCTGCATCGATTAAACCTTGATCTCATTTATTATCTCAGGAAATGGTCTCAAGGTCACAGGGCTGGAAATTTAATTATGGTAGCAGTATATTAAGTGGCACATTTAAAGATGCTGAATGGTAGTAATTAATTTTTTGGATGGTGGTCTCGGAGGAACAGGTTTTCTGCGCGCTGGGTGTTTGGCATCCATCATGGCCATTGAGCTTGGCAGCTGTCTTTTAGCTTTAAACTGCCTCGTTATTCATCTTTTATGACTAGCTTTTAAAAACACTAGGCGCTGGCACCCTCTTTTATTGTAATATATGTGTGTGGTAGGAACAGAGCCATACTTCACCTTTGCTATAAAACATGAACCAAAGGTGCCAGCCACTACCTGAGCTGGCCTCTAAATTGAGACAACAATTACCCTTCACTGACATCTAGTGTCAAAGAATGAGATATAGCCAGAGCACAGAATCCATTGGCCTGGAAAAACCTATGCTTCTCCAATGATAAAAACCTGTCTCCAGCCCACGAGGCTCCAGCCCCAGCTTCAAGGAAGGAAAGAAGGAGGCAGAGGGATTAACTGGACACTGACTATTGACTTTGCTGGGTCTCTAGGTTATCTGGAGGGGGAAGGGAGACATCTGTCTGCCAAGGCCTCTTGCAGCTTGTGATATTTAATGAAGGAACAGTCATTAAATGTGTTTGATTCAAATATTAGACTTGATGAGCCTGGGTGCCATTTAATAGAGAGGTGGGAAAATATGAATTAAATTAGAGAGATTCATTAAAGAAATTGGCCTGGGGCCCAAGAAGAGCAGATTATCATTCTGGGCTGTCAGAAGTCGGGGCTCATCCGGGAAGACTCTGGTTTAGTTTGAGTTTCATTTCCCATATACTAACTATCATGAGATCAGTTTAGACACTGAGAGGCCTTGGTTTGTGGGCCAAAGAATGGGTAGAAAAATCTTTTTTAAGATAATTTGTTATCTTTGGTTTCAACAGGGAAGGGTACAAGATGTATTTGCAATGTTTTTTTTCTTTTATATTAACTTATGTCTGAGGTGGGGATGGCGGGTGCATGTATGTCATGGTGAACATGCAGAGGTCCGAGGACAACCTGGAAGAGTGAGTTCTCTCTTTCAACCACGTGGTCCCAGACCTCACACTCAGATCCTTAGGCTTGCTTACAGGCATCTTTACCTTCTGAGCCATGCCACTGGCCTGTGTATAGATTCTAGGAGCTTCCCACTTCACATAGGGTCTGCCTCTTCCTGTCTAAACTTTCTCAACCTGGGAAGACTGGGATCCAGGCTAGATATCTCTTCCTGTGGGATGAGCAATACCATCCTTGTTTATTTTCACTAAATCTCAGACCCTCCCTCCAGCTGCGATGGCTAAAAATGTCCTCAAACATCATCAACTCCCATAATATTAAACTTGACCCCAGCTGAGAAATCTTTTCTATTCTGACTTCAGAAGGTTCAAGCCCTGGAATGGTTATGTCCGCATGTGAGGATGTCCCTTGGAGTAGGCACTGGTAGCTTAGCAAATGGAGCTGCCCTCCTGGCTTGCTGGACCGTAACTTCTTGGTTTGGCCACAGCCGCGGGTCTTTCTACAGTGTGTGTTCTATGCTCTCCCAACCTGTGTTTGGTGACATTCATCCTGTAGCACACTCGTCACACAGGGCCTTAAGTACCGTCGCCATGCCTTCGTGAGGATTCCGTGGGAGACAGGACAACCAAGATCACAACATCTCATCCTGGGTTTGCATTCTAGGATAGGCAGTCGGTGTCAGATAAATGAGCTGCTTCAGAGGATAAGGGCGGTGTCTTAGTGACTTTTCTGTCACTGTGATAAAACATCATGACCAAGAGCAACTTACCGAATAAATATTCTGGTTTATAGTTCCAACGGGGAATCGATGGAGGTGGGGAGGCATTGGCAGCAGATGGCTGGCCAAAAAGCTGAAAGATCGAATCTCCATCCAACACAGAAACAGGAACAGTCAACTGGAAGAGGGGTAGGGCTATGCACTCCCAAAGCCTGCCCCTTGGGACATACTTCCTCCAACAAGGTTGCACCATCTCTCCAAATGGTGCCACCAGCTGGGGACCAGGTCTTCAAATACATGAGCATATGGAACACTTTTCTCATTCAACCCACTTCAGACCAGGAGGAAACAAAGTCAGGTAACTAGGGAGCAGACAGGAGGGAGGTAGGATCCTCCAGCCATGCTCAGTGATGGCCTCTCTCGGTGAGTGAAGAGAATGAAATAAGAACAGCCAGAGGGAGCCCTGACCGCAGGGTTCCTTGCAATTACAAGAGGCTGCATATGAGATTATGACGCAGAGAGAGAAACGCCAGTCATAGTGCATCTCTCAAATTTACACACACACACACACACACACACACACACACACACACACACACACACTCATGCAAATACAAGTGTAACCACCCAGACCCACTTAGGCAGCATTTCCTGGAACCAGTCCATAAAAGCCATCTGCACTCGCACGTTTACTGTGGCCCTGCTCACAATAGCCACTGGTGGAATCAACGTGAGTAACGGAAGATGGAGGAAACAGTGAAGAAGAAATGATACAGGAACACAAACAGAATACTGTTCAGCCACACACACACACAAAATGATGATTGCTGTCAATTACAGCAACAGAGATAGGAGAGGGGACTGGGATGTGGCTCCATAGCACAGTGCTTACCTACCAGGGGAAAGGCCCCGTGTTCAGTCCCGAGAACTGAAACTAGTAATTAATTAATTAATTGACAATAAATAGGATAACATTTCATTCTGTGGAATAAGCCAGGATCAGAAAGAGAAGTATGGGCCCATGGTGTCAATCATGTGCAAGATCTAAAATGGTTGACCTTGTTCCAGTAGAGAACAGAACACTGGGAGCAGAGATTGGGAGGAGTAATGGGAAGGGGCTTTGGTCAGTAGGTTCAGGTTTCCAGCCTGAAGGAAGGGGTCCTGATGTCTATATCACAGATACCTGTAATGATTGACAGGAACGGAGTATATTTAAAACCAGCTGGAAGAGAGAAGTTTGAATGTTTTCCTTGCCTTTGTGGACACGATAAATGTTTGAGGTGGTAGGTGTACAGCTTACACTGATTCGATTAATACACAAGGTATACACAGATCAAAATCGCACATTGTACACCATAAATAAGTTAATTATTCCCACAGACAGAAAGTACAACTCAACAGCACGAAGTACAAACATGTAAGACACTCTTAAGATGGAGACGTGGCTCAGCGATTGAGAGCAATGGCTGCTCTTCCAGAGGACCACGGTTTGACTCTTTGCACACACATGACAGCTCACAGCGATCTGGAACTCCAGGTCCAGGGGGATCCAATGCTCTTCTGGCCTAAGCAGCCACCAAGCATGCATGTTGTGCTCAGTTATACATGCAGGCAAAACACCCATAGGTATAAAATAATTTTTAAAAAGGAGTGTTTAAAATGACATTCCTGTACGTGTTTACAACACACACACACACACACACACACACACACACACACACACACACACGCACACGCGCACCTCTGTCCTTACCCCTTTCCTCTCTGAGCACACCCACAGAGAGCTATTCTGCCCTCCAGCATCATCAGTCATCTGTTTCCATGGGCTGCATTGTTTTTCATTGTATTCAGCTTTTTTGGAAAAGCCACTTGGATCTCCACACCAACAACTTTTCGTACACTTCTGTAAGCTTCTAGTTACTTGTGAAACTGAAAGGGGAGGGAGCTGTGTGGTGATATTGTGTTCCCCAAAATATTGTGCACCCTAATAAACTTACCTGGGGTCAGAGAACAGAACAACCACTAGATATAGAGGCCAGAAAATGGTGGCACACACGCCTTTAATCCTATCACTTGGGAGGCAGAGATCCATCTTGATCTCTGTGAGTTTAAAGCCACAGTGGAACCAGCCAGGCATGGTGACTCACGCCTTTAATCCCAGGAAGTGATGGCAAGAAGCAGAAAGGTATATAAGGTGTAAGGACCAGGAACTAGAGCTGGTTAAGCTTTTAGGCTTTTGAGCAGCAGTTCGGCTGAGATTCATTTGGATGAGGACTCAGAGGCTTCCAGTGTGAGGAAACAGGATCAGCTGAGGAATTAGCGAGGTAAGGAAGATGTGACTTGTTCTGCTTCTCTGAGCTTTCAGTATTCACCCCAATACCTGGCACTGGGTTTGTTTTTATTAATAAGACCTTTTAAGATTCCTGCTACAGGGCTGCTGGAGAGACGGCTCAGTGGGTAAAGGCACTTACAGCCAGCAAGCCTGGCAACCTGAATCGGATCCCAGGAATGCACCTCAATGTCAGTGGAGTCAACACCACAAAGTTGGCCTCTAACCTCCATATGTATGCCATAGCATATGTGCCCCCACAAACCACAGCACACACACACATACACACACACACACACACACACACACCAGCAGCAGCAGAAGAAGCATAATATTTTTTAAAATTAAGCCGGGCGGTAGTGGCACATGCCTTTAATCCCAGCACTTGGGAGGCAGAGGCAGGCAGATCTCTGAGTTCAAGGCCAGCTTGGTCAACAGAGTGAGTTCCAGGACCGGCTCCAAAACTGCACAGAGAAACCCTGTCTCAAAAAAAACAAAAACAGCCGGGCGGTGGTGGCGCACGCCTTTAATCCCAGCACTCGGGAGGCAGAGCCAGGTGGATCTCTGTGAGTTCGAAGCCAGCCCGGTCTCCAAAGCGAGTTCCAGGAAAGGCGCAAAGCTACAGAGAAACCCTGTCTCAAAAAACCAAAAAAAAAAAAAGAGGCCACTACCATTCCACTGAGAGACTAAACGGAACCCGAATTACCAAGTACCAGCCAGGCACCTCCAGCCCTGGCTGGTTCAATGACGCTCGAAGGGAAAAACACAAGAGAAAACAGAGTCTCTGTGCCTTGATCCCTACTCCCCTCACCTGCCTTTTTCACACTCGGTCACACATAGCCCAAGCTGACCTCAAACTTATTACAGCCAGAGATAACCTTGAACCTCTGCTTCTCCTTCCTCCACTTCCCTAGTGCTGGGATTCCCCATGCGCACCACCCTAGGCAGCTGATGCAGTACTGGGGATCAAACCCAGGGCCTCTGGCTAGGCAGAACTCTACTAACTGAGCCACAGTCCCTGCTGTTCCTTCTTATTTGCTGAACAAACATTCCTGGCCGAGAGACCAGCAGAAAAACACTGGGCTCTGCCAACCCCTTGTTAATCAACGAGCCCACAACAAATCACAGGCTGGAGACCGTGACATATCAATTACACTAATAACTGAAGGATCTACGGGAAGTGGTAATCAGGCAAAGTCCCCGAGGTGTCACCTCCACAGACTGCTGAGCCCTGGACACTCAGCTCTTTGCTGGTCCAACTGTGGGCTGCTGCTCAGAGGTAAGCTGGTAACTGCAGAGGAAGAAGTGTTCCGTACCAGCACTGGTCAGAGCAAAGATTCTAAGACGTATTAAACTGGACATGGTATTTGCTGTGTGTCATCTCTAGACAACCATTCTTCACACAGCTTAGTTATGGTAAAGAGAAATGAGCCTGAAGTGGGAAACTTTCCTCTATTTCTGCCATGAACGAACTAGACATTTGGCCAACTAAGTTGGCCACTTGGTGTTTCAATCTCTTCATCTGCTACACAGGCAGGCCTTCCCATTTCATGAAATGACCATCTTAGGAAACTAGATAGGTGATCGATAGATAGATGATAGATAGATAAATAGATAGATGGATGGATGGATGGATGGATAGATAGATAGATGCATGCATGATATATAGATACATACATAGATAATTGGTGTTAGATGACATATAGATAATATAAATAGATGACAGGTTGAGATAGATGCTAGACAGATGATAGATACATTCATATACAGATGATTGATGATAGATATATAGATAGGTAGATAATACATAGATGACAGATGATACATACATAGACTGATGGTAGATAATACAAAGATGATAGATAACAATAGATAGATAGATGATTGATGACAGATGATTCATAGAAAGATAGATAGATACACAGATGATACACAAAAGATAGATAGAGAGACATACACACACACATACATACATACATACATACATGCACAGATGATAGAGATAGAGTGTATGAAAGCGTCAGGAAATGTAGAAATGTACGGGTGTTTATGTTTATGTATGACGTGTCATTTACCCATCACCTACTAGCAGACTTTCAGTGAACTGCTTCATTTCTTTCTAGACACCACATTGAAAAATTGAAGAGAAAAGTGAAAGACATGTGGAAGCATCCGACCAAACTATTTGCATTACAGTCCACCAAAGATCAAGTTCAACTGAGGGTCACCCAGACGGTTAGTGAGTCCAAACTCGCTCTTCAGACTTCTAGTCCTTTGCTGCTTCTGACTGATAGGAAATGACTTATAGCCAGGCAGTGGTGGTACACACCTTTAGTCTCAGCACTCAGGAGGCAGAGGCAGGAGGATCTCTGTGAGTTCTAGGCCAGCCTGGTCTACAGAGTAAATTCCAGGACAGCTAGGGCTACACAGAGAAACCCTGTATCAAAAAACCAAAAGGAAAAGGAGGAGGAGGAGGAGAAGAAAAAACTTGCTAGATTAGATCACCTAGTCAAGAGCAACAGAAACTAGTTTGGGCTGACAGAGGAGAAAATGAGCCTATTTAAAAAGATATTTCAGTTATACCCACAGAAAAGGATATGTCTCACCCCTCTCGCATCCCCACAAGAAATGTCTCTGCAACAGATGGAGACCATTACACACACACACACACACACACACACACACACACACACACACACACACACCCCTGATCCAACAGTGGAAAACACGGGATGGTGTGTGTGGTGCCCAGTCCCAACTGATACACCTACAACACAGCTCCTGCACCTAAGACTCAAAGATCAGGGCAGAAGAAGGAGAATAAAGGGTGTATGAGCTGGAGGAACAGCAAGTCTGGGGTGAGACTGTGTCTCCTAGAAATGTCTGAGAACCTACACCCCTGCAGTCCATCAGTGTGGCTAAACATGACCTGAACAGGGATGACAGCAACACATGGTGGTGGTGCATGTCTCTAACCCTAGCGCTTAGGAGGCAGAGGCAGGTGAATCTCTGAGTTCAAGGCCAGCCTGGTCTACAGAGTGAGTTCTAGGACAGTCAGGGCTACACAGAGAAACCCTGTCTCAAAAAAAAAAACCAAAAGTAAAAATAAAAATAAAAGGATGACAGCCACAGACATACTAACCCAGAAGAGGGAAAGCTCATGGAGCCTTGACCCTTAGACAAAGAACTACAGGCAAATAAGAAGTACTAAGGGTGGGAGCAATGGCCTTCCCCAGGGAAGAGGCCCCCCATTTGGCTATCTAATACCAAGAAGTCAACACCATAGAAACATACATACATACATGCACACATACATACATACAAGCATATGGACTGAACATGTTGTATTTTATAAGGCAGTATACACACACACACCAACAATTAAAAAGAAGAAGGAGAAGAAGAAGAAGAAGAAGAAGAAGAAGAAGAAGAAGAAGAAGAAGAAGAAGAAGAAGAAGAAGAAGCCATCAATTTGAGGAACAGTAAGGGCAATATATGGGAGGGGTTGGAGGGAGGAAGGGAGAGAGGAATGTAAATAATACATTGTAGCTTCAAAAAATTGTATATGAAAAGACATTACTGTGTCAAAATCCCCAGGAGTCCTTAACACTGTAAGGTGAAAGGTTTTGGAGGAGGGGGATATTGACAGGTGGTGTCTTAGTTAGGGTTTCTATTGCTGTAAAGAGACGCCATCACCATGGCAACTCTTATAAAGGAAAATATGTAATTGTAGTGACTCAACTTACAGTTTCAGAGGTTCAGTCCATTACCATCATGGTGGGACATGGCAGTGTGCAGGCAGACACGGTGCTGGAGCTGAGAGTCCTGCATCTTGATATGTAAGCAACAGGAAGTGGTCTGAGACACTGGGCATGGCTTGAGCATATACAAGACCTCAAAGCCCACCTCCACAGTGACACACTTCCTCCAACAAGCCATACCTCCTAATAGTGCCACTCCCAATGAGCTTATGGGAGCCAATTTCATTCAAATTACCATAGGTTGCAAATGCAGATTATTTGCTACAGGATGATTTATAAAAGGGACAGTCTCCATGCACCATGGAGAGACTGACCAGTGACAGTCCTGACAAGGTGACCAAACTCAGTGTCACTAAGAGCAGGATACCTCAGTAATAATGATGTGTGTAACCACATTATGAAATATGTTTGCCCAAAATATGCTAACTTGAGTTTCATGCTTCTACCCCTAATTTTAGATTTATAGAGAATACAAAGAGAATAAAACCCAAAGCACCAAGAGGGAATTCTAATTGGAAGAGTATATAATGTTTTACCTTCAAATAATCAATGTTATGAATAAATGTTTAAAAGCTAGAAGTAGGGGCTAGAGAAATGACTCAGATACCAAGAACACAGGCTGTTCATCAGAGCACTAGGATTTGATTTCCAGCATTCACATGGATGCTCACAACTATTTGTAATTCCAGTTCCTGGGTATCTGACGCCCTCTTCTGGCCTCCACAGGCACTTCACATACATGATGTACAGACGTATGCAGGCAAATACTCACACACACAAACTAAAAATAAATAAGTCTTTAAAAATACAAACTAAAACCGAGTAGTGGTGACACATGCCTTTAATCCCAGCACTCGAGAGGCAGAGGCAAGGCGGATCTCTATGAGTTTGAATCTAGCCTGGTCTACAGAGAAAGTTCCAGGACAGTCAAGACTAACAGAAAAACCCTGTCTCAAAACAACAACCCCGTTCCCCCCCCAAAAAACCTAAACATGTTCTAGACACAAAGAGATTGAACTGAAAACAAACACAAATTAGATCTTGTCTCAGAAGTGTGTGTGTGTGTGTGTGTGTGTGTGTGTGTGTGTGTGTGTGTGTGTATTTTGGAGACTGGGGAGATAGCTCTGTTGATAACATTCTTGCTTCACAATCATAATGACCTGAGTTTGATCCTAGAATCCACAACAAACAAACAAACAAACAAACAAACAAACCCTGACTGTAATGTTGTGCACCTGTGATCCCAAGCACCTGGGAGACAAAGGTGGGTGGATCCCTGGAGCCTGATGGACAGACAGCCTAGCCTAGTGGATGAGCTCTAGTCCAGCCTGAAGTGGGATGGATGGTGTTCTGAGGATGACTCGTGAGCTTTAGGTTCTACACACAGGCAGACACAACTGCACACACACACACACACACACACACACACACACACACACACACATACATTTTAAAAAGGTGTTCTTTGACTGAATGTAACATGGACTGCACTTACCATCATACTGTGGTGTGAATTGCTGTCTTGGGCTTGATTGCAGTATCACAGTGTGTGGAGATTATTCTTAGGAGGGACATGCTGAATCATTTAGGAATAAAATGTTTAGGGGTCAACAGCTTTCAAACCTACAACTTTCAAAAGGTAAAGAATAAAATAAACATCAAACACATGCAGGGAAGTACATACAGCATGAGGCTGGCAACTGTGGAAGCTAGCTGTAGAGAACTGAAGTGTTCTTCACAGAGAAGAGACGCCGGTGACTTACAAAATTGGTTAAATGGATGTTGTGAGGCCAGACTTTCAAATGCAAGGCCAAAATCATGACACACAGCTGGCTAGGGGAGACCTTACCATTGCTGCTACCCTGACCACTAGAGGCTCAGTCTCTCCTCAGCACCCAGCACCAAGAATTTACAATTCAAACTCATAGAGTAAGGCCCCTGTTGCCTCTGCTATACCTGACTCCACTCACTCACACCAGCAAAAATTAAAACCTATACCTAGTCATTTCTGAAAGTAGGGGTGAACTAAGTTGAAGTTCGCTGCTGGTATATCTTATGAGTAAGGCTTAATTCTCAGGCCTGGATCCCTGCTTCAAGGCAGGCTGGGAATTGGCATATTGTTCCTCTAAAAAAATTGTTTGTATGCATCCATGCATGTGTGGTGCATGTGTGTGTGTGTGTGTGTGTGTGTGTGTGTGTGTGTGTGTGTACCCATGCATGCAGATACTCATGTATATGGAGGCCAGAGGTTGACATCAGGTATCTTGTTCACTCCTCCTCCACTATAAATTAATATATTAATATATAATAAATAATATATAAGTATATTTTACATATAAAAATATTGAGACAGGGCCACTCGCTGAACCCTGTACTTATTGGTTGGCTAGACTTGCTGGCCCCCAAGATTCAAGGATCTGCTTGTCTGTTCCCCTCCCGGACTCTTTGATGCCTTTCTTGAAGAGGTTAGCAAAGATGGCCAGGTAGCGTTAGGTATGGCAGGTGTCAGCTACCTGGTAAAACGGCTGAGGCCCACGCCCCTTCCAATCTGTAGCTTGTGTAACTACAGGATCTTTCAAGATAAAAAGAATGATTGAGACCTTTAAAAAAAATTTTCCAGTTTATATGTAGCAATTCTTTGATGTTGCTTTCTGAGAATAGAAGGTTATTTACAGAACAGCTCTAGCATCTATTTACTTGGGTATATTGGCCTGTTTGATTATAAGTTACTCTCTTAGTTGTTATCTGTGAAAATGCCCGGAAGCCTTCAGGCGTGCATGTCCATAAATTGAAATATATTGTGATTATTATTGTTCATGATGGCTCACAAATACACCCTCTTTCATAGGAATACAGAATCAAGACATTGCAAGGGGAAATTTGTTAAAATAATTCATGTTTTATCCATTGAAAATCTAAGAGGGTCACGATGCTTTCCTGGCGGTTGGTGAGAAATGCAAACCCAACTGATCGAATATTAATATCCATTAGCACATTTTATATTGATAAATTCAGGAAGAAAATTCAGTGTTCTCCCAGAGACTGCTAGAAAGCGGCCTTGACCCCCTCATTTGTCATCATTATGGGGATGAGCCCAAGCCCCCAACTTATCATTTGTTTATGACAATAAACACAACAAAGAAGGTACATGCGGTGACACCCAATGGCTGTCGTCCCCTGTCATGTCCCTTGTCCTGTCGGGGATTCATAACACCAAATACTCAAATGTCCAAGCTGCAGACCCAGGAGATTTCCCTAATACTTTTCTCTAGTGCATCCCTCCCCAGCACCCAGGCCCCTTCCGGCACCGTTAATATCTCTTAAAATACATTTATTTCTCTCCATTTCTAAACTATCAACCCTACCTAAACTGTAAACATTTCCCTTGCTTGACCACAATCTCTGAGCAGTCTGTCTTGGCCTCACTTCCATCTGTCGTTAAAGGACCATGCTGTGTGATTCTCTGGGCTCATCTCCCTAGCCCCACTCCAAATTTTTGTAGTGATTTCCAGTTGCATTCGCAATACAATCCCTTAGCATGGCCTACACACCATCCCAGACTAACTTCTCCCCTCCTCGTTGGCTTCCCAGCCTCACCTTGCAGCTCCCTTGCCCATGTCTCAGCCTCAGTGTTTCGTATGCTCCAAGTCTCGCCCTTAATCCTGCATGTAGAATGCCACTTCTCTTGGCATCTGTGCCTTGCCCAGCCATTCTTGAGGTATGCCCTCCACAAAGTACAAAGTAGATCTGTTTCTGTGTGTGTGTGTGTGTGTGTGTGTGTGTGTGTGTGTGTGTGTGTGTGTGTATCTGTGTATCTGTCTGTCTGTGTGTCTGTCTGTCTGTGTTCCTGTGTGGAAGGGTGCATGTGTGTATGCATGTATAACAGTGGGGGCAGAGAACAATCATGGATACCATTCCTCAGGTACCACCCACTGCTTTTCATTTGGTTTGGTTTTATTTTGAGATAGGGTCTCTCATTGGCCTGGAGCTTGCTAATGGGGTTAGACTCACTGGCCAGCGAGCTCCAGGGATCTGCCTGTCTCTGTCTCCCCAGTCACAGGATGACAGGTACATGCTCAGCTTTTATGTGGGTTCTGGGAACCAAATTGGGGTCCTTGCAAAGCAAGTCCTTTACTGGCAGAGCCTGTCCCCAGGCCCCCTTGCCCTGCCCTTTCATGGAGCCCTTTATTTTACATAATTTGTTTACAAATTTTCACAGCACAGTTTGGAGTCCCATGCATGTTTTAATGACTGTTCTGCTCAGGTCATCCTCACTCGACAGACAGCACCAAGTGACAGAGGCGAGTCTCAGCAACCTGTGCGTCCTCGGCTCATGCCCCAGAGACTACACACACACTGAGGAAATATTCATTAAACCCAACAATGCATGAGCCAGTGAATGCCTGTAAAGGACCATACTGTAGTCAGAGGAGAGTGAGAGTAACCAGAACTCACTCAGCTGGACCCATGGATGTTCCCCACCCCTTTTTTTTGAGATTATAATTCAACTACAACATTTCTCCCTTTCTCTTCCTCCCTCCAAGCCTTCCCATAAACCACTCCCTGCTCTCCTTTAAATTCATGGCCTCTTTTTTTTTTAAAACTAACTGTTATCACATGCATATATGTATATACCCATATATCCCTAAATATAACCTATTCAGCTCATACCTGCATGTATGTTTTCAAGGGTGACCACTAATTTGGTACTAGACAACTAATTTGGTATGTCCATGCATTTTTTTTTAATTTATTTTAATTATGTGTCTGGGTGTGGGTATCACATGAGTGCAGGTGTCCATAGAGGTCAGAAGAGGGTGTCAGATCCCCTGGAGCTGGAGTCACAGGAAGTTGTGACTTGCCTGACCTGGGTTCTGGGAACCAAACTTGGGTCCTCTGTAAGAGCAGTTCACAGTTTTGATTGTTGAGCCATCTCTCCAGCCCTGGCACCATGAATTTGACACTAGAATTTAGAAACAAAGTCTTGGATGTGGGTTGAACTCTCTTTTCCCTGATGGGAAGCTGGGCTGTTCAGTACACATAGAGATGGCTCCAGAGATATGAACGTGCCCCAGGGAGCAACAGAACCTAACCTGCATATCTTACGAAGATCTCAATCTAAACTTAGATTCCCGTGATTAAAAATCGCACCACCACCTCCTCTGAACTGCACTCAGCTTTCCTAAATGAGATTTTATGGGAACTGATTGTGATTAGATAAATGGGTGACTTCACTAATGCATAATCCAATTTTCAATTACATTGTAGGTACAATAATTTACGTTTCTTGTTTGATGGTGTGATATTTATGTGGTGGGCTCTGCATGAGACCTGGCGACTGTTTACATAATGATCCTGTTTCTCCCTCTGCAAAGATCTGGTTTTCAATTTTCCCTTTTGTGCTGTGAGGAACCGTCCTTCCAAGGTAAACACTGTATATCACAGGATGTTCAGGTGAGGAACGTCAATAAAGTAATAAGCCAGATGGGTTTTAATAATTCTTATTTATGCCACTGGATTAGCTAATAGAGAAGTTTGCCTTTCATAAAAAGTTGGAATAAAAAATGTCCCTAAAATTATAGTAAATCTGTGATCTGTTGGCTCTATGACAGAGCACCGTTGAATACCAAAAATGAACTTTTATCAAATACATTCAACCATCAATAATTAAATATCCATTGTCTGGAGGCATTCCCAAAGCTGGGACAGTGTTAACAGTAACTATCCCTTTACTGACCTTTAACCCCAGGTCTGCATGAGACAATGGAGACAACATTCAAACATCAGGGGTTTGAACACATTTAACCCCAAAAGTCATTCCTCCCTTCCTGGCCAGTGAGCTGTCAGCCAAATCCTTCCAGATAGACCACTCTTCTTAAAATAACAAGCTGAGGCAGGGTAGCAAGAAGAAGACAGGAGAAACAAACCCTATTCAAGGGTCACGTGCACGCACAGCAGTACACAGCATAGAGGGTCTCCCACCCAGATGGCCCCACCCGCAGACAGGCAGAGGGGCAAGCAGGTGTCTGCAGCCGCTCACCATGCTTTTGTTGAATCAGCTCTCTCTCTCTATCCATATAAAAGGTTCGCTCACTTGAAAAGGAGATCGGAAACTGGGTGTGTGGGCATACACCTTCCATCCTGTCACTCAAGAAGCTGAGACAGAGGATCATGATTTCCTGGACAGCCTGGGATGCACAGAGAGACTGGGCAGGGTGGGGAGAGAAGAGAGAATTGTGTTTCTAAAACTTCAAAAAAATTAATAGTGCACAAGTACTGTGCTAGAAGTTACTGAGTCCCGTTTCCTGGCTTAGAAAATAAGGAGTCTGTAGTTGAGGGACCTAGCAATCTCTATTTTTTTGACTCCAGGCCAAAACAGGAGTGTAAATGAAGCTATCCATGTCACAATATAATTATGCACTCATCACACAGCATGCCTGCATCTCAGCTCACAGGACAGGGGAAGAGAGTATCCAGGCACAGAACCTGCAGTGTGTCAACCGCACTGGCCTCACACAAAGTGCTCACTTTCACATGGGTCTCTGGGAAGTATCCACACAGCCCTGCCTGTTCCCAGAGTGCAGGGTTTGATGTCATACATTTCTCAAGAATAATCTGCATGCAAATGAGTTCTAGTTGCAAATAAACCTATACTTTCACTATAATTAAATCTTGCCGAGCAGTGGTGGCATACACCTTTAATCTCAGCATTCTGTGAGTTTGAGGCCAGTCTGGCCTACAAAGTGAGTTCCAGGACAGCCAGGGCTTCACAGAGAAACCCTGCCTTGAAAAAAAAAAGGAGAGAAAGAAAAGAAAAGAAATCTTGAGCCTGGAGGAAGGCTCACCAGGAAAATGCACCTGCCGGCAAGGCTGATGATATGAGTTTGATTCCTGGGACCCACATGGTAGAAGGAGAGAAATGACTTCAGCAAATTGTCTTCTGACCACACTTATCTCATGGCACATACACACACACACACACACACACACACACACACACACACACACACACACACACACAGAGAGAGAGAGAGAGAGAGAGAGAGAATTTTAAAGTGTGTTTTTTTTTAAACTTTTTTTTAATCTGTAGAGTCCAACTTTAGATCCATGTACCTCTCACCCTTAGTTAGGTACCTCTCAACCTTTTGGCAGTTGATACAGACTTCCACAAGCGGTCAGTGTGCTGGGAATAAGAGGCTGCAGAGTGCTCAGCCCTCAATGGGATGTATAGATCACACTCCTTGCCCCCAAACACTCAGGGATCTTCAGAGAAGAGGGGGCAGTGATACTTGGGCACTCACAGTGGTTGTGAAAGCATGCATAAGGCCTGCCCAAGCTCCCACCAAAGTCCCAGCATGCAGGGGAGGGGAAGGGCCACCTCTCTGAAGAGCTGTTGGCATTTGGTAGTTGCTGGGAAAGGGAGAGGCAGTCTTCTTTATCAGGGTGGCCCCTGAGAGATCATACCCTAGGGCAGGCCACACTCCCAAAAGTAGTTAAGCAACACAACTGTACTTGATGTTTTTTAAGAAAGAAGGAGAGAGAGAGAGAGAGAGAGAGAGAGAGAGAGAGAGAGAGAGAAAACCTAAAGTTGCATAGGAAGGGAGGTGAGAGTGGAGAGGGTGGGTCTGGGAGAAGCTGGAGAGGGGGATGAATATGATGAAAGCATATTGTATGAAATTCTCAATGAACTCACAAAATACTATAAAATAAGTATTTATAACTTTAATGATGTCCTTTCAGTCAGAACTTACTCCGGCAGTGAGTAATTCATTCAATTTCTCTTTTCAGCAAATAAATAAAATCTCAGCAACTAAATACATTACAGTGGAGGGGCTGGAGAGATGGCTTAGTGGTTAAGAATACTGGCTGCTCTTCCAGAGGCCCTGAGTTCAATTCCCAGCACCCACATGGTGGCTCACACCATCTGTAACTCCAGTTCCATGGGCATGTAGCACACATCCGTACATGTAGGTATTTGTACACATGAATAAATCTTTAAAATTACATTGCAGTGAAACCAAATAAAACCGAAAACTATGTAGCCCTTAAAATGATGTGGGAGTAGGTAGATGCTCGTGTAAAAAATGTCCAGAATCTGTGAAGTGGGAAGCCAAGTACCAGCCACGGGTACAGTTTAATTCATTTTTGAAAAACTAAAATCACATGTATAAAGCCACATATGGAAAAAAAGCCTTGAAAGACAATTAATCTCCAAATAGGATTGTTTGTGACCATTATCTTCTTCTATATTCCCTTCTAATGCTCAGAAACTTCTAGTAAGAATATGTACTAATAGTGAAGTGGTGGGGGGAAGCAACTTCAGAAGGAAAAAAGCCTCCCTGGTGTCTTGTTTCCATGTATATTACTCAGAAAGCATAGGCATGAGCAACATAAATCAGCAAGTGCTCCTTTTCAGAAAAGGATTTGGTTTTATGTCTGTGCCCATGTCTGAGCGGGTAGGTGCACATGAGTGCAGGTGCCCATGGAGGCCGGGAGAGAGCTACCCTCTGGAGCTGGAGCTGCAGCAATTGTGAGCCACAGATGTGGGGCCCTGGCAACTAAACCAGGTCTTCTGCAAGCACAGCAAACCCCCTCAATCACTGAGCCAGCGCTCCAGGACCAGCAAATACTCTCTGTAAAGGGATAAGTTATAAATATTTTAGGTTTGTAGGCTGTACTTACCTTTTGCAGCCACTTACCCAGCCTATCATGTTTAGCTCCATGGGATCCGATGTCCTCTTTGGAGCCCTGCAGGCACTTGAATTCGCACATGCACATATCCACACGTGAGCACACACATGAATAAAAATGAAAATAAATCTTTTTTGAAAACAGAGAAAACTTTCTGCCGAGAAAAATCTTGAAAATCTGAACAAACATGGATATTGAAAGCCAAACACATACCATACACATGCAGTGTAAAACAGTAGGAACGCAGTGGCCACTATGAGAGAAGCCCCCTTGTCTGGAATGCCTTGAACCGTTAACCTTAACAAAGAATCCAGTGAAACAACTTCCCCGGTTCTTACTTGCCTGTGATGTTTCCTGTTCCCTAAGATAAAGACAAAACTATAGGTCGCAGTTAACAAAGATGTAAAAGACTGTTCTCATGTTCTACACTCAAGTAAATTTATTAAATATAATATCCAAGCCCAAAATAGAGTGGTTTATGTATATATTTTTTTTTTTTTTGCATCCAGGGAAATAAAGGCTATGGCAGGTGAACAGTCTCTTCAGAGGGGAGGTGCTTACAAGATATGGAGAATAGTACGTACGTGGTCATGGTATCCAGTCCAGAAGGACAGGACTGGAAACTAGCCCAGGGTCAAGCTCAGCCCATCTTCACCTACCAATTGTTTGGGTTGTCTCTGACCTTGAGTGCTTGGGGAAATTCTAGACAGAGATTTAATTAGAAAACCCAGAACTAGCCGGGTGGTGGTGGCGCACGCCTTTAATCCCAGCACTCGGGAGGCAGAGGCAGGCGGATCTCTGTGAGTTCGAGGCCAGCCTGGTCTACAGAGCGAGATCCAGGAAAGGCGCAAAGCTACACAGAGAAACCCTGTCTCGAAAAAACCAAAAAAAAAAACAAAAAAAAAAAACCCAGAACTATCCAAGAGCATCAGTCTCAGGGTAGGAAGAAAGATGGAGGCTTGGATTGTGTTGGACGACAATTCTGTGTACTAAGGAATTATCAATGAACAGCCTTCCATGAATACTTATTTCCCAGATGTTGTGGGGAACAGATCATCTCTAGACCTTTATAGACAAGCAACGACATGGAACAGTTTCAAAGGGAGGATGGGTGTGCCAGTGATGAACTCATCTTTGGTGGGTAACACTTGGAATAATTTCTTAGGGAGCATAGCATTTGAGCCAGGCCCTGATGGAGCTCCAGCTACATGAAAGGGAAGGGCATGCATAGAGCTGGATCAAAAATAAAGTTTGGAGTCACAGAAGCTGCCAGATCTGGGAAACGCAGAAAGCTTGGTACATTGGGAATGTAGACACGATTAATGCTAAAGTTTGGGAACTGGGAGAGTAGAGGGAAGGGGTTGCAATAAGTCTCTGTCTTTGTCCAAAGAGATTGGGTGAGACCAGCGGACAGCAGGCTGACAAGAGTTTGCTTGTAGTTTTAAAAGACAACTTCACTGTGTAGAGTCAGAGGCCGGCACCAACTTCAGCAATCCCACTTTATATTTTCATAAACATACCATGTAGGGGCTGGGGATGTAGCTCAGTTGGTAGAGTGCTCTCCTGGAACGTGCAAGGCCCTGGATTGCATCCCCAACACCAAATAAACTGGGTGTGGTGGCACACAACTCTAATCCTAGCACTTGAAAGGTGGAGGCAGGGGTATCAGAAGTTCCAAGTAGGTTATCCTCAACTACATAGGAAGTTGGAGGTCAGCCAGAGATAATGAGACCCTGCCTAAATAAATAAATATTTCTCTAAATACTTCATACACACACACACACACACACACACACACACACACACACACACACACACACACACCCCACACACACATTCACCATTAGGAGCCTCAGAACGTCTCAAATTATTAACATATACTCTCCATTTTACAGATGAAGAAATCGAGACATGGAGAAGTCAAGGGACTGATTTGAAGTCACACTGCAAATAAATGATGAGACAGGATAAAATGCCAGAAGAACCAGGAGTCTCCTATTCCATTGTTGCCTTCCGTGGGCACCCTCCTGTCGCCACAGGGTGTGACGCAGTACCAGCACAGCAGAGTCTCAGGCCTTAGGAACACCATTTAAAGATGCATGTTTTCCCTTTATATGTAGTTTTTTTTTGTCAATAAATTTGTTTTAATTCTGTGAGCTACCCTGTAGAAGAAGCCCTTCAACCTATTATGGAATACTTTGACATGAGTCTGTAAAATTGATTGAGACAGTTTGCCAAAGCAGCCGGTCTTAATTAATGACTCACTATAACCTCCGGCTTTATTAGGCGTATATTTCTAGTATATTGGCACATATATTAATGACTGGCCTATGCATAAACTGACAGTTTTAAAATGATATAAGATAACTTGTTTTCTTAGGAGGAATTCACTTTTGCCTTGGATGTAGAGTAAGATTACTATTAGTTCAGTAAATTATGACCCCTGTTTTGTCTTGATCCCCAGCAAGGAAAGACCATATTTCCTTCCACGATGAAAATGCACTTCACGTGAGTCTCTTTGGTTAATCTCATGCTCCAACAAGCAAGACTGTTGGCTTTGTGGGCAAGAAGTTTCCAAGTAGGGGCTGGCAAGATGGCTCAGTGGGTAAAAGGACCTGCAGCTGAGCCTGGTGACCTGAGTTCAGTCTCTGGTACCCACGTGTTAGAAAGAAAGAACCAACTCATGAGGCCTGTCTTCTGACCTCTCCACGTGTGCCCTGTCACATGTATACCCACACATGTTCTCACAAAATTAGTAAATAAAATGTCACGGAAAGTTAATGTGTTCAAGTAGAACAGCATTCAATCAGGGATAAGGTTTCCAAGACCAGTAATATCCCACGCTGGTTTAACAATCCACAGTATTTTCTCGTATCTTAAATGATACTCAGACATTTACACACATACACCCATATACATACATACACACACACACATTTGCACTCTTCGTACACACAGATCCGAGAAAACTTATTTTGGGAGTCTCTTTAATTTTTTTTTTAAATAAAATGCATATGGAACATTCTAGATTAAGATAGGCTGTCACTACAATAAATGTTATGAGCCTTAGGACGGAAAGGTTATCTACTGTCCTGGTTTAGTTTGATTCATGTTATGAGGAAACACTGACGGTACCAGCCTAAGGAGGAAAAGGTTTATTTGACTTACAGGTCACAGCCCATTGTGAAGGGAAGTCAGGGCAGGAAGCTGGAGGCAGAAACTGAAGCTGAGAACACAGAGGAGTGCTGCTTTTCCGGTTTGTTACCCATGGCTTGCTCAGCCTGATTTCTTATACACCATTGGACCACCTGCCCATGGCTGTCACCACCCACAGTGGGCTCCAGCCCTCATACATTAATCATCAGTCAAGAAAATGCCCCCCCAGACATGACTACAGGCAAATCTGATGGAGGTTTCTTCTTCATAGATGACCCTGGCATGTCTCAAGTTAACAAAAAACTAACCAGCCCACGTCCCCATGGAAAGGATGTTACAGTGTTACCACCTGTGTGGTTGCTGTGGAGACAGAAGTACAAAGTACCAATTCAGGGGTTGGAGAGGTAGCTCAAGGGTCAAGATCTAGTACTAGCCTCCCAGAGGACCAACCAGAGTTCAGTTCCTCAGTGGGCACATGTACTCACATGCACACAGACACACACAATTAAGAATAATAAAAGAAATCCTTTCCAAGGACTGACTCGCTGTTGAATTCCCTCATTTTCCTGCCTCTTAAGTTACTTCTTCTAAAATAAACTTCAAAATTAACGTGATGGGGCTGGAGAGATGGCTCAGAGGTTAAGAGCACTGACTGCTCTTCCAAAGGTCCTGAGTTCAATTCCCAGCAACCACATGGTGGCTCACAACCATCTGTAATGAGATCTGGTGCCCTCTTCTGGCCTGCAGGCATACATGCTGTATACATAATAAATAAATAAATCTTTAAAAAAAAAAAAAATTAACGTGATGACTTCATGTAACAGTGAGGGTAACATAAGGAACGGAGGAGGATAAACCTCCTTTTTTGTTGTTGTTGTTGTTTGTTTGTTTGTTTGTTTTTTGGTTTTTTGTTTTGTTGTTTTTTTCCAGACAGGGTTTCTCTTTGTAGTTTTGGTGCCTGTCCTGGATCTCGCTTTGTAGACCAGGCTGGCCTCGAACTCACAGAGATCCACTTGGCTCTGCCTCCCGAGTGTTGGGATTAAAGGCGTGTGTCACCACCACCAGGCAGCATTCAGCAGTTTAAGTTTTTCCCAACAGTGGAAGGTAATCTCAGGATGATTTTCCCACAGAGCTGGCAGAGGTAGCTGGTCTTTGTTTCTGACTGAAGTGGTACCATCAAGTGGCGAGTGAGTAGCCATTTCCCATTCACTGAATGAGGGAAGTGGCCTAAAACTCAGTCTCCTCGGCACTTTTTCACATTTACATTACTTCTAATTGCCTGTATCAGGAGATTCAATTTATATTTTTTTCATTTTGTGATTTCAAGTTACTATATTTTAAACATTCATAAAAGGTGGTTTGCTGTGGGCTTTTTTAAAGCTTTTTTTTTTATTACTTTAAGTTATGTGCCTGTGTGTAGGTATGTGCATTGTGAGTTCAGGTGCCCATAGAGGCCAGAGGTGTCGTATCCTCTAGAGCCAGAGTTACAGGCAATTGTGAGTTGCCTGACATGGGTGCTGGAAATAGAAGTCAAGTCCTCTGCAAGTACTCTTACCCGCCAAGCTGGGGGATCTGACGCCCTCTTCTGGATTGCATGGGCACCTGGACGCGCGCGCGCGCGCGCACACGCACACACACACACACACTCACAGTTTTAAAAAATAACAATAAATGTTTTAATGCATTTCTCACTGTTCTGGAGGTGGAGAGGTTCAAGACAAGCATCTGACATCCTCTGCTTCCCCAGGACAATGTTCTCAACAATTCCATGGGAGCATTTTCATTTTCTTTCTTTCTAACCACACTGTCATATCTACATTCAGGTGTACTACTCCTGAAATATGGGGAGACAAGAAGGGAATTTTACATCTCCTGAATGTGAATATCATACTTAAAAGTATATCATTTCACAACTGAAACGTTCACTTGCTATAACAGCAGTTTATGACGGAACTTGACACACCTGGAGCCACTGGCCAAATTTGCTCATTTTAAAAAAATAAATAAATAGCATGGGCAGGGGAATGGGTCAGCAGGTAAAGCTGCCTACCATCAAGCCTGGTGACCTGCATTTGGTCCCAGGGACCCACACAGTGGAAGGAAAGAATTGACTTCTAAAGGCAGTTCTCTGACTTCCATACACATCATAGCACGCGCGCGCGCACACACACACACACACACACACACACACACACACACACACACACTACTATATGTAATTAAAATGTTAGATAAATAAATGCCAATATCCAAAATAGTACTTTAGTGCATTGAGAATTCCTCTGCTGGTTACTAATTCCATGGGTTCTGTTAATGATAAATCACTCTCAAGAAAATCTGATTTTTTTTAATGAATTTAGTTGACAATGGGAAGGTTGCCGTGCTCTCTGCCTGTGTTTCCATTCCAAAGGTACTTGAGCCTCCAAACCTGGATTTCTCGACTTCCTTGACTCTAGAAACATTCCCTAAGAACACTTACAAGAAAACTGGATCCAAATTGAAATCCTTCCGCTCGGGTACAACCCTGCAAACAGCCAGCGGAATTTATTTAACCTTCAGCCATCTGCTCAACCAAGTTGAAATTATTGATGACCCATCAGCGATGATCAAGATGGAGAGGCCAGATGAAGAGGTGCCTCTTTTTTTTTTTTTTTTTTACAAGAGAACCATTGAACTGGTAACAAGACTTGAAATGCCGTGTCAGCTCAGCCCGCATGGTCACCGAGCTCAGCTGCTAGAGGGAAATAAAGCTGTTCAGTTAGGGCCACCCTCCAATCCGTCAGAAGGGTAATGGTGTTTGGCTTCAGTCAGGCCGTGTGTCAGCAAATATACATCTCCTCGACAGCCCCTAAGAGCGCCTGAAGATCACACTTATTGTTTTATATAGAGAGGGGTAGGGTGCTGATGGATGGTAACCAGAGGCCACTGAAATAAATTTCGTCACAATCAGCCGGTAAAGTTCATCTCAAGCCTAGAGAAGGAGAGAGCTGTTCTGATAGAATATTCGTTCTGCTCACAGTGCTGGGACATTTTCCCTCTGCTAATGTCGTGTGCAGGCCACAGGGAAGGAGCTATCCTCTGCTCTCTGACCCCCCCCCCCCTCTGCTCTGTATGAGGTCCAAAGGGAGAAAAGGAACAGCGTGCAACCTTGGGGTCACTGAGGCTGAACAGTTCTTCCAAAGGAACAGGGTGTAATCCGGCCAGGAGACATAGAAATGGGAAGTGGAAGGAAGGGAGGGAGGAAGGAAGGGAGAAAGGAAGGAAGGAAGGAAGGAAGGAAGGAAGGAAGGAAGGAAGGAAGGAAGGAAGGGCTGGTATAGTGAGTTGTTTGTGTCTGATGTTGGGTCCAGAAAGCAGCATTGGAGGCTGTGATGGGTAGTTTCAAATGTCAACTTACCACAAAGTAGAATCACTGGGGAAGAGAGCATCAGTTGAGAATTATGTAGATCGGGCTGATCGATGGGAATGTCTGTGGAGGATTGTCTTAATTGTTAATTGGTGTGGAAAGATTCAGTTCATTGTGGGTGGTACTATTCCCTAGGCAGGGGGTCATAAACTGTATAGGACAGGAGAAATCAAGAGGCAGGCAAGCAGTAAGGAGACAGCATAAGTCTCTCTCTCTCTCTCTCTCTCTCTCTCTCTCTCTCTCTCTCTGTCTCTCTCTCTCTCTCTCTCTCTCTCTCTCACACACACACACACACACACACACACACACACACTCACTCACTCACTTGCTCTGCTCTGCTCTTGCCTGTGTATATGATGCTTTAAGTTCCTGTCTTGGCTTCTGTAGCAGACTTTCTTTGGGGCCACCAACCAGCTCCCAAATAAAGACATGGAGGCAGCCGGGCGGTGGTGGCACATGCCTTTAATCCCAGCACTCGGGAGGCAGAGCCAGGCGGATCTCTGTGAGCCAGCCTGGGCTACAGAGTGAGTTCCAGGAAAGGCGCCAAAGCTACACAGAGAAACCCTGTCTCAGGGGGGGAAAAAAAAAGACTCGGAGGCTTAATGTTAGTTAAGGCTACTTGGCGTTAGCTTATCCTTGTCCCACTGTTATAACTTAATTTAAGATATTGCCTCAGAGTTTTTTTACCTTTCTTTCATTCTGTCTGTCCTACTCCACGTCTGGCTGGCTGGTGGCTGCCTAGCTGGCTGGCCCCAGGTGTCTGCTCCCCCCCCCCCCCCCCCGCCCCGCCCCGCCCCGCAGCTCTCCCCTAGATTCCTCCTCCTACTTAGTCTCTGTGCCTGCCAACCCCGCCTACCCCTCTACTGTCTAGCTATTGGCTGTTCAGCTTTTTATTAGTCCAATCAAGTGCCTTAGTCAGGCAAGGTGAAACAGCAACACATCTTTACATAATTAAACAAGTACAGTATAAACAAAAGCAACACACCTTTACGGAGTTGAAGCTAATATTCCACAACAGGCTTCCTCACAATAACGGACTGTAACCTAGAATTGTAAGCCAAGCAAAGGAGCATAACTCTCTTCTGTTACTGAGCCAGATGAAGCACAGGGCTCAGTCCGGTGATGTACACACTCAGAGTAAAACCAGTTCATCACTATCTCAGGAAGCCCTTAAGATCTAGAGACCAAAGCCAGAGCTCTGAAGTTTCCAGGAGAACAATTGGAAGATGTCTTCTGTGACAGAGCCTGTGAAAATCTGAGTATCTGATAGTGTCCCCAAAGACAATCTGACTGTCACAAGAAGTTGCTCCTGGGAATGAGAAAGGAGACTTAGCAGGAATGGGAAGGCGTGGTATTCATTGGAGAAATGAGAAGACTTTTCCAAAGGACTCTGTTCTTGTCCCCAGGCCAAGGATTAGCTCAACTCCTGAACAATCTGTATGCTGACCAGCTCTTAGAGCCCATTCCTTTTTTTTTTTTAATTTTTATTATTAAAAAATTTTATATTCATTTTACATACCAACCACAGATCCCTCCCTCCTCCCTCTTCCCACCCCTCAGCCTTCCCCCAACCCACCCCCCATTCCCACCTCCTCCAAGTCAAGGCCTCCCATGGGGAGTCAGCAGAGCCTGGTACATTCAGCTGAGGCAGGTCCAAGCCCCTCCGCCCTGCACCAAGGCTGCGCAAAGTGTCACACCTTAGGCACTGGGCTCCAAAAAAGCCCGCTCATGCACCAGGGACAGGTCCCAGTCCCCCTGCAGTTCAAGCTAAAGAACCGTCTCGCATATCTAGCCATCCTAGTCCAGTCCCATGGGGGCTCCACAGCTATTGGTCCACAGTTCATGAGTTCCCACTAGTTTGGCTGGCTGTCTCTGTAGGTTTTCCCATCATGATCTCGATGTCCCTTGCTTATAGAATCCCTCCTCTCTCTCATCGATTGGACTCCTGGAGCTCGGCCTGGCCCCCGGCCATGGATCTCTGTATCTGCTCAGAGCCCATTCTTAAAGGCCCCAGAAAGCTCAAGGAGGGAGAAAGAAAAGGAGCAATGGTGGGGGCAGGTAATCCTGGTGCCCAGAAAGCTGAAGGAACAGCACAACCTCAGGTCCAAGGCCAGCCTAGACTACATAGTGAGGCCCGGGCCAGCCTGGGCTATATAGAGTAAGAACTGATCTCAATAGGACATAAGAGATGGCTCAGGAGTTCAGAGTGTTTGCTCTTACAGAGGGGTTGAGTTTGGTTCTCAATACCCATGTCAGATGACTCATAACTGCCTCTAAGTCCAGTTCCAGGGGATCTGATACCTTCCACTGGCTTCTGTGGGCATCTGAAGGTATGAGGTATACCTCTACACACACATACACACACACACACACACACACACACACACACACACACACACACACACACACACATGCACGCGAGCATGCACGCAAATAAATCTTTAAGAAAATAAAAGTAGCCTTGAATTGAACTTACGCTGTGTATAGTGGATACATGAACAGAAACCAAGCCATTCAGCAACGAATTCGGATTCTTTAAGAAAGTGCTTGGTGGCCAGTTGTGGTGGCACATGAATTTTAACCCAGCACTTGAGAGACAGGATCTCTGAATTTAAGGCCAGCCTGGTCTACATAGTGAGTTTCTGGGCCAGCCAAGGCTACATCGGAAGACCTTGTCTCCAAAAGCAAACAAAGAAGAATGTGCTTGGGGCGTGAGAGAAGGCTGGGGAGAGGGCTCCATCAGCTCACGTGCTTGTTTTACAAGCATGAGGACCGGAACCTCAGGCCCCCAAAAGGCTGGGTATGGCAGTGTGCACTTGGAATCCCAATGCTGGAGAGGCAGAGACAGGTGGATCCCTAGGGCTCAGCCAGTCAGTCCAGCCTGTGAATGCCAAGCCAATGAGAGACCCTGTGTCAAAGGAGATGGGCAGCGTTCCTGAGGATGACCCTGAGGTTGCCTTCTGGCTTCCACACCTGTACATACATGTGCACCTGAGTACATACATGCATAAAAATGAGCTCACCTGGCTGGGCAGTAGTGGCGCACACCTTTAATCCCAACACTTGGGAGGCAGAGGCAGGTGGGTCTCTGAGTTCGAGGCCACCCTGGTCTATAGAGCAAGTTCCAGGACAGCCAGAGATACACAAAGAAACTCTGTCTCGAAAAACAAAACAACAAGCAAACAAACAAACAAAAAAGAGCACACTTCACCTCCCTGCCTGCTGCTTTATCAGACTGGAAAACACCAAAACAGAATTCTAAGACATTTTGACTTCCATCTTGATAGGGAATGGGAAGAAAATAGATGAACATCTCACTTTCTCAATGTAGCCTATGCTTTACTAGCATGTTTGCATGCTTGCATTCTGTCTTTGAGTGCAGCCATAGTCATACACCTCGGTGTCTTCAGAGTGTAGCTGACACCTCAGGATCGGGGACATTCAAGCCAGCAAAGCACCAGAGCAAACATTTACCAGCATCCGTCATGAAGAAGCCATGCAGCAGGCTGCTGTCCGAGCATTAAGCATCCTAAGTGGGCCAATTTTGACATCAAAAACAAAGCATGTATTTATTATAATTAATTCTGAATTCTATTTGTATTTTATTTTATTTTTTGAGACAGAATCTCATGTAGCCAAGGCTTGCCTCCAACTCACTGTGTGGCTGACGATGACAGTGAACTTCTGATCTATCTGCCTCTATCTCCCAAAAGCTAGTATTGCAAGCATGTGTCATCACATCCAGTTTATGAAGACCTGAGGATGAGTCCCAGGGCAACTGAGCTACATTCCCAGGTTTTATATTACTTTTTTTTTTTAAAGAAAAAGTGACTACTATATTGTCCCCAGATTTGGAAACCATTTTAAAATGCCTTGATTCAGAGCTATTCCTGTAAGCACAGATCTTTTTTTATAGAAATACGTTGTGCTGTGTAGTTTTCTGGTAAACATGTACTGGGGGTGTGCTGTTTAGTTTTTTGTCAACTTCACACAAACCAGGATCATCTAGGAAGAGGGAACCTCCATTGAGAAAATGATTCCATCAAACTGGTCTGTAAGCAAGTCTGTGAGGCCCTCTTTTTGACTGATGATTGTAGCTAGAGTTTTCCTGCCTGGCCCACAATCAAGACAAATCTCTCTCACCTGTCAGTCCCACAGCCGCTCAGACCCGACCAAGTAAACATAGAGACTTATATTGGTTACAAACTGTATGGCCATGGCAGGCTTCTTGCTAACTGTTCTTACAGCTTAAATTAATCCATTTTCATTAATCTATACCTTGCCACATGGCTTGTGGCTTACCAGCATCTTCACATGCTGTTTGTCATCGTGGTGGCTGGCAGTGTCTCTCTGACTCAGCCTTCCACTTCCCAGTTTTATTCTCCTCCTTGTCCTACCTATACTTCCTGCCTGGCCACGGGCCAATCAGTGATTTATTTATTGACCAATCAGCAACACATTTGACATACAGACCATCCCACAGCACTTCCCCTTTTCTTTTTCTTTTTTTTTTTTTCAAAAAGGAAGGTTTTAAACTTAACAAAGTAAAATTACATATAATTTGGGATTTGGGGCGTAGCTTCTCTTACTACTTCCTGCTGGAGGTGGGGCGCTGTATTTTATGGGGACACAAAGAAAATTTTAGAATTATGGAATAGTCCATGAGGCTGTATTGTCTGAGCCAGTTGCCTTCAAACCATTCTGGATGTTGGATCATCTGGGCCATGGTGTCATCGGAGACCTTTCAGGGGGTCTTGTCTGGTCAAACCTGATGTATCTTAATCTGGAACAAATCCATAGCCTTTGGCTTTCTGTGGGAACAAAAGCAGAAACTCTTTTCCAAAGCAACACATTCTTATATCCAAATTTTGAAGTCAAGGTACCTTTAAAATATACATTTTGGCATAACTCAACAGCTTTTACAATCAAATGTTTTTCTGCAGTTAAAAATCCCAAAGACAACACAATCCAGATTTTCTGTGTAATATTCATCTTTATGTGGCTTATTTTTTATATTAACTTTACTGTCTCTTTAAAGACTTTATTTTTTAAAACTATGTATTTGCTTTTATAACTGTATATATCACCTTTTTTGTCTCTTTCAAGCCTACATATATTTTACACACATTGTAAACTATTACATCTGAATCTGTCTTATTGTGAATCTATTGCTTTAAACTGCAGCAGCTGTGGCTGCTGGCTCTGCCCACCTCAGCTTCCCAACATGGTGGTGGTACGTTCACCGCCAGCTCTGGGAGCTATTGTGGGTCTATGCTTTTATCCAAGCAGCGTGTAGCCCAGAAACCTTTTTTTGTTTTTTTGTTTTTTTTTTTTTGGTTTTTCGAGACAGGGTTTCTCTGTGTAGCTTTGCGCCTTTCCTGGAACTTGCTTTGGAGACCAGGCTGGCCTCGAACTCACAGAGATCCGCCTGGCTCTGCCTCCTGAGTGCTGGGATTAAAGGCATGCGCCACCACCGCCCGGCCTCCTTTTTTTGTTTTGTACTAGCAAAAGCTAAATCCACCACGCAGCTTAATGTGCCACTTGCAGAGGCCTCATTCCCGCCATACTGCAGGTCGAGCGCACACTCCAGGAACCCACCAGTAGCTCAAACCGGCAGCTGCCGCTCATTTGAGAGAGACAATTAGGAACTGTTTTTAGCTCCGTTTTAGAATCTTTTTTCTCAGTTTTTAGGTGGAAACTCTTGCCACCACGTTGGATGCCATTTGTAGCTAGAGTTTTCCTGCCTGGCCCACAATCAAGACAAATCTCTCTCACCTGCCAGTCCCACAGCCGCTCAGACCCGACCAAGTAAACACAGAGACTTATATTGGTTACAAACTGTATGGCCGTGGCAGGCTTCTTGCTAACTGTTCTTACAGCTTAAATTAATCCATTTTCATTAATCTATACTTTGCCACATGGCTTGTGGCTTACCAGCATCTTCACATGCTGTTTGTCATCGTGGTGGCTGGCAGTGTCTCTCTGACTCAGCCTTCCACTTCCCAGCTTTATTCTCTTCCTTGTCCCGCCTATACTTCCTGCCTGGCCACGGGCCAATCAGTGATTTATTTATTGACCAATCAGCAACACATTTGACATACAGACCATCCCACAGCAGATGATTGGTGTGGGATGGCCCAGCCCACTGTGGGAGGGGCCACCTCCTAAGCCGTTTTTTTTAAGAAAGCCGGCTGAGCAAGCAATGGGGAGCAAGCCAGTAAGCAGCACTCCTCGAGGTATGGTCTTTATTTCAGTTCCTGTCTCCAGGTTCCTGCCTTCAGTTACTAAAATAAACCCTTTCCGCCCCACATTGCTTTAGGTCTTAGTATTTATCACAGTAATAGAAAGCTAACTCAAACAGAGGGCTATAGAGGAGAGGATGTTGGGAGTTAGTGTAAGTCTTGACTACAGATTGAAAAATTTGCTATCTAAATCTTTGTAAAGACACAAACTAATTCTTAATGAAGTCCTGCCAAACAAAGACTTTAGACAGTCTTTTCTTTGATGAATGAATTAATTTCTTTGATGAATGAATTAGTAGAGTTTAATTTGATAACCTAATCATTTATTTGTAGGAACTGACATCTAAGAAAATCTCATGTAACCTACACAGGCTTTATGATCCACAAGGCAACCAAAACAGGGCGAAGCTTCTAACCCACCGTCTGTGTGGGTTAGTGTGCTGTGAAGGTTGGACAGTCACTGGCTTTCCTGGGTGAAAAGAAGCGTGTGTGGAGGGTTGGACCACATCAGGCTCTTCTGAGTGAACATCTCTTCAGTTCTTCTCTTTTTATACGCTTGTAGTCAACACAGAGTTCAGCTTAGTCTGGGTACTGAAGAAGGATGTACAAACTATATGTAAATGGAGTTCAGATTCCTATATTTGGGTTGAGTTTGAAGTGTGGCACTCTAAATTGAAAGCTTTAGAAATATGCATGCCTTTCACTTGACAGTCTCACTCTCAGGAGTAATAACTGGTGAAGGACTCTACCAAGACTCAGTAGAAAGAGGTCCATTACATGGAAGCAACTAATGTCCATGAATATATTCAGTAGAATAATACATAACTTTAAAAATGGCCTTGCCAGCAATCATTTAATGGCTTGAGATGATAACAATACATTAATAATATTTAGGTGGGCACAGAGTGTAGCTATGGAGCAATATACTTCATTATATGTGTAAGACCTTTAGGTTTTACCTCCAGAACTAGGGAGGGTGAGATCACTTCTGACTTTATTTTTTTAATGTTCTCAACTCTAATTTTTTGAAGACGGGGCCTTATATATCACAGTTGGCCTTGAACTCACTATGTAGCCTCGAACTCCTGATCCTCCTGCCTTCACCTCCCAAGTGCTAGGGTTACAGGCATGCACCATCACATCCAGTTTTATGTGGTGCTAGAGATGGAACTCAAGACTTGATCCTGGACAAGCACTTAACCAAATGAGCTACATCTGAGCCCCAGTGTTTTTAAAATCAGGTCAAAAGTGGCCTAGCAGGACCAGGGGACTGGGCCTCATAGAGGCAGATAAAACCATGGGTGAAGGGTCTTTGAATACAGGTTTGGAAACTAGGGTGAACTGTACTTACATATGTTTGAAATAATTTCAAATTTTTAAGATGATATTAAACAATATGCAACTAAAATCTCACCTCTTAGACATTAGATATGATAATATGCGTGATATATAAAATCAAAGAAAACACATCAAAATATGGCTGTTTCTGAGTAATAAATAATAACATTTCTGTGTTTTTCTACATTGTTTTTACATAGCTTTCCCTTATATGTATTTTGTAAATGTTAAAAATGGACCTGTATTACAGTTTCAGTGCATAAAATTAGTTTTGCTTTTTGGTATATGTCCATGTACATTAGTAACTTCCAGCCTGGAAATTATGAGATTATATTATAAAACATAATTGTTTCATCTATAATTCAATTAACCTCCACAATATATAATGTACTTCCATATCACTGTAAGATGTTATCCTCATATAAAATATGGAAAATGGGTCATATTTGGGGATATTATTTATCATCTCTGTTACCTATGGCTCATTGATCATTTTCCTGTTTGAAAAAAAAAACTCTACAGGAATTAAATCAATTCCTTTGCATTTCACAGCAGAGCCTCTACAATCAAGCAAGTCCTCTAATTACTATTTATCTGGATGTAAAAATGCTAAAGCCAATGCCTTTGCTACTGTGGGTCTCCATGGCTTTTTATCGCCCTCTTTAGTCTGCTCAGAATCACGTTAAACAATAGTTAGAAATGCTATTGATACCGAAATGATTAGTAAATTTGCCAAGATACACAATATTTCTTGTATAGAAAAGTTTTGCTAAAAGACTCAAGGACATAGAGATTTGGCTGCATGGGTTAAGGTGTTTGTGCACAAGCCTGATGACCTGAGTTCAGTTCCCAAGACCTGTATAATATGAGAGAACCAACTCCTGCAATATGTCCCCTAACCTCCACACACGTCCTATGGCATGCATACACTCTCCTTCCTAACCCCTACATGAAAAAAACACAAGTAGTTTTCAATTTTTTTTTTTTTTTTTGGTTTTTTTTCGAGACAGGGTTTCTCTGTAGTTTTGCGCCTTTCCTGGAACTCACTTTGTAGACCAGGCTGGCCTCGAACTCACAGAGATCCTCCTGCCTCTGCCTCCCGAGTGCTGGGATTAAAGGCGTGCACCACCATCGCCCGGCTAGTTTTCAATTTTTAAATAAAAGAATTTGAGCGGATCGGGGAGATAGCTCACTCGGTAAAGTTTTTGCTATGCAAGCACGAGGACTAGAGTTTAGGCCCCTTCCCCAGCACCCGTGGGAAAGCCCAACACTACAGCAGGCCTGTAGTCCCAGCACTGGGGAGGCAAAGACAAGGGGAGCCCTTGGTCTCATTGGCCAGCCAATCTCACCAAATCAGTGAGCTCCAGGTTCAGCCATGTTGGGCCCTGGCCCCCATTTTTGGGGAGCTGTCGCCTTGCTTGCTGACCTTGATCAGATGTCCTCCCTGTGCCAACTCCTTGCCAGTTTCCTTCCTCCTAAACAGCTTACCGAAGGTTCCTTGTTTGCTTATCCTGCATATTGGTGTAATGCTAGAATGTAAAACAGCTGTAGCGAACTTTTGCCCTCCCAGGTTCTTCCACTGTGCTGTAAGTCTGTATTTAAGGCCTCCTCCCTCCTTCAATAAACGGCATTCTACTGAGACAAATGACCCGCTGTCTTGTCTCTTTTTAATCCTCAGCCCCTCACTCGGACATGGTGAACGGGTAGTAATGTGGGCGTTGCTACACAGCCAAAGACCCTGTCTCAAAAACTAAGGTGGAGAATGAGTGAGGAAGACACCAAGACATCAACTTCTGGCCTTTATACTAGTGTGCACGTGAACATGTACACGCAAAAGAAAAGGGAACTCGAGACTTGTTAAAGTGTTCTGTTTAAAATGAAAGTGCTCAACAGATCTTATCACTTATAAACACAAAGCATTTTTTGGCCTGTGCATTATAACAAGGATCTTCAAAGTGATATTCATGAATCATATCTTAAAAATGAGATTTTCGGAGGCTGGAAAGATGACTGGAGATGGCTTGGCGATTAAGGGCACTTGTCACTCTTGCACAGGACCTGGCTTTGCTTGCCAGCAACCACATGGCAGCTCACAGTCATTGAGTGATCTGACGCCCTCTCCTGACCTCCACGGGCACTGCACATACCTGGTACACAGATATGCAGCAAAGCACCCATACACACAAAATCAATTTTTATTTTTTTGTTTTTTTCAATACAAGGTTTCTTTGTGTAGCCCTGGCTGTCCTGGAACTTGCTCTGTAGACCAGGATGGCCTCAGACTTGGAGATCTGCCTGCCTCTGCTTCCTGAGTGCTAGGATTAAAGGTGTGTACCACTATGCCCAGCTAAAATAAATATTTTTTAAAAGAGATTCTTTGTTGGATTTTTTTTTTTTTTTTGGTTTTTCGAGACAGGGTTTCTCTGTGTAGCTTTGCGCCTTTCCTGGGACTCACTTGGTAGCCCAGGCTGGCCTCGAACTCACAGAGATCCGCCTGGCTCTGCCTCCCGAGTGCTGGGATTAAAGGTGTGCGCCACCACCGCCCGGCTCTTTGTTGGATTTTATAAAGTAAATTTGCAGTTATGATTATTGGACACCTAATATATGAAACACTACATTAAAATATAAATATATGTATATAGTAATATAGCATTTCATATATTAGGTATATAATTACCATAATTGCATATATATACATATATATATATAAAGTTAACCTTTTTTTAACATGAAAATTTTGAAGACATTCTTTGAGCCACTTTAGCTGAAGAGAAATAAGCATATGGCTTTTGTAATCTACTCAAAACTAGATGAAAACACAACTCCCATTAACTAAAACATGACTTCCCAGCATGCTTTGAGTGAAGAGGGAATTCTTTAATCCTGTCTTTGCATTTGAGGAACGTAGCTCTAACTGCACTGTATCAGAATGTCATACCGTAAGGTAGAACGTTTAACTGAGTTGGAAACAGAACTGTCTCTTCTAGTTGCTCTCTGTTGACACATCATTCCTGTACTGGTCTCACAGCACACTCTAACTTTTCTAATCTGCACACAATCAATATTATTCCCCTGAAGTGAGAAAACAGGTTGAACTTGTTTTGTGAATCTGAAGTTATTGAGCCAGGCATGATAGCACAAGCTTGTAATCTCAGCACAGGGGAGGCAGGAGGATCAGGAGTTCAAAGCCAGTCTGGGCTACATAGTGAATTGAAGGTCAGCCTGGGCTACATAGAGTACCAAAACAAAAACAAAGCCCCAGATCCCATGTAAAGCAATCAAGGCACGGTGGCCCACACTTGTAAACCTGGTGCTGGGGAGACAGAGACGGTGGATCCCTAGGGCTCCCTAAGATGCCAGTTTCCTCTGATTGGGGAGCTCACACAGGGAGAGGCTGTCTCAAAAATAAACAAATAAATAAAAGAAGGTGGATGGGTGCCTGAGGACCAAACGACAGATGAAGTTGTCCTCTGGCTTCAGCACACACACACACACACACACACACACACATTACTTTCTTCCCTAAAAACTAGAAGCCAACTGCACCTATAATGAAGGATCAAACCTAGCACCATGGGATAGAAGAAGGAATGAAGCTGGATCATTCATTCATTCAGTTTCCTGAGAATAAGAGTAATCCCAAGAGTGACTAAGTACAGATGCTCAGGCACCCATCGCCCTAGAAATTTTGATGCAGGAAGCCTTGGGAAAATCTGGATGAGTACCCAAGTCACTCTGATGGTGTGGGTCAGTGGAATCACCTTCCAGTTTGGATTAAACTGTTAGCACCTTAAGGACCAGCAGGGTGTCTTAGATTCCTTTTGTATCCCACAGAGGTTCAAATTACAAGACCACTTTAAATGAGTTAGGTCACTGGGATTGACCGAAGGATGGGCAGAGCTTCCTGCTGAAAAACTATTCGCTAGCTTGACGCGCACTGATAGCTCCACTGTTGAAGGTGTTGGACGTTGTTTAGGAAACAGACATGGGAAACACAGAGGCTGCGCTATAACATTGTTATCGTCCAGTAGGGTATGCAATTTGTTCGGAAATAATGCAAAGCAGAACTTGATGGGTTCCCCGATATGAGAAAAACCGCCGAGAGAGTGAAAAGAACGACAAACGGTTTCGCTCTGTCTTGATGGGCCAAGTTAGATTTCAGAGAATGATGGAAGAGGGAATGGCTACTCCATAAACACGGGCATGTGTAACTAAGCACCCGCCACTGCCAAGCATTGTTCTAGATACTAAAGACTGGACAGTGTACAAAAGAAAGTCCCTGTTTGTGTTCTAAGGCCGCAGTAAGCCTGGAAACAAAGAGAAAGATGCTATGCTGTACTTGACAGTGTTCCTCACAGACAGCAGCTGTGTGTGAGCCTGTCTGGGAGGGAGGAGAGAGGAGCATGGGAGGCTCAGCTAGGAGACCAGGGTTAGAGGACGGCATGGCAAGAACCCAGCTTATGGAAGGCAATGAGAATGGAAAGGAGTTGGTCACAGTCACATTTTTTAGATTTGTTGTTGTTGTTGCTTATGTGTACACACCTGTCTGTGTGAATTAATGTGTACTGTGTATGCAGGTGCCTGAGGAGGCCAGAGGACATGCAAACCCCTGGAACTGGAGTTACAGTTGCTTGTAAGCCACCGGATACAGTGTAGGGAACTGAACCCAAGCCTTCTTCTACAAGAGCAGTAAATGCCCTTCACCCCCGAGTCTCCCCTCTCTCTCGCCCCAGATTCAAAGTAGCCATTACCTTAGTGAGACTGGTCATTTTAAAGACATGTGGGATTGGGGAGATGGCTCAGAGGTTAAGAGATCTTTTGCTGTTGTTGCAAAGAACCTGAGTTCTGTTCCCAGCACCCACATTGGAGGGCTCACAGCTGCCTATAATTCCAGCTCCAGAGGTTCCAACACTCTTAGAGCTTCATGATTGCAGATAATTAGCATTTAATTATCTCATATCATCTTCCTTGTACTTATGAGTACAATGAGTACTCAATACATCTCTATCTCACTGGTCTGATTCTTTTCACTTTTTGATTTTCTCTCTTAAACAATTGTTTATCAGCCACCCCAGCATGCAATTTCAATTAATTTAATATTATTGCATTTTATTCAATCATTCAACTTTATCATGCTGAGGAGATGGCTCAGCAGATAAGAGCACTTATTTGAACCTGAGTTCAAATCCCCAGAATTCATATCAAAAGATGGATGTGGCTACTCACATGTCTGTAGCAAATCATAGTGCCTTTAAAAGAACTGGGGATTCTGGAAGCCTTTAAGGGTGTCTGTACAAACTGGCTCTAAAGAAACTGATGCAATTGTCTGCGGAATGGAATTTTGTAGGAAACTGGTGCATCAGGTGCTTGCAGGACAGATAACCGAGAGCCCAAGGGAGTTTGCTCTGTACACTTTTTGTACTCGGAGAACCTTGAAACTTGAGAATAACTTTTTTTTTTTTTAGGCTTGGCTGACCTGCAACTAACTTATAGTTGAGGCTGCCCTGGAACTCACAGAGATCTGCCTGGATTAAAGGCCCTGGACACAAATAGATTTTTTTTCAGTCACAAGCAATGTAATTAACACTTAGGAGACTAACAATAAAACAAACTAATGTTGTAAAATATGGTTGGAACCCAGAGATTAGCCATTGCATGGTAAGGTATCCACCACTGTGTTAGTAAGTAAATGAAGGCTGATTATTTTTCATCCAGTATCACTCTCTCCTGCTACTGGGAGAGTCAAAGTGTTGAGCTAAATGGAGGAACACAGATGGAATGCAGATGTACATGAGAAGTGAACTCACTACCAACCTGTCTCTTCCATAACCAACGAAGCCTGCTTTTTCAAAGTAGCCATTACCTTAGTGAGACTAGCCCGTCAGTAACTTCCTCAGAGCACACCAAGAGTGAAGGATCCAGACAGTGACAGCGGTAACAGGCTGTATCCTTGGTATGCAGAGACCTGTGGGTGCACCTCACAAAATGTCAGGGAAGGATGTTCTGAAACAGGTTACAAGAAGGAGAAGCAGACACAAAGGCCCATCCAATTGATACTTGCTAGGAAAGAAAATCAGTTTTCTCCAATGGAGTGTCACTGCGTATATCAACCACAATCCAGGGCAGACCCCCATACCCAAGTGTAGTTGACAAACAAGAACCAAACTCCATGGTGGGTTGTTTTTTTTTTTTTTGAGGGGGAGTTTGTTTTGGCATATTTTTTTGGTCTGATTAGTTTTTTGTTTGTTTTGATTTTGTTGTTGTTTGGTTTGTTTGTTTGTTTTTTTTCAAGAGAAAAAACCATGAAGTTGAGTAAGTAGGGAGATGGGGATAGTCTAGGAGGTATCTAGTGTGAGGGAAAATATGATCAAATTTTAGTATATGAAAAAATTACTAAGAATTAATTGAAAAAAGAAAGGAAATAGTTTACAAATAAATGTCCCGATACTGTCAAATGATCAGGGCATCTCGGTTGCTCTAGTTCACTTCAGCATGAAGTCTACAGAAGACCAACTGTTTTAGTTGCTTCTACAGCTCAAGGAGGTTGCACCCTCAGTATTCACAGACATTCGGGGTGCTGAAGGAACACTCTACCTCAAAATTCTATCTGTATAGAATTTCTTCGGACTGTGGGTCCCAGGGTCATTATTTCTCTCTTCCTTCTACAATATATGAGAGTAAATGAGCATTCAAATCCCATCAGTACTACCCCCACGAAGGGGTGCTGATGTAACTGGGAATCTATACACATTCACACCTCTTAGAAAAAAAATACAGGTCCCAGGTATAATGACTTCAAAGGACCCTTTATGCCACTGTGAGGGCTAATTAAGCTATAGATGTCATCTCTGTTTGCCAAATGAGGGGACAATTTTGAAAAAAAAAAAACGCAACCCACTCTCCCCATACCCTAATTCTATCTGTCTGGATAAATATAATTAGGTCCAGGATGATGGTTTGTTAGCATTGCATTTCCTTTGTTTGCAGGGCATTCGGAGTGATTGCAAAGCTCACAACAAATAGGATGGGTTTCTGACTTTCATCAGGAAGTACGTGACTTTTGAGAGTCACATGGGCCAGGAGTGAGCATTTGTGCAAATTAACTCTTCTTGTATTCAGACAAGGATAGAAGAGACTTTGTCTTAGCTGATTTGCATGCACTAATTGCTGGTTCTGAGTTAATGCAGAGTGATCACCTACATGATCGCATTCATAAATTAATATTTTTACTTTGCATTTACACACAGAAAGAAACAGTATAAATAATTTTAAAGCTGTGACTACACTTACATAATGAAGTGGTTAATTAAAGTAATGAGCTGGTTAATGACAAGCACCCTCCAAATTTTTCATAAAATATCCATATAAGGGAGAAAGAAATATCCTTGCTTGGATAATTATCATAATTGCCTCAATATTTGATTTTACTTTTTACATGGATATATGCCCTAAATGTCACTCTGGTTATAAACCTGAATTATTCTTGCTTTTCTTGTGGACATATGGATATAAAAGCTGGATGCCAAGACTAAATGCCAAGGCAACAGAGGTATCACACAGGATGGAGATAGCCCCGTCCCGGTAGGACTGAGCACAGGCTGGTTCAGATAAGCAGGAGATACTAAGCACAGAAAAACAGAGATTTAAGTTACAGTACACTACCCATTGTCAGTACCGAGGGGCTTCCTTACCACCTTCAGCCCAGAGTGCACATTCCGATTTTCAAGGAATCCACTTTTCTAGAGAGCTCTGATCCTCTGGTCTAATAGACCCTTTTCCTTAAATGTGAGGGAATGGGGAGACTGCAGAGATGCCTGCGGTACATATGTGTATCACGGACGTGCCTGGTGCCCTTAGAGGCCAGACAGGATGCTGAAGCTTTTAGGGCTGGAGATACAGACAGTTATCAGACACAAGTAGGTGCTAAGAACTGAACCTGGGTCTTCTAAAAGAACAGCAAGTACTCTTAACCACTGAACCACCTCTCTAGCCCTCACACTGAAAAAAAGTATAAGGTCACTCAAACACAGGACTTTGGGCATTTTTATTCCTGTGTTACATACCCCAGAGTGGTCTCTGCCAACAGACACACACGGGTACCTGTGACAGGTACCTGAGGAAGGTCTGTGGAGCCTTCTCAGGGTTGTCCTCCCGTGGACAGGAAATACAGGAATGGCTGGCCATTTCCTGTTTAAGTGTGGCCTGATCTAAATGTAGTTTCTGTACAAACAGAAGTAGATGACTGTAAGATCCCTCCATCTCTAATCTCATGGAGGAGGGGCTATCCATTTCCTTCTTGTGATTCCACACAAGCACACAGAGCTCCCCTGGGATCTGAATGGCACAGCTGAACAAAGTGGGACCAGCTGGTGTCGGGATGGAGCAGGAAGGAACAGTAATAGTAGTAGGGAACTGGTCAATGCATTAACACTCACAGGATATTAGAAAGGAAAACCAAAAGAATTCCATTGCAGCATGACAGTTCTTATGCTCGGAAAGATGCAAGCATCTCCACTGACCTGGCTTGGTCATTTGTTTTCCTTTTCTATTCAAGCTAGGACGTACAACGTGGTTTGTTTTTTTCCTCAATGATTAAATAGTACTCCCTTTGAGGATAGAGGAATTTGAACTTTAGTTTAACAGTGTTTTCAATAACTACATCCCCATGTTCAATATTTTCTTAAATAATGATTATATACAACAGGCCATTCTGGAGCATAATAAATGACAGATTCTAAGTTCTAAGAATGGCTGGCATTACTTACAACCCTTACTGTGGCCATAGCCAATAAAAAGATCATATTTTCAGCACACACATCTCATTCTGAAGACCCTAATGCACAGAGTCTATTTCTTTAATTTATAGGAATGTGAAAGCCATTCTAAGGATAACATTTTATGAGTCAACGCTCATCAATATCTGCTACTTTTAATTTCTTTTCGAGCATCTTTTCCATTGTCATGTCTGAATTATCTCGATTATTGTATTTTACCTATTTCAACGTCTACTTCTTTCCTCATGAAAATGAATTCACTCAGTGAAAGTCAAAATGAGCCTAGAGACCCTTCAGATTTAAAGAACACTTTAAGTCGTCATCTATCCTACCAGAAAATCAGATATGGCCCTCTCTGATAAAATTTTTTTTACACCTATCTCATCATTAAATCAGACTTATTATAATAATCTTCTAACAGAAATAAAAATAGAAATGCAAACTAAAACTTGATTGTCTTTCAGGTTTTGAACTCTTTATTAATAAGTGCTGTCATAACTACGTTTCCTTTGCCCCACTTCTTTTTTACTGAAGAAAAAAACGTGGTGAAAGATTGAACCCATGTATAAATAAATCTGTCTAAGAATGTATATGTGGACATATAAAAAGACATATAAACAGCAGACAGTGCTGTAAATGACTCATGACAACCTGAAGGTAAAGATGCTCCAGACAGCAGAGCTCTAGAGTTATCAGAGACAGAGTGGAGGAAGACATACTACATTTCAGGTCATCCTTCACCTGGTCAGTGATAATCATGAAAACGTCATTCCAACTTTTCATGCATTGCCGAGGTTTCCCTAGTAGACATTTTGTAACAACTATGAAGAATGCCCCAGTGTGTAAGGGCGCGGCCACTGTGTTCACATCTTCCTTCACCCCACACTGTGAAACTTCCATAGTTTAGCCTTCTATTTGAATGGCTGAGAAAACTAAAGAAACAGGGCTTTGTTTTATTAACACTGAAAGTCATCTAAGAAGTTAGCTTACTGTCCATGGCTAAATGTTTGACCCTCATGAAGAAAGTGTGTATATTACTGAATCACGTTATGCGATCAGTTATATTGTTCCAGGAACGTACTTACTATTTTCCGTTCTCACCTATTCCTTCAATGAATTTTTCTTCTACTAGTTTGTTTTAATTTTCTTGCTCACTTTTTCAAATATAAACTTTATATTTTCTACTCAGAATGAATAAAATATTTTTTTAAAGATTTATTTACTTATTTATGTATACAGCATGTATGCCTGCAGGCCAGAAGAGGGCACCAGATCTCATTACAGATGGTTGTGAGCCACCATGTGGTTGCTGGGAATTGAACCAGTGCTCTTAACCTCTGAGCCATCTCTCCAGCTCCCAAATAAAATATTTTTGAGACAGAGTCTCCTGTATTCCAGGCTGGCTTCAAGCTCTCTAGATAACGAAAGCTGACCTTGCATTATTGACTTCTGATCCCCCTGTCTCCAATTCCTAAACACTGGGATTACAAGCATGTATCACCATACCTGGCATAGAATGAATAAAATTACCTTGTTCTAATAACCCAAACGTAACTAGTATACATACTATTAAATGTTAATACTATATATATAGATAAATATACTACATAAACAATATATAGTATAGATAAATTTAAAATGTTACAACATTTTAAAAAATAAGTAGATACCAGTTACAGACACTGATTTCAGGTTTTCAAAGGTTTACTAGTTATGGTGGCATCAGGTCCTAGCTAATGGAAACTTCAAACAAAATAACCCAGTATACTGATGAACAATAACAACCAAGTAACCAAGCAGGACACACAGACTTTGTCTCTCATGGACAGTCTCACCTCCCCGTTAGAGGATCAGCAAGCCGTTCAAGAGAGAGTCCACATAACGACCATAGCACCTCATCAGGAGATAAATGTTAGGAAAGAAACGTTTGGGTTGATTTTGTAAGATCCATAGATCTTTGCAATTATGTCTATCTCCAAATGAAAAATGATGTCATTTAAGATAGACATCTGTTGATATGTGTGTTTTTATAAGTGCCGCCCAAATACAACAACTCAATTAACTTTTCTCTTGTGAATTTCTGAGTTTACCTCTATCTGGTGTTTCATCTATGGGGGAAATGTGAGCTGTTGACCATGTCCTAGACAGAACATCCATCTTCACAACTTTGCACTGATGACTATTATTTTATTTTACAAAAAACATCCTTTCTTCCTAATTTAGTCTTTCATTTTCTGACATGGTTTAGACAATTTAGGCTTGTAGCAGAAACAAAATAAAAAAATTTTAAATGTGCAAATGAAATGAAGACCACCAACAACAGAAACTGTTCAGTGCATTGGATAATGGAGTTTTAATGTATCTTTGCTGTCGGGTTAGTGTATTCGTGTGATAATTTTATGTGACAGTATAATTAAATTGTAAAACAATTCCCATTGCCTATGTATTTTATCTATTTATCATCATTTATTTCTTTACCTCTTTTGCTGCAATAAATATTATTGTAAGGAGAGTTAAATAAGTTAAACCAATGCAATTACTTTTACAGATTGAAATTAACTTCATATATCAATTTGTACACATTTATACAAAGTACCTATAACTGGCCTGGTATAAATAAATGCATTTATTGCAGTATATTTATGATGTCACTGTAGTTTCCATGTTTGCCTTCCTTTTGAGTAATGATATATATGTTTAAACTTGACATTTTAACAGTTTTTTCAAACAATTTCATTCATTATCAAATAACCATTTATTACACTGTGGCAATTTCATACCATTTACTGAACCCTTTAGGCACTCCTAAACAATGATTTATCAACCAATATACAGATTTTAATGCTTATCACAGCAAATACAGAAAGCAACATTAAGTAGTGACCTGACAAGAGATAACTAAGTTATCCTTTTAAAAATCTCGAGCCATTTTTAGTGATCACCAGCATGCATTTACATACAGCTGATAGAAATTAGGGGAGCCATAGTTGACTGTTATATTCTTCACGTATCAAATTGGCTAATTATAAAACAAATATGGATATTAGCCATATGACCCCAATTGTTGATTTTAGAGGGGAGGAAGAAGGGTGTTTGAAACATCTTGGATGCTGGCCTTCTTGGTAGTCTTTTGTACCGAGGCCTCTCCCTAGGAGGGAAAAATATTCCTGCTCGGAAAAGTCTTCTCTGGGTAACGGATCAGGGATGATCCAGATGGACCGTGTTGTGTGAGATAAATGGCTACTTAAAATAATCCGATCTGCTCACTGCACACAAGGCACAGCCCGACCGTTTCAATCCTCATGAGGTCTGACCACATCATCTTCATTGGAGCGTCCCACCAAAGTTATGTGGTTGGGAACTTTTATTAGAATGAGGAAATTGAATTTCTCAATCCAGAGAAGCCCCGCCAACAGCAGAAGCATTGTCTTTGTGGGATCCCACAATGGATCCATTGAACAGTTAGCCCTGAGAGAATACTGAAAGTTTGTTGAAAAACGATTAACAGGGACTGAAAAGGAGGAGGGAAGAACCAGGACAAGCTTTTCAAGTGGGGTCATTTACATAAAACATTAAACCTGATAAAGGTGTCTGTCAGCCTGTGGGAGGGTCTGTACGTCTTCAGTTCTTCTAGTCCAGAGTGAATTAATTTGACACTAATTGCAGAAGGATTAAATTTATTCCATCTCTATAGGCTACTCCTTGACTATTAAAATTAAATGAAGATAAAAATGAATTATTCTTTCCTAGCTCAAAAATTAAACACCAAACCAATTTATGAGTGTGTGGGAGAAGATGGGCAATCAGGATCACAGTCTGTGCTATTTTGTTTTCTAAAATAAATTGAAATAAGAAGTGTAATTTTAGATTGATTTATTAATTTAACCAAAAGACCCCTTATTTGGGAGACCCCTGGGATAATTTGGAATTATAGCTTGGTAGAAGAACCTAAAAAAACATAAACATTTTACACAACACAGCTCATACAAGTACATTTACTACAGGATGGTTTTAATAATCAAACTAAGCAAAAATTATTAAAGTGAAAAAAGTGTATTTCCAGTTGTTTCAGCACTGAGGTGAAACCACAAGAAATGGTCTTATAAACCAAACTTCAAAGGGACTCCCCATTTCCCAAACAGTCCTTAAACATAAATGACTAGCTCAAGGACTAAGACCCCTTGGGACTCCCTGAGAATGATGTCTGGTTCTTCATTGGCTGCCACTTGCTCTCTGGTCGAAAGGGATGGATGCAGGGAAAGGGATGGAGGAAATCTACGACTTCCATGATCAGACTGGAATTCTAAAGGGTGTTTGCTGATTCTAGGTCCATGGCTTTGTCAAGTACATTGTGCAAACTATCAAACCTCAAATACGACTTACAAATATTCAGATTAAGGCAACTTTCTCTTTATGGGACACAGGATTATATATTAATTTGGATTGTTTGGTTGCTTATGCCATGTTTTTTAAAGATTGAAAAATAGACAAACAAGATGTGACTTTTTTCAGATATTTATACTTGAACACCTATATAGCATTTTGTGAATTCCTAAAAAATAATATATTCTTATCCTACCTTCCACAAAATGCCAAGCTAGATTTAAAAAAAAAAACTCTTTAGGACCTGATAAATAAAGGAAATGAAATTACATAACTTGCCCAGTGTCACAGGGGGATAGCAAAACAGGGTCTAAAGTGCCTCCTCTCACCTCAGCGTCTTCCACCTCAGCAGAAGCTGATGCACAAAATTCTCCTATTTTAACATGGATCAGTGTCAGAATCTAATTAAGGAAAGACTAACAAAGTAATTTCAGGCATTAGTCATCCTACTGGTTTAACCCTCCCTTCATACTCTCTCGTACCCCAAACTACACACAAGCCACATACAAATATAAAGCAAACACATAGTCCCATATACGAATGAATGACCTCCGAAAGGGCCAGGGCTCCCTTCAACGTAAGTCTAGAAATTTAGAAATCAAGGATGTTTTAAACATTCATGTGAAACTTGTCATTTTATCTCTTCCTATTCCATATGTGTGTATGTACATTGTACATGTGTCTCTGTCTGTCTGTCTGAACTAGAAAATCTTTCTTCCTTTTTCCAAACCAAGTAGAACGTGGTTCTTTAGAAATTGCACTGGAAAAAAGTGTTTATCTTCATCATAAGAAAACTATATAAATGAAGAATGTGGTAATATCCATACTTCCTCCTGAGCTGTAATGAAAGTTATTAAAAAGAGTTGAAAGTTATTTAAAAAGAGTTGTTATGAACTGGGGAGATACTTCAGCTTGTAAGGTGTTTGCGTTGAAAGCATGAGGACCTGAGTTCAAACCCCAGAATCCATGGGAGTTTTTTCATTTGTTTGTTTTGTTTTGTTTTGTTTTTTAAAGCTGGTTATGGTGACACTCTCAATCCCAGCACTGAGCAGGTACAAACAAGTGGATCCAGAGGGTTCATTTGGCTACTCAGTCTAGCCTGCTTGCACTTTCAGGTCAGTGAGAAACCCTGCCTCAAAATCACAACAATGACAATGACAATGTAGGCAGATCCTGAAGAATGACACCCACGGCCATCCTCAGGCCTCCACATGCATGTACACACATGTGCCTGCATGCACACACAGAGAATTGTTAGTAAGATCCCATTTTCTTGTTTTTCATTTGTTTTGACTTCTTTTTCTTTGAGAGTCTTAACTATAGAACCAGGCTGGCCTGAAACTCACTATTTAGCTCATAGTAGCTTTGAATTTACCATCTTCCTGTTTAGGGCTCCCAAGCATTGAAGTTATAGGCTTTCACCAACATGCCTGGCTTCTGTGCTTCACAACACAAATAATCCTTTAGATTCTCTCAGTTGAGTAAACTACTCTCAGGCTGTGTGGTGGTTTGACTGAGAATGTCCCCATTAGCTGATGTCCATCCTTTAAACTACAGTCCTGTTAATGCTTTATGATAAATATGATTTTAAAAAAATCTCCAATTATTGCAGCAGTTGCTTGTTTGTGTATCTTGCAATGGACTTGTCATCCCCAAACAGAGGTAGACTAGACTCTAAAGAAGATGAAGAACTGACTAACCCTCTGATGGATGACGGTGGGGCAGGTTTGTGCCAACGTGGATGAGGGTTCTATAAGCAAGTCCTACACTATCACCTTCAGTTAACCTTCATGCTTAGCAGAACCAACACTGTGAAAGCTCTGCTGCAGCTAAAACCATCACTGTCCCAGCAGCAGTCAATCAAACTCCACATCTTTTCTGGTTTGTTCTTTTTCTTTTCTTTTTGGAATGGTCATGGTGCTGCCAACACTTCATGCTATTAAGAAGAGTGCAGTCTACCTCCCTCTTCAGGACTGATCCTTATTTTAATCAGGAGCTGGTGTCTTCATACTTTGGCAAGGGTGTTTCTTATTAGGTGGGGTGATTTTCTTTTTGCCCCTTTTTGCAGTGTGCATTCTCATCTTGCTTCTTCGTGGCCAGTGATGCCAGCGGAGGTTGTCAGGACAATAAAACCAAACCTATGAGGTGGGAACAGATTATCCTGCCATTTTCCTAGGTCCTCGAGCTGCACATCAAATCCCGGGCTGATCCCTCTACACTTGTTTAACCTGCCTGTGAGGCTCCCACTGATTTTCTTAGCTCTGTGACCATCAATGACTTCAAATTTGTCAGTGTCGTCATGCTTTATTACTGAAGTCGGGACCAGACAGTGACTTTGGAGAGTGGCCTGGTGGTTGCCTCTCTTTGCAGCATTGCTGATGCTTGAGAGCATCAACCAGGGCTTTCAGGCACATCAAGACAGCAATGTGGAAAGGCTACATGTTTGTAATTATGTATATGTGTGCAGGTATGTGCATGTGAATGCAGGTGACCCATAGAGGCTGCATAGTGACCCATAGAAGAGAGTTGTATTAACCCCTGAAGCTGGAGTTACAGGTGATTGTGAGCCCTCGACTTGGGTGCTGGGATCAAAACAAGCCTGGGTTCTCTGCAAAAACAGCATGAATGCTTATCCACTGAGCCACCTTTTCAGGCCTTTTTCGCCATTCACAAAAGTCATTTAAAGGAGTACAACATTCCCTTTTAGAACAGAATAATACCACATCCCAGAGGGAGGACTAATGGTGGGAACAGAAAATTACAAAGCAGAACAAAGCAATCCAAGAAGCTGAGTGCCCCAGGACAACCCCCTCAGGCTTCCCTGAAAGAGGCCATGTAGAGAGGGGAAACAGACAGAAAATGTATACACCAAGATCATGGGGCTGGAGAGACAACTCTGCAGTTAAGAAAACTTGCTGCTCTTGCAGAGGGCCCAGGTTCAAGCCCCAGCACCCACATGGTGGTGCAGCCACCTGTAAGTCCAGTTCCAGAACTGACACTCTCTGCGCCTGGCCCTGGCAGGCACCAGGCACACACATGGTACACATACATACATATAGAATAGAATAAATCTTTTTAGAAACGTCTTGGTTTGCACATGGAAAAGTTATCAACACATAACAACATTTAAATGAGGGGCAAAGAAAGTAAGTAATTAGTAATTCCCAGGCTATCAATGATCCTTTCTTGTGGAAACCACGTGTCTAACAGCAGACAGTTTCCCGGCAAGACAGTGCTCTGCCACCTACACTGAGACACTGTTATCATTCTAACATCGAAGGCACCAGAGAAGGACTGGACAGATGGCTCAGCAGCTAAGAGCACTGGCTGCTCTTGCAGAGGACCTAGATTCGGTTCCAAGCACCCACACAGCAGCTCACAACCATCTATAACTCTGTCCCATGGTATCTGATGCCTTTTTCTGGCCTCTGCAGGAACCAGGCACACAGTACCCAAACATACATGTAGGCAAACTCTCATACACATAAAATAATCTTTTAAAAAACACATTAAATATTACCTCCCAAGTCTGTTAACACAGGACTGAAATAGTATTCAATACTATTTTAGGTTAACATTTGGATACATTGGTTTAAAGATAGTCTATGTAAGTTAAAGAAAATATATTTAATGTATGATCTAAAATTGTAACTAATGTATTATTTTAAAATATGTTACTTAGTCCTTTGTTCCTCACTTTTTGGACATTTTTTGAAGTGTTTTTAACTATGAAAAAATTGAGCTACTTAAATGTTGAATAAAGGACTGGTAATATAATGACAAAAATTAAGCACAAGGTGCACTCCTATAATCCCTGCACTTGGGAAATGAAGGCAGGAAGATCAGAAGTTCAAAGCCAGACTCGGCTGCATAGCAAGTTTGAGGCTAGCCTGGGCTACACCAGATCTTGACTTTTAAAACTGTTAAATAAGTGAACGAATAAATGTGATGAAATTTACTGATAAATGTGAAAAGGAATTCAAAAACCAAAGGGAAAGGAGCGCTAGAATTGTAGCTCAGTGGCAGAGTGCTTGCATGAGGTCCTGGATTCATTTCCAAGCACCATAAAATAATTTTTCTAAGAAAACTAAAAAATACATTTAGAAAGATTTAAATAAAACACATTATAAACTTAACTACATTATTTGATTTTTTTAGAAAGACATGCAATTAATATATGTATATCCAATCTCAAGGATATAAATAAATGTAACTATCCATAATGCTTATCCTTTTGGTTTATCCATTGTCTCTAATGTTTCTAAAATAAGAATAAATAGTTCATGAAGTGGAGATAAAAGGAAAATGTATCGGCGTAGTTTACTCAGAACCAAACATGGATCAAGTTTATTTCATGACTAACTTAAGATAATGAAGAACTAAAGACCACAAAAACCTCACTCCTTCCATGAATGCAAACGATCTTCTGCCACCCTGTGGGGAACTCTGCACACTGCAGAACTGAAATTAAAATGGAAACTATGAACCTGTAACTGAAGAAGAAATGCTTTTCATGGTCCAAGTGGTTTAACTAAAACTTTATCAATCTGGCATCTGTTCTCCCTCCAGCAAATTACTAGAAAATTGCTAGGGGAAATAATGATGCCTAACACCCGGGATTACGATGTTCCAAGCACTCGTCTCATAAATATGTACTATTTTACCTCAAAAAAGCCCTGTCAGGGAGGCATTCTTTCTCCTCCTATTTTGTAGGTAAGTCACAGAACACCTAACTCTACCAACAGAGAACACATCTGGACTGTGACTGCAAAGTACTGCGTTCGGGGTCAATTTAAAAAAAAAAAAAATTGACTTTACCATTTCCTTTAGGACTACCTAATAGAATTGCCCAAACAGTTAACTGCTAGACCTTTTACAGGTTGAGCAAGTACAACTTCTAGGAGAGATGCTACGTCCTCCAAAATAATAGTCCCTTGAAGCTTCTAAAAAGTACGCTTCATAGACTGGAGCCCTTCCGAAAATCATTCCTGGTCCACACAGAAAAGTACAGAAATTGAGCTCCTTTGAGGCATTTTTACAACAGCCAATTTTAGGGCTGTTGACTGTGTAAATAAACTATTTTTACGTAAGACTTCGACTGTTTTTTTTTCTTCATATATCTATTTCATCAAGCTATGACCCGCAAATAATTGGGAAAAGCATGTTCAAAAGGTGAGGGAAATGAGATCTCAGAAGAGCGCTTACCAAGCAGGCAGGAAGCCCTAGCTAGGTTCAGTCTCTGCTACCACTTAAACGGTGTGCTAACAATCATGTTGGTAATCCCAGCACTCTGGAGGCTGGGGCAGGAGGATTAGTTCAAGGTTATTACAACCACACAGGGAGGAGTTCAAGGCCAACCCCGGACATATAAGATCCTGGGGGGTGGGGGGTGGGGATAGGGGTGGAGGTAGGAGGTGGGGGGGGGGGTAATTACTCCCAGAAGCACTGCTAGAAAGAAAAGTTCTTCACATTGGAGAACTCAATCAAAGTAGGATTCTTCTAGGACCTGGCTATCCCACATAAGACATCGGCTGTTTTTCACCCCCTTTGCATTCATTTTATAATATAGCTAACGTCATGTTAAGCAAAGGCAAACAGAAAGAAAGTACTGGCCCTTCCAGACAGCAAGGTGATGTCTCTACAGAAACAGGAAGAGCGCGAGCCTTAGAAGCGACTCGGCAGGCTGAAGACAGCAAACCCGGACAACCGCGCGTGCGCAGAGAGGAGGGACGCTGGGGATTTGATGATGACGCTCCGTCCCCGCTTCCTCCCGCAGCCGCGCCCGGCGCCGGTCCGGAGGTGGTCACTTCCGCCGGGGCGTGCGCACTGAATCCGGGTCAGCTGCTGCCGCCGGGACTGCAGCTGCCACCGGCCGGGAAGCGCTGGGCCCCGTCTCCACCGCCGACCAAGGGCAGCGGGCTCTGCCCGCCGCCGCTTTCTGCGACCTGGCCGTCAGCCCCACGTCGCCGGCCTGGAGGGGCAAAGAGGACGAGGGGGCCGCGGCTTCCTCCCGGGTGAGCGCGGCCGGGGGAGCGGGCCGGGCTGGGGCGCAGCAAGCTGCGGGAGGACCGTCAAGGCCAGGCGGGGGCGGGGGCCGTGGCCTGGCGTGTTCGCGTTCCGGGTCCTCGCGCTGCCGGGCCCAGCCCCGCCCCGGGCGCTGGTGCCAGTCTCGCGCCCCCTTCCTTTTCCGTCCGTGGCCGAGTGCCTGGGGCGGAACCTCCCGGTTCCTGGCTTCCCTTAGCCACGTTTGTTCCGTGTTCCTATCCGGCGTCAGTCCGGAGCCGAACAAAGAAACTTGGGCGTGTAACACACCCCATAGCCTCCGGGGATGGACGCAGACAGCATACACAAACAGCATCCTATAAGTCATCAGGCTCTCTTGCCCCGTCCTGAGAGTGCTATCCCAGGATGGGGTGTGTACGTCAGTGTCCGGTCCCTGCTTGTTTTCAGACACTTAACCTCTTCATTCAAATACTGGCCCAGATGCTTTGGATTTCTATATGCACCCTTATCCCTAGGTCAGTTGACGTTCAAGCAGAAACTTATTTGGGTCTATATTATATTGCTTTGAAACGTCCTTTGTCCAGGGAACTCTTTGAGGACACAGTGTTTATCAAGGTAGTTCTAGTACCATCCTTCTGCGATTGTATTCTTTAGCCTCACTTTTAGGATCTTTTCTCTTATTCTTGAATTCCCACGTTGAATGAAACGCACTTTGTCTTACGACTTATAAGAATCCTCCTGCAATTGTAGAATTTCTTTTTTTTCCCCCCCTCAAAGATTGTTTTTGTAAATGTCCTTGTGTCGCGTGGTGTGGGCGACTGCAGGGGGTATCGGAACTCCCTGGAACTGGTGTTATAGGCTGTTGTGAACCGACAGGTGTGGGTGGTGGGAACTGAAATAGGGTCCTCTGAAGAGCAGCCAGAATTCTTAAACACTGCGCCAGCCTTCTAGCCTTCACTTGTAGAAAGAAACTCTGTAATTTATGAATGGATGTCTCCTCAAAGTTAGAATTGAAGTTATCTAGTTAAGTTACCCATACATGAAGTTACCAATGCTTCACTACCGTGCACATTTTTTGCTTGGTTCTTTCCATTTTTGTGTTTTTGGGTTTTTTCTTAATGCTATTCTTAGTCTTCAAGTCTTTTCTATCTGTAGCTTTATGTTGTTAGACTAGGAAGTGTGGTACATGTGTGCGTAGAGTAGGAACTAATTACCATAACTCAGCATAGTTCCATCTTACAGTACCTTTCACACTAAGTATGGCCAAATCTGGTTTTTCAGACCTGTGCATGGAGTTGGTAGTGAACTGGAGACAGTATGCTATATTGTGAACAGTTCTGCTATAGATCTGAGAATCGGGATGTGGTCTTTTGCCTGGTGTCTAAGATAATAACATCACAGTCTATCTCACACATTTGCTGGTCAGTTGAGTCATTGGTTAACTAATGGGTGTAAAAAAAAATGGTTAGTAGAGGTGAAATACTCTTTGGGGCAGTGGTTCTGTTTGTTCTGACTGGCGTGATGAAAACAGATGTGTCTCTCCAGACCCAAGAGCGGCCTGAGCTGACAGTAGTCAGGTCTTTGGTTAGACTTACATCCTATAAAGCAAGACAGTAGTAGTACAGCTAGTCCTAACTTTACATTACAACCAGCTTAGAACACCAGCAGACTGTTGAAGATCAGGTGTGAGGGTGTAATCTACTTAAAGGTGTCGACACATCTCCAATACCTTCTGCATACTGACAATTTAGTAAACGTGTTCTTAGAGAGGTGTGTGTATCCTCTGCTATGTTTTCACAATTTTGAAAGCAGTTAGCACCATTCTGGTTTGCTGAGAGAGAGAGAGAGAGAGAGAGAGAGAGAGAGAACATTTTTGTGGAAGCATTTCATTTCGTTCTTGAAAAACCTACATGATGGTCGTAGGGGCGATGAATGGGCCAGTAAAGGCACTTGCCTGGGAAGCCTGAGCCCGAGTTTGACCTCTAGAACCCACATAAAAGGCCAGCTCCAATCCCAGCGGTACTGTGGCAAGATGGGAGGAAGAGACAGGAGAATCCCCTTGAAGCTCGTGGCCAGCTAGCTGGGAGCATGGAGTAATCAAAGGACATAGAAGAGAGACCCTGTCTCAAAACCCGAAAACTCTCCTCCTCCCTCCACTCTGCTGCCAGAGCACACGCCTCTAACCCACCCACCCCAACTGTGTGTACCAGTGCGTGCGTGCGTGCCTGTTTAAAGAAGATAGGATTGTAGAATAATGACAAGCAAGTATGGAGGATGCTTCCAGGGATTTTCCGCTGGTCCTCATGGGCATATAGGCTGTTGTTCATAATGAATGAACATAATGAAGCAGAGCCTTCTGCGTCCATGCTGGCCTCCTGCCACCTGTGTTTGGTTTCAGCATCGCCTGTTTCTAGCAGCAGTGCCCAGACTACATGCTAGTAAAGTTACCTTGGAGAACTGTCAGTCACAGCCTAGGTGGGTCAAAATAGGGTCCTAATACTTAACTTTGCTCATCTTCCTAAACTGCTTGTGGCTTTCTCCCTCTCCATCTCGGTTGGATTCACACCTCTCCTCTTAATTTGTGTATGGAGGAATCCATCATCTTTGATTTTTAACCTGACTGGGGTCAAAGGCTGTTGACTTCCTTATGACTGCCACAGATAGCTGGCATAAAGATGTGCCACCAAGACAGTTTTTTTTTCCCCCTGTGGAAGTACGTTATTTCCCTATTTTAAAGCACTAAAAGCAAAACTGGGAAATAACCAACCAACTGTGAGTCAGAGGCATCCGGATTCCCTCCCCAGCAGTTGTGCGGGTTTCAACTCCTTTCTTGCTGTTTTCCTGTCCGTACAGCTGCTTGGTGATAAAGTGCTTCCAAGAACAGAGCTCGATTGTTGACTTTTGTTTTTATCTACCTAGTGGGCCACCCCCAAAGTTCTTGATGAAATGGTGGAGTTAGTCTCAGTTTCTCTCTGTCCTCTCTTTGTTTAACTAGCCTAGATAACCGTCCCCATAACTAAAATCCCACGGCGATATACAGAGGGGTCTGGACATCACGTGACTGAGAACGGTAGCATAGACTTGAGGAAGTGGGCTGTGAGGGCACAAGGACTTGGGCTTTTGTGCTGGCCTGTGGTGCTACAGCCCAGCCCTGCCTTCCTGTTTGAGTTTGAGACGGTCTAACTGAGAGGCTCAGGCTGGCCTTGAACATACAGTCTTCCTGCCTCAGCCTCTGAGATAGCTGGGGTTACAGGCCTGTGTGTAAAGAGTTCCTTTTGTTGTTTTAAGACAGGATCTTGCTGTGTAGCCCAGGCTAGTCTCGAACTCAGCACAATCCTCCTGTTGTAGGCCCCAGAGCACTGGGATTGCACATCTGAGCCCGTGACGAGCTTTTGAAGGAGTTATTTTTCAAGTGATAAAGCAGTTAAGAGGCATTTCACAAGAGAAATATTTCTTCCAGCAAATAAGGAATAATTTTACCAACAGTAATATATAGTGTGTGTATTCATGTTCTCACACTTTTTAAGGGAAACTCATAACAGGAATCCATTTATATAGTTTGAAGACAGCCTAAAGGGCAAGAACATGTTGCAGAGACAGACAGAAATGTGGTTTAGTGCTCTCTGTCGTAACTTACTCTGTAGATTGCTCTAATGTAAATGAGGTGAAGCTCAGTGATACCTCTTGCTGTTTCTGTTGTACTTTTTACCAACTGATCGTCATGACTTCTTTTTTAAGATTTGTTTCTTATTTTATGTGTGAGTGTTTTGCCTACATGTCTGAATGCCATGTGCATGTGTTACGATCAAAGGTCAGAAGAGGTAGTAGTGTGATGCCCCTGAAACTGGGTTCTCAGGTAGTTGTGAGCCATCATGTGGGTGCTGGAAACTGACCACTGAGCCATCTCTCCAGCTCCTCTTCATGACTTCTTAGACTGTACTTCAAATGTCTTATTCTGTCAGACAGAAGGTGAGTCAATGCTCCTCCTTATAAAGTGAGAATTCTTACAGTTTCTTACAAAACTAAAATTGAACTCCAGGGCTTAAGTTAAAATGTATAGTTGCATATAAGAAAGCATCATGAACTTGAGTGCTGAGCTCTGTGAGAGAGGCATGGCACAAATGGGAAGCACATCAGAGATTCGTACAGTTCATTTGCTGGCCAAGCTCCTGGGTAGACTCTAAGTGACTGGAATGGAGAGGGGGAGCTGGAAACACTGCATAACACTGTGCTCTGGTGCCTGTAAGTTACTAGTGCGCTTTCTAGAATCACCCCATCCAGAACACAAGGCTTAGTTAGGATTCTGTGACAAAGAAGACATTTAATTATCTGAGATAGGGTCAAGTTTCAACCTGGTGAGTAGATGTCATAACCAGATCACTGAGCTAAAGCCTCTGTGACTGCTGGAGTGGAGATGTGAACTCGGGTGGCTTTGTTGCACCTTTGCAGCAGATGAAGAGTAGAGTGGAAATCGAGCTGTTGTCCATCCTTCCCTCCCAGGACCTCGGCTGCCTGGATTGCCAGGAGCTGGAAGTTGACATTGAATCCAGGCTGAGGATGGAAGGTGTGGAGCTGAAAGAAGAATGGCAGGATGAAGATTTTCCAATGTGAGCAGCACTGTTTCTTACACGGATTTGGAACAAAGCATCAGAATTACTTTATTGAGTGTTCAGCTCATGTATGTTGGGCTTCCTTAAAAAGGTTACAAGTGAAAGTTATTTTCCAACTAAATATGTGACTGGTTTCTTTCATATTTGTTTTAATCACTTCAACTTCAGATTTTTAGCAAGCTGTGCTTTACGCTAAAGGCTTTTAGAGGAAAGGGTTATCAGTTGTGTGCAAGTGTGAATGGAGTGCCAGGCATAGTGATGTCCTCCCGTAACCCCAGCACTGGGGAAATGGAGACCAGACTCCCAAGGCACACTGACCGGCCAGCCTGGGCTATTTGGTCAGGACCACGCTAGTGAGAGATGCTGTCTCAAACAGTGGCCAGCACCTGAGGAACATCTTGGGACTAGCTTCTGACCTCCTCATACACATGCATACAAACTGATTTGTAGAGGTTAAGAAACACGACTTTAGTCCTTATAACTGTGAGCGATATTTTTAATGGACCTTTGAACATCGAAAGAATTGTTTTGAATTTCTGGGTTAAAGAGTATGTTTTTGTCCTTTAGACCTTTACCAGAAGATGACAGTATTGAAGCAGATATACTGGATGTAACTGGTCCAGACAGCCAGCCTGGTAAGAACTACTGACTTTCTGTGAAGTTTGTGTTACTTTTGAACACATCTCTTTGTAGAGAGGAAAACAAGACAAAACACATCGAGCTTTTATTCTGATAGAGGGAACCAGAGACCAAAGTTTTGGCAAATCCTTGAGAAATTTAACTTCATAAAAAATATGCCTTTGGTTTTGGAAATTTTTGTAAGGAGTGAAAGAGACCATATTAATAAGAACTGACTGTGAAGTCTGCCTCTGTTGTTTAAAAGGACATTGATACATTCTTGATCTCGTGACAAAGAAGCAGTAGTAAATAAGTCTTTTAAGAAGAGTGAGCATTATTCTCAGAGTGAGTCCACCTTAAGTATCTCACAGAGAAGGAGAGTGCTGTTCTCAGAGTCCACCTCAGGTACCTCACAGAAGAGGAAAGAGTGCTAGTCTCAGAGTGAGTCCACCTCAGGTATCTCACAGAAGAGGAAAGAGTGCTAGTCTCAGAGTGAGTCCACCTCAGGTATCTCACAGAGGAGGAGAGTGCTGTTCTCAGCGTGAGTCCACCTCAGGTGTCTCATAGAGGAGGAGAGTGCTGTTTTCAGAGTCCACCTCAGGTATCTCACAGTGCTTGTAACTAGTTCTCTAGGTCTAGTGTCATCTCTTGGACTCTGCAGGCACTGCACTTGTGTGCACATACTCATACATAGACACACACATACGCACATATTTAAAAATAAAAATAAATTGGGTCTGAGGAGATGGCCTAGCAGTTAAGAACACTTGCTGCCCCTTCATAGAGCCTGGGTTCAATTCCCAGCATCTGCATTGCAGCTCACAACCATCCATAACTCCAGTTTCAGGGGACCTGATGAACTCTTCTGGCCTCCTCAGGCACTACACACATGTGGTATATAGACATACATGCAGGCAAAACACCCATACACATAAAATAAGTAGAATAAAAATCTTATCTTTTTTAAAAAGCAGTGATCACAACCAAGTTTTATGAATTAATGCTTTGGAATTTTCTTTTAAATGTTTTTCTCAAGAATGAAGTGACTGAAATGTTTCCCTTTCATCTGGGGCATCTGAGCAGTCCAGTCTTCTTCCTTGTTTTCCAATTTCAGGCTCATTAGAAGTTAATGGAAATAAAGTACGTAAGAAACTAATGGCCCCAGACATCAGCCTGACCTTGGATCCTAGTGAAGGCTCTGTGTGGTCGGATGATTTGGACGAAGGCGGGGAAGTTGATCTGGAAGGCTTAGACACCCCATCAGAGAACAGTGATGAATTTGAGTGGGAAGGTAATTCACAGTTTTTATATGAGCTTTGTGAATGGATGTTTATATTACATAGTGCTTATCATGGGATTCTCTTTAGGAAAAGTAGGATGTGGCCAAATCTTAAACATGAAACCTGCTAAAATCCATTGAAGGATTTTGTTTGAAATATGTTATTTTTTCTGCAGTTCCTAAGTTTGTTACTAAAGTAGAAGATTCTGAAAATACTTGAAGTTTTCAAGACTATAGATAATGCAGGTAGCTTTCATTTAGTTTAGTTTGTTTTGTTTTTCCTTACTTGACCAGTATTGTAATTTGTTTTTCCATAGTTGCTTCACAGGTATTGCTTAATATTTCAGTATACTCTTGTCAGTCAATCTAGTGAGGAAAAAAGTCCTCTAAAGAGACATATGAGGAATATACTAAAGAACACCTAGGGGCTGGGCACAGTGGCACATCCCTTTAATCCCAGCACTCCAGAGCAGAAGCAGAAGGATCTGAGTTCTAGGCTAGCCTGGTCTCCCGAGTGCCTACATAGATCCTGTCTCTAGTAATAATACTGATAAATACCTAAGAATTGGCAGGAGAGGTGCCGAGGACTGCCGCACCTGTACAGCTGCTGCTGCCTTGAAGTCGGGAGTGCTGGCCCCAATCTGACAGTGCTATTGTAATTACTTTGTGTTCGGAGGCATTGGTGTGTTTTGCTTTGTGTGCTTTCTAGAATTAGGCAGTGGTTGATTGTACTATTTAGACAAATGTTAACCTTTTTGTTTCATCTTTAAAGTGAATTTTGCATCAAAACGGTACTTAAAAGCAGTAGACACTTTTGGGTAATAAAGAGGGATACTCTGTAGCTTTTGTTCTTCTTTTTGTTTTCTTCCCTGTTTTACTGGTTCGATAAGCAGCCCAGTAAGAAGCAGTCTTTTATACAGACACTGAAATAGTTTTCTGCCTGTGTGTTTTGTCTCTTCTCTCCTTAATGCTGCTGTAGTCATTGCCTGGAAGGATATTTTCCGTTAACAGCTTTGTCTTGGAAACAACTAACATGCAGTAGGTTTCCCCTCCCCCATCTTTTGGTAAGGACTATCATACTAAAGTTTCGAAAATCATAACTTCATTTAAATCAACTAAACTGCAATCTGCACACATAAATTGTACGTAATCATTGGTGCTTTGGCTAGTGTTAATTTATGTAAATTTTTGCATGTATTCTTCAGAAAAGTATGTCGGCTTTATAAAATTGATCAAATGGAAAATGATCACCGAGTAGTTAACCACTTTCTATCTTGTAGTACAGTGTTTATAATTAACGTATGTGCTAAAACACAATTGGCTCTTGGAAGGTTACTTGAAGTAAGCTGTACTAGTAACTCTACTGGACACTGTTGTCCTGAATGAAATCTGGAAAGGCATGCAAGGCCAGTGTAACAAGATTTCAATGGCTGTATCTTTGCTAAGCCTGGTGTATGATGCACTATAACTTGGTGCTTTGTTGAATTGGGCAATAGAAAGTTCTGGTAAACTGATTTTAAAGACATAAATTGGCCTTAAGTAAGAACAAGCCTCGTCTTGTTACGTAGGTGATAATTTCAGCTAGTGTATTGAAATTCTTTGTAAATAGTCGGATGTGGTGGTGTGCACCTATTCTCCCAGATACTGGGAGACTGAGGCAGAATCACCTGAGCCTGTGAGTGTGAGGCTACCCTGGGGAGCACAGCAGGACACCAATAAGAAAACAGAAACACTTGGAATAATCTAGATAGTAAAGTGGTTAACATGCAGTTTTGATTTTTATTGTGTAAATAACAGTTTGTGATTCAAAAGCCTTTTATTTTAACAGATGATCTTCCCAAACCCAAAACTACTGAAGTCATTAGGAAAGGCTCAGTTACTGAATACACAGCCACAGAAGAAAAAGAAGATGGACGCCGCTGGCGCATGTTCAGAATTGGAGAACAGGACCACAGGGTGGATATGAAGGCAATCGAACCCTACAAGAAGGTTATTAGCCATGGAGGTAAGGCTTCGGGAGGATCCTGTGAATCTTTAGATGCGGTGTCTGTCCCAAATCTAAGTGCTGTCAGAAAATGTGCTGAGAGAGAGTAGCTTATTTTGAAAGAATAATGAAAATTTCTCAACTCATTTTAAGAATATAAAAGGGTTTTTGTTTGTTTTTTGTTGTGTTTAGGGGGGTTGTTTGTTTTTTGTTTTTTTTCAAGACAGGGTTTCTCTGTGTAGCCTTGGCTGACCTGGAACTCATTTTGCAGGCAAGGTTGGCCCTGAACTCACAAAAATCCACCTGCCTCTGCCTCCTAAGTGCTGAAACTAAAGGCATGCACCGCTACCATCTGACCTTGTTTTAACTTTTTTTATGTGGATGGATATTTGTAGTAGGAAGGTTTCTCCTGTTCTGCCAGGCTCCCACAGTCCCATGACTCACTTACAAAATAATCACTCAAAAGCTTATATTAATTATAAATGCTTGACCATTTGCTCAGGCTTATTACTGACTAGCTCATACACTTAATTTAACCCATAATTCTTATCTATGTTTAGCTATGTGGCTTGTTACCTTTTTTCAGTTCTGCCTTGTCATCTTGCTTCCTCTATGTCTGGCTGGTGACTCCTAAGGCAGCCCTTCCTCTTCCCAGGATTCTCCTTGTCTGCTTGCCCTGCCTATACTTCCTGCCTGGCTACTGGCCAATCAGCATTTTATTTATCAACCAGTCAGAGCAACACATATTCATAGCATACAAAACGACATCCCACAGCAGATATTTTGTCTATATATGTCTGGACACCACCATTTGTGTGTGTCATGTCTCCATAGAGGCCAGAAGAGGGCATCAGATTCCCTGGAACTGGAGTTAGAAATGTTTTAGAGCTGCTATGTGAGTGCTGGGAATCAAGCCTGAATCCTCTGGAGGAGCAGCCATGTTCTTAACTGCTGAGCCATCTCTTCAGCCCCAGGAATATAAAAGGCTTGAAGTAAAACAATAGAAGAACAATTAATTAAGAATTATTTATGTAGGAGCTGGAGCGATGGGTCAGCAGTAAGAATGCTGGCTGCTCTTTCAGTGAACCCAAGTTCAATTTCTAGCACCCACATGGTAGCTCACAGCCATCGGCAACTCCAGTCTCATGGGACCCAATATCTTCTTATGGCCTCTGCAGGTACCATACAAATAACTTTTTAAAATGATTTTTATATGTTTACTGTAAGTTTAAGAAGTGTAGTAGTTTCACCCTATATGTTCACTTCTCAAAAGGACTTAGATTCTTAAACCCTTTGTAAGCATTTACACTTTATCTTAATACATAGGTAAGTTTCAACAAAAGCTTGTATGTCTCTCAGTATATATAAACATGTATGTACATGCACACATAGGTATGATCCATGCTCATATAGAACATTTCACTTTCTCCAGGAAGCTCTACACCCCTTTCCAGTAAGCCCATCCTCTCTAAAAGCCACTACTCATAGTGTGCCCGTAGTCAGCCTTGCCTCCGAAGCATGGGACTAGTCTCACGTGGTTCTTGCACTACTTGTCATTCAGCATGTTTTTGAGCTTCATCTATGTGTGTCTGGTTTATTCGCTATCACTGAATATTTGGTTGTCCATGTAAAGTGCATCTGTGCGTCTGCTGCAGCACTAGGTGTAAGTGTTTACAGTTTGTATGTGACTAGCGTGCTGCAGTGTTGGCACAAGCTGCCTCTTGAGCTTTGACTGCAGCCTTTCATTTACTTCTAGCTAGGTGTGCACTGTTCATTCCACATGTTGAGTGGGGCACCCACCTGGCTTGTTTATGGGATACACAAAATAGTTTGTTCCCCTAGAAGATTTGCAAGTGAGTCAGAAGGCTAGAGACCTGCAGTTGTCACTCTGCTGGTCCGACTGTACCATATAGGAGTTCTCCCTGGTGCTGTGCAAATAGTGTCTGTGTCTCCATTACCAGAATGCAGTGCGCTCTGGATAAAACATGTCGTATACCGCAAGTCCCAGCACTGGCCAGATGGGCTTTTCTTTCTCATAGGAAATTGTTCCCACTTAATTTTCTTTGCCAGATGCATCCCTTGGACATCTCTATGGTCTTCATTCATCTGGAAGCTCTGTGCACAGACACACACACACACACACACACACACACACACACACACACAATTAAAAATGATAATCCTTCAGAGTAAAATTGTGCCAAAGATTTTACCCTCCTTTTTTTTCTTCTCAGGCTATTATGGGGATGGTTTAAATGCCATTGTTGTATTTGCTGTCTGTTTTATGCCTGAAAGTGGCCAGCCTAACTATAGATATCTGATGGACAATCTCTTCAAGTAAGTATGTCTTAACAAGATATTTGAACAGAATTCTGAGCTAATTAGTTTATGCTAGTGAACTAAGGCTTGTAAAAATGAGAAAGAAGCAACTTGATGGTGCAGGACAATAATCCCAGCTATTTGGGAGGATGAGGGAGAAGGATCACACGTTGATGGCCCAACTGAACTGCATACAGATCAAGGTTAGTGCCAACTTGGGCAACTTAATGAGACCTTGTCTCAAAATAAAATGTCAAAAAGGACTAGGGAGACAGCTTAGTGACAGCTCTGGCCTGGCATGTGTATACCCCAGTCAGACAACAGTAGTAACAAAATATAGAAGTTAACCAGTTTCTGAGTCCCCAAGTCTTTATCCTTTGGCATTATGAAACTGCATTTTCCAACTTAATAGAAAAAACATACATCTTAAAATTAGTATAGATTATCTGTTCCAACTCCATTATTTGGAAACACACTGCTTGAAAAGGTAACTGACCATCTCGAAATTACATAACTAAATTACATGATAGATGAGCTGACAAGGTTTTCTTTAGTTTCCACGGTCACTCTTTTTCTCGGCTTAGTGTAGTTTTTCATTTTGTACTGTAAAGCTCTGAAGCATACATAGAAAAGCAGTGTGTGTCGTGCCCTGGTGCCACCTGTCCCTTGACTGCACACAGTGCCGTTTAGTCCGTCAGGGTTTGGTGGGACTTTGTTTTAAACAGTCATATCATCAGCTACTACAGGTGTTCGCTCTCGTTATGGGGGAAGGAAGGAAACTGTGTTATTTTAGGAGCCTAGGTCAGTCCTGAATGGTGACATTGAAGACATGTACTTAATTTGTTTTTATAGATATGTTATTGGCACTTTAGAGCTGTTGGTAGCAGAGAACTACATGATCATTTACTTAAACGGTGCGACCACTCGAAGGAAAATGCCCAGTCTGGGATGGCTGAGGAGATGCTACCAGCAGATTGACCGACGGTGATGTAGACTTGGCTGAGAGATTTTTACAGTATTTAAAGATAGCATGTCAATTTCTTCAGTTGTACTTATCCATTTCTTAATGTTTTTATTTTCTAAAGATGGCATTGTACAGTGTAATGGAGAATACCTTGAGTCTGTGCTTTATTAAGTAAGAGTGACTTTAATTCTTCAAAACACACAAGATTGCTCTCCATTCTTTCTTATGTAATTTGGAACTCATTCTCACTCATCTTGGAAAAGGATGGAGAATGTTCCTGTACTGCTTTGAACAAGTTCTGTGTGGAAGCCAGGGGTCAACCTAAGGTTATACAGTCACTGTCCACTTTATTTTTCTTTTCTTTTTTTTTTTTTTTTTTTTTTTTTTTGGCTTTTTGAAACAGGGTTTCTCTGTGTAGCTTTGCGCCTTTCCTGGAACTCACTCTGTAGCCCAGGCTGGCCTCAAACTCACAGAGATCCGCCTGCCTCTGCCTCCCAAGTGCTGGGATTAAAGGCGTGCACCACCACCGCCCAGCCCACTTTATTTTTCAGAAAGTTCTGATTCAGCCCTGGATCTCACTGACTAGGCTAAGCTAGGTACCTAGAGAGTCCCAGCACTGAGATTACATGTCTGCCACCCCATGCTCTTCTTTTTGTATCTGGGTTCTGGGGAATGAGACCCAGGTCCCCAGGCTTACACAGCAGGCACTTTACCTATGAGGCTATCTCCCCAGCTCACAGGTCTCTTAAAAAGACTAGCCCAGCTATAGTTTCCGGAACAGACATTACAAGTGTGTTCTCTTGACTCATTTGTCCACACCAGTGGGCAACTTTACTCTTGCTAATGGTTTGATTTTGCCTTAGCTGATTCAAATGGTTTACTCAGACCTGTTAATAGGTTTCCTGTTAATAGGTTTCATATACAAACATGTTAGTTATCCTTTATGATTTTTTAAAATCATATACAAATGCCTAAGAAAGAGGTTTTACTTTTTCGTGAAGATTTTTAAACCTCTAGAACAGGCTTGGGTCCGATTCCTTTGCTCTCTCCTTTGTCTTCTCTGTGCTGTCTTTACAAGTCAGTGCTTTTCATGGTGGTAGAAACAAGGGCCAATTTCTCCCAGACTCACAGGACAAAAATGGTGTACTTTCAGGATTTTACTTTTCTGAGCTCTTTTCCTGCTGGACAGCTCTGGATACCACTGTATGTGATAGGAGACATTGAAAACAGGCAAGCTAAGACATGAATCTGCCCAGATGAAATAGTTTGTTTCACAGCAAGAGCGATGTTTAGAATTCACAAATGCATTTTCTTGTCATTAGAAGTATTGTACCTAAATGAAAAATTTGGGTGACTTCTTTTTAGTTATTTTGTACAAACTTGCACATACTTGCTTATGTCTAACTTTTTGTGTTATAATTTATAGAAATTTCTGTAACTTTTTTTTCTTTTATCTCCAGATTACGGAAAAACCTCAAGTCTCTAATCATTGTCCACCCGTCTTGGTTTATCCGAACACTTCTGGCTGTGACAAGACCGTTTATCAGGTAATTTTCTGAGGACCCTTTAAAAAAAAAGTCATTGAAATGTCGGTTTTATGTGTCAGAAATATTGGGATAATTGTTTGTTTTCTTCTCTAGTTCAAAATTCAGTCAGAAAATTAGATACGTCTTTAATTTGGCGGAACTGGCGGAGCTCGTCCCCATGGAGTATGTTGGCATACCAGAGTGCATCAAACAGTACGTCTCTCCCCTGCTCTCATTCTGTCCCTGTTTCTGTGCAAGACGAGTGCTTTCCCTCCACTCGGGATTCTAGAACAGAGCGGGGTGTTGTAACAAGGCAGTCGAGGAGAGACTTTGCCCACCCTTCGCCATACATCAGCATTTTTATCTTAGCAGAAGTCATGGCTGGTCATGAGTCCTTTCTGTGTTAAATGCTATTTACAGTCTGAGAGACAGTTTCCTGAAGGACCAGTCCTGAAGAGTCACTTCTCAACTTGACATATTACTCTCCCAGATGGGATGAGTTTATCATGTTACTGAAGTGACTCATATTGCTAAAGAAATGCATTGTTGCTTAAATCAACTTGGTCTAGATATTTTCCGGAGACTAGACTTTCTGTTTCACAGTTCACTTCCACCTGCCTTCGAAGGGATCGGTAAGACTGTCGGCGTAAACACTTGGCATCACGGTGTTGTGGTGCACGAAGGTGTTGTCTCTGCTGGTCTCAGGGTTTAGGCCTAAGTGTCTCCAAACCAGAGTTTGCTGAGTCAGTTTTTATTTTCTACGTCATGTGTAAATATTAGCACTTTGGAGTTGTGCCTGCAAACTTACACTTTCAGTCTTTTTTTTTTTTTTTTAAATCTCATAATGTGCATTTACTGAAATAACTCTTCCCTACCAAGGTATGAAGAAGAAAAGTTTAAAAAGAGACAAAAAAGGTACATGCACACCTTGACTGGGTTGCATCTAGACTAGTCCATTTGCATCGCACAGACTAACCCTGCTGCTGGTTGGTTAGCTCGCAAACAGAGAGAATAGCACTTGTAAATATAAATGTTGCCCAGAGCCCAGTACAGAACGAACTTCAAGCTCCTTCTGCCAAACATGAGCATACTTAATGCCTGTTAGCAACCAAAGCTCTTCTTCTCCTTGTGCTGGTCGGAATACGATGCTGAACCCAGGGAAATGGCTGGGAGCCCTATTTCAAATCCTAGGCCTTTGAAGACTGGTTCTCACTTTGCTTTTGAAATAGTTACACATTTTCAGCAACAGCTTATTCCCTCGGGGCCAATGGTTATATTTACAATGTGTATACTCTTTGGCTAACCAACATTGATTTTCTTTATATGCTTAAATGAAATAGCCTGCTAACCAGTCAAACTCTACATGTGATGAAATCCCTAAAATCCCATGTACCGTTTAACAGTTAAACACTCTGATTTCTACTTGAATTTTGAACACTTTTGCTTTGAGTGTAACAACCTCTCATCTGTTAGTGTTTTAGCATAAAGGTGAAAGGTGGGGTATAAAATAGTTTACCATTTTACATAGTAGTTTAGAAAAGTGGACGCCTTGGGTCTAATGTAGTCGTTTTAGGCTTTTGGTTTGGTTTGGTTTGGTGATGGTCTTACTCTAGCTGACCTCTCTCTGTCTCCTACCTCAGCCTCTGAATGGGAGGTTAGGGCTCTACCGCCACACCCATTGTTAACCAATTTTAACTTAACAACAACGTTAGTAAAATATCATTTACTATGATCTTAGGAATTAAGATGAGAGATTTACGTGTATTACTTTACCCGTCTGTGGAACCAGTTAGAACCTTGGCTGGTATAGTCTTCATTTTGAGCACTTTGATTCTTTGGATGAGAATTCAGCTTACCATGTAAGAGTCATAACTTGACATTTCTGTATGCCACTCTACAGTTTAACCAAGACTCACTAAGTGATCTAAGCAGTGGCTTGGGTAATGGGCTCTGCTTTCCTCTCTAGGCAGTGCTATGTATATGCCAGAGGAGTGGCTGAAACTCAAAATAGCATCGATAATTGTAGAGTAGTTTGAAGCCACCTACCTTCTAGACTTTAAAATGATTTGCTGGGAGTTGGAGGCTGGCAAATGCCTTTAATTCCAGCACTCAGAAAGCAGAGCCAGGTAGATCTCTGTGAATCCAAGCCAGCCTGGTCTACAGAGCCAGTTCCAGGACAGCCAGGATGACAGAGACAGAAACCCCATGTCAAAAAAAAGAATTGCTTCTATTGAGGAAGTGCGCTGGTACTTCCCTTTTTAAAAAGGTTTTATTATTTGATCAACTGTCAAAAATAATTCTGGCATCACATAAAAAGTGAAACTCAGACCTTTAATTTTCCTTGTTTGAAATCTGTTGCGGTTACTTCATCTTGAGTATTCCTCCCTTGGAGTTCCTCCCACTTCCTCATCCTTCCTTAGTCTCTGTTCACTCTGCTAATAGATACACACATATATAAAATCTTAGTTGCACCCCCCCCCCCCCGCCCCCCCTTGTGCTCGGTCCTCAGTAGGTCATTACACATACACATTCTAATTCTCATAAAACTTTCGTTAGCATTGAAAGGTCAGTTTGAGACACACTTTTTTTCAATCAATTAGCTTTAAATATAGGAATATGTTTAAAACAAAACTTGGAGTTGTGGGTATGGCAAGCATCTTTTAGCGGTGGAATCCTGGAGATGGGGATGTTCCCAGTGTTTGGTAGGGACTAAGGGTTGAAGTGTAGTCCTTTGAAATGTTTCACCTGTTTCTGCAGCTTGGTGTCTGTGGCCAGGCAGGTATCATGTTTCAGCAATGCCTACAATTACTTCTTAACAATAGTTCATATTGAAAATATCAGCCATATATTGCAGGCCTTAACAGGAGTAGGTATCTAATCTTTGATGCCAACATACTGTAGTTTTACAACAGACCAGGGCTTTTTACTTTTGCTTGACAGATATTCAATGATCATAGGATGGAAACAGGTGTGAGAAGTACCTTCCTGCTTTGTCCCAGTATGACTTAAACATCCCAAAACAGCTGTTGAGAATATTAACAGAGAACTAGGACTGTTGTCATGTTATCTTTTCATCTCCATGTGCCTTGATTTTGGTAGGACCTCTGACCAACATTAATCCAGTGAGATTTTGTGACTCATGTAGATAACTCTGAATGTTGTGTTCCTGTAGGTTACTGTCAAAATAAATGGAAGACATTTGTACACAGTGTACCAGTGAATTCCAGAAAATAGTTACCATTCTGTAAAACACAGTTTGGTTTCTAGATTTTAAAATGTTAATTGGTCAGTTGGTGACTTTAGTGATATATTTAAATTTCAGTTAACAGTCAATTTTGAGAGAGTTTATTCCTCTCGACAGTTACCCACTAAACTTCCTGCTGTAGTAGAATTACAAGTCATGGGCTCTCAGGATGTTTATGGCTATGAACATAAAGTATCTATAGCCATAAACAGTGACATTTGTATCCTTGCCAGTGTACTATTGCTTAGAAAAATTCTGTTTCTTTGGGGAAATAATATGTGTTTGTTTTCTTTCTACTGTATCTGCTTTGTTTGCCAAGCTTTGTTTATTTAACAGAATAATCTGCTAAAAGTCATCATTTTTCAGAAAGAAGCCGTCCAGTTGCGAGTGTCTTGGTTATTTCTAATTATCTGTGTTTCTCATTGAACAGAATTGATCAAGAGCTTAATGGCAAACAGGAACCTCCAACCAGTGAGCAGTAGGTCAGCGTCCTGTCCGGATGAGACAAAAAAACCCTGGCGGGGCTCTTGTGCTCAGTGTGCATTCATGGCTCGAGTTTTTACATAATCTGTTACAAAATTTACTTGACTCCTTTCCAAATGGACTCTTGTACAAGGGACTGTTCACTGCTGTAATGGTTGGCAATCCTTGAATTTAGCTCTTTAATGACTAATTATATTGTAATCATTTTATATTGCTAAATAGCAGAGAACTACACTTTATATAAAGCAATTTTTGCATTTGTTTATTTGATGCATCTTCAGTAAAATATTTATATACATAAATGACAAAGGAAAGAAATAATATATATTTTTTATGTTGGGGGCAATATTTTTTAGTGTGTACCTATCTCATGGAAGAATATACACACTTTTAAATGTAAAGTGCATGTAAGACTTGTTTTTGTAAATGGTTGGACACATTTCTTGGGTAACTGAGGCTGAGTTGTCCTCAAGCAAGGACAGTTAAGCTGACGTGGAGTACCCAGGGTTGTGCCCATGATCTAGTCAGTAGTAGCAGCCTGAGCTTCTCACTGGAAAGAAAGCACACTGCTTCTTAATGTGGTGGAAGTGCAGGCAAGTGAACAGCTTGCTTTCCTCTCTAAAGACGTGTTAGAACCAGAACCAGAAATTTTGAGAAGCTAGTAGTTAGGGTTTGTATATATGTATATAAGGGACATTTTATTTTACCCAAAGTCGGAACTGTTAAAAAAAGAGAGAGAAAGGAAGGGAGGAAACTCTTAAAATGTGTTCACTAATGTGAAGTGAGTTGTGTCCGTGTGTGTGAAGCTGTGAGGTGTTGCAGAGCTGTGGTGAGTGTTCATGGTCAGCTGCATCTGGAGAGCAGATGGGCTGGTATTGAAATGCTCTCACAGGCACTTTACCAGAGTACTTCCTCATCAGTTACCTGACACAGTGCTATTTGACCTAAGCACATAGGTATGCTCGTAGCTGTTGGGTGGCATGACAGTGTTTGCTATACATGGGTCGATGCTGTCAGTGTTAGAGCACTACTGGTCTGCGCTCAGGATGACATTTATTGTACGTATGTCATGTGGTTAAGTACTTTGACTGAACATCGAAATAAAATTTATTTGTGCCTCCAAACAGGGTTTAATTACCTACAAAATCATTCTAAACAATTTCTAGTCTTGTGTCATGAACTTGCCTGGCATATACATTCTTACTTTATGTATCAGCTTCATACCACGCAGCCCTTCCTGTAAGCTGTTTACAAGAGTGACCTAGCAAAGCAAAATTGAATCAGGTATGATCTAAACTTAGAAGATTATTCCCTCCCGTACTGAACACGTGACCTTCATTAGTGTCAGTTTTTAGTGTTACGCTTCTATTGCAGAAGGGAACTTTTCTTTATTTCTTTGTCCTTTGCAGGCATAAATTTGACCTGCTAAGTTAAAACCAGTTACAGTCAAGCTGGAGGACTCTGGGTAGAACATCCTCACAACCTCCCAGCTTGGATCCAGCTCTCCACGCAGATCCTGTATTAGTGTCAGTGTAGTAAATTGAGCCCAAACCATTTTATCTGTGTCGGTGAGGGAAACTTTAAGAGTACTGTATAGAGTCAGGCGTGGTGGCATCCCTCGTTAATCCCAGCCCTTAGGAAGCAGAGGTCGACAGGACTCAGAGTTTAAGGCCAGCCTGGGCCATAGAGCTCTGTAGACATCCTTCTGAACTTAGCCCAAGAATCACGCGGAGCTTGTAGAATGTCTCATCTGTTCACCTCAGAGTAGACTGAGCTTTGTCTGCTTTTCCACAGTAAGTGCTTGGATCTTCAGTTTCAAAATACAGACAGTGGCTACAGCTTTTTTCAGAAGTGATTTTTTTTTTTTAATTTTTAAGAAGAAGTAGCCCATATTCAGTTAGAACACTTAAGTTCAAGAGGGACTGGAGAGCTGGCCCAGTGATTGTAAGAACACTTCCAGGCTTAGTTCCTAACACCCAGAGCAGGCAGTTCATGCCCACCCGTAACTCCAGCTGCCGGGGATTCGATGCACTCTCTGGCCTCTGGGCACCTGCATACCATGGTCACACACACACACACACACACACACACAACTCAATCTTTTTAAAATGAATAAAATTCAGAAGGGACAGCCGAGTATCATGGCATATGCCTTGAATCCCAGCACTAGAGTCTGAGACAGGAGATTCTAAGTTTGAGGCCCATCTAGGCTGCATAGCAAGCCCTCAACTCAAGGAATAAAAGGGAACAGCGCTAACGCTTGAATTATGGGGAAAACTGCTTTAACCTGCACTTGAATGGCATGTGGTGCAGGGATGCACCCACTCTAAATGTAAATGCCTATGAGACTGGATTGCTAACTAGTCTGCTAGAGGAAGAGCCATAATCAATTGCTTTTTAATTGGTAATAATAGAACATCTTCCTCCATTACTGATTGAGGTGCAAGTGCATAGAGTAATTCTTTGACTTTGTGCTGGAGTCATGGATAAACTTAACAGGTTTAATTTATGTTTTTATTGCCATCTTTGTTACACTTTGGCTCTGATTGCTCCTTTTTTATCCAAAGTTTTTCTTAGAAGATAATGTAATTCTGTGTTCAGGTTGATTGTGTGCCTGAAAAAGCACCAAGGGAAGCTGTGATGTCCCTGCATATTGAAGCCTTTAACTGGAGGAGGCAAGAGGTGTGCTGAGCAGAGTTAGAAGATAAAATGAGAAAAAAGGCCATTATAAATAAAGACTTGGTTATTAGCTACATGCCACCAAAAGTGTCCCTCTTAAGGAAGTACTCTGTATGGCAGCGGGTGGTTCCATTTCCTGTACCCACAAGGAAAAGTAGCGGTCACATAAGGTGTGGCTTGAAAAGGAAACTGCTGATGGCACTTGTGATGGCAATCTTGTTCTTTGTTCAGGTAGAAGTGGGTCTGACGGTGGCATAGTAGCTACAGTGTCCAAGCTGAGACGCTTACTGCCTTTCACAGTTGGTAAACATTAATGTTGGCTTCTGTGCCAAGTGTCACAATTTAGTGTCACCAGCTCCTTGACAGTATTCTTCCAGAGGACTTATGTCACCTCACTGCAGCCATTTATGTGAGTGCTCAGGGAATTTGAAGAGGCAATCTCATGTAGAAGTGTTCATTCTTTGCAGTGAACTATTCAGTTGAGAATTAGCACTAGGATACTTTAGTAGAGCAGGCCAGTTTCTTGATAGAATTGGTAGATCTGTATGAGAGGTGGCAGTGGCTTTGGCCTTCCTTTTCCTGTGTTATAAGTAGAAAATTGTTGCCAAGTGGTGGTGGTGCAGGCCTTAAATGCCAGCAGTCTGGGAGGCAGAGGCAGAGGCAGGCAGATCTCTTAGTTCAAGACCAGCCTGGTCCTCGGAGCAAGTTCCAGGACATCCAGGGCTACACAGAAAAACCCTGTCTCAAAAAGACCAAAAAGGGGGGCGGGGGTAGAAAATTGTTAACAGTGTTAGATGAGATTTGCAGAGACAGTTAACTGCAGAGGTGGCCACCCTGTCTGCTTGGGTTTTGTCCTCTGTGTCTCCCTCCACTCTCCCCCTGCCCCCCCCCCCCCCCCGGTTTTATTTAGATATTTCAGAAATGGATCTATCAAATCTCAGAGGGCTGAAATAGAAGGAGTCTGAATACTTACAGACTAATACTTGTGCTAGTGAGTTTATCTTGTTCTAAGGAATGGGAATTGTGTAGTGGGAGTTGCTAAGACCATGAAGAACTGGGGCAGCAGCAGCAGAGCATTGTCTGCCCAGTGTTCTAAGCTAGTACAAAATGACCTGTCGGAGGAGCCCTTCACTTTCAGCTCCTCTTCTGAGATTCTCAGTGAATTCAGAATCAGGTCAGCAGAAGCCAAATAACGGAACTTTAAAGTCGTGAGCAGTAACAGAAACAAAACAGTGTGGGACAGTAAGGGGGACTACAATTTGAATAGAACATTTTATTGCAATTATAAATAATATGTAATGCTTATGGAACCAAATTTAAAATGCTATGAGAAACTCACATACAGCCCTTGAAATCAAGTACTAGATAAAAACCACGAGTTTTCAGGCCAAGCCTGATGGCATGTGCCTGTGAGGCCAGTCCTCTGGAGGCTAAGCGGGGAGGATTGGGAGTTTGGGGCCAGCCCAGATTACTTAGCAAGTTCCAGGACAACCTGGTGGGTGTACACAGTGAGACCTGCCCTGGGGGTAGGATGGGGTGGGGTGCAACAACATTAGTGCATTCAGATTAGTAAAAACTGATACTAAGGTATTTGCTTCAGATAGCTGTCTCCTACAGTAGTTTAAAACTTTGGGATTTGAAATTTTTATGTATTTGTATATCCAGTTTGACTAGAACTTGATAACTGTCAGCTACTCCATTGGACCTTTGTATACAGACTTGCAAAAGATTAATGTCCTCCTAAGAATTGTTTCATTGTTTACTTACAGAAACCTAACTAGTAAATGTTGATGTTCAGGGCTGCTGGCTTTCACAGCCTTGGGGTGCTGTTCTCACACACACACACACACACACACACACACACACACACACACAATTCAGAGTTCATCAGACACTATTGCACTTTGATTCATACTTCAAAAGTATTTTTATTACAAGCTCACATGCTGTCATTTAGGCAAAATTAACTCGCTGTGACCTTTTTTGCTGTTCTTAGATTGTATTTAACTAGTCTAGTACTGTCATTTCAGTGAGAATTCAGTTTGATTGTCTGCAGGATACAAGTTGTAGTTCTAGTCAATGAGCAGCCCCTGATCAGCAAAATGTGCTGTTTTCTCTTCTTTTGACTTGTTATGAATACAGTGGTGTGACCTAATTTGTTGCACGTATTACTACAACATTAATGCATTTTAATAAACTAGTTGGAATATACATCGGTGCCTTGTTTTCATCTTTAATTGCGTTAACTTTTTACACTGAATTGTCTGGTAAGCTTTTCAAATAGCAGGCCTTTACAACCCTGCAGTGTGGGCGCTTCTGATTCTTTTGACCCATTACAAGTTCAGCCTGTTTAAAATCTTAACGTTATTTGAACTTTAATCAGACTTGTATTTCATAGTTTAGAATTATTTTATTCTGGGATGCAGGGGTATGATTTTAAAAGGCTAAAAGCACTTGGGAGGTAGAGGCAGGCCGATCTCTGTGAGTTTGAAGCAAGCCTGGTCTACAAAGTGAGTTCCTGGATAGCCAGAGCTGTTACACAGAGAAACCCTGTCTCAAAAAACCAACCAAACAAAAAGGCTAAAAGGAAAACACAGCATGGCACAAAGGAGTGCCTGTTTCATTCCCAGACCTCGGGTTTTTGCATTGACCCTAACGTGACAATTCAGGTGCTCAGTGGTCATCTGCTGTGCACAAAACTGCTGTTTCCAAAGCAGAAACCCAAGCACCCCGGCTGATACCAAAAGGAATCTGAGATTCTGAAATTGAGAATAGCCACGTGTTTGCTTCACTATTTAAGGCACGAAGTTTATACAGCAGGTCTTCCGAATGAAAAGGATTCACGAATCACAAACAGCTCGCCGCGCTAAACCGCAGCCCCACAAACCGGCTGGCAGGAGGGGCGCCCAGATGGGAGGAGCCACGCCCCTTCTCGGAAACTGAGGCGGGGCCACCGGTGCCTCCCGTGGCGTCACCTCCGGGTCGCGCAAACACATCCGGGTCACTGGCCCAGCGCTGTGGTTTCCGTGGCGGAGGAGGTGGTCGCGGCGGGCGCTCTGCCCGGCTCTGCTAGCGCCGCGGCGGAAGCGCCTTCCCTCAGGTAGGCGGCGGTGGGGCCGGGAGCGGGGCAGCCGCGGCGGGGCGGGCGGGACGGAGCGCTGTGCCGCCGGAAGCAGCCCCCAGGCCGACGCGGCCGCGCGGGAGCCGCCTCCTTCCCGCTCTCAGGCCGCGCTCGGTGGACGCGCGTCCGCCTCGGAGACCGGACACGAGCGCTTCCGCCTCCTCGCCGCCGTGAGGAGGGCAGTCCGCAGTTGTGCAGCTGTCGCCACCTTCAGAGAGCGGAGGTGGCCGGGCCAGCTAGCTTGGGCAGACGTGGAAGTCGCTCCTAGCTGTCTCCTAAAGAATGCTTAGGTGTCAGGTGGGAGTGTGACTCGGCTCTCCGCCGGCCCGTTGTGAAGTTTCCGCATCCCTGACCCCTCTCGCCTCTTCTCCACACACGCGTGCTGACTGGCGATTACCTTCAACGGACTAAGTGTTTCGTTTGACTCCCGCCCCGTGGGTCAGGTACTGTTCCCGGCCCGCAGGTTGTCGCAGTGAACAAAACACAACAAAGATCCTTGCCCTCGTGGACCCTCCATTTATGCAGAGAAGAAACAGAAGACCGTTATGTAACTTGGCATATGGTGCCAACAAAAAAAAAAATTTGAGCGAGCTAAAGGGTACGGAGAAGTTCCATAGTGGATGTGATAGTTCGTAGTGTGTGGTCCGTTTGGGTGTTACTGGGTGGGAACTATTTGGACAAACATGAGTTCTGTGTGTTAGTCAAGTTCATATCTGAGCAAGAACATTTCAGGCAGAACAGCCATCAGAAAGGCAGAAACATGCCTGTCGTGCTCAGGGAAGTTAGGATGTGTAAGAAGGGAGGAGGAGGCAGATAGTAGGTAAGACTGGACATAAAAGGTAGCCAGATGTCAGTACTGAAGAAAGCTGTGGGAGAAAGACATTTTCTAGAAAAGATAACCCCACTGTAAATTAGGAAGAGTGCGGGGGACACATGTAGAATAAAGGACATCGGGACACCATTTCGATGATCCAAATGACTTGTAATAGTGGCTTAGAACAAGGAAGTAATAGTAGAGATGCTGAAAAATGGTTGGATACTGGATCTGAAGGTTATGTTTACATGACTTGCTAGGAATTGGACATCTTTGTGGTTTACATGACTTTGAGAGCGACTTCAAAGGTATTGTCTAAGCCCATGGAAGTATGGTGTGACTTCAACTGAGACACAGAGGCCAAGTAGAAATTTTGAATAGGAAGTTAGTTCCAGAGTTGAGAGTTGATTGGAGGATATATGAATTTGGGAATCACCAGCTGATGTTGAGAGCCACAAGAATGACTGTTAACACTTCATAAATGTATGTAGAAAGAAAATCGTAAATAGTCAAAGACTGACTTGTGATTGTAAAGAGTGGGGAAGGACCAGGCCTGGTGGCATGCACTTTTAGTCCCAGCACCTAGGAGGCAGAGGCAGGCAGATCTCTGTGAGTTTGAGGCCAGCCAGGGCTAAAAGGAGAAGAGGGTCAGTGAGCAGGATGAACCCCTGAATCTAAGACAACAACCGCCAAAGTGAAGTACCGAGCAGAGATCCTGGAACCGCAAGGAGTGAGCTGTGACAGATGGCTGGTCTGCTGAAGATCAGCCTTAGCCGTGCCCTCGATGGCCTGCAGCGTGGGTGTCATTACAGTTAGAGCTGAACGCCTGCTGTGACTTGGGGGGAAAGGGAGAATGGGAAACAGAGAGTCAAGTGACGCTTAACTTTTGCCAAACAGGAATAGAATGGAGGTGGCAGGGAAGTGGATTTGAGTAGTGGTGGTTGTTGCTCTCCCAACGGTGGGAAAAGTAGCTGCCAGTTTGTTTGCTGGCAGAAATGATGGAAGAAAGAAGAAACTTGTTAGTATCGTCAAGTATGCTAGAGAAAGAGGGCCTGATACAAAGGTGGAAACATTGCATATAGATAAAAGCATGTTGACTACAATGACCGAAAGACAGAGTATATGGGTATAGGCAGTAGTAAGTAGGTGATTTTAGATGGATGTGGTTGTGAGATTCTAGTTTCCATTCATTTAATTTCATTAGTAAAGTAGAAATGTGCCCCCCACGTAAATATATTTCTATATTTCTAATGCTTTTTATTAGTACTTTGACATGCCAACAAGTTTTTTTACTCAACAAATATTTTTTTTTAATGCTACATACATTGTCCTAAGTGGTAAATACATAGCTGAACCAAATTTCTCTGTCTTCATGTATCATCTATTCTGGTAGACAAAGAGTACCTTAGTTATTGGAAGGAGTGAAACTCTTGTGTGTGTGTCTGCCTGCCTGCCTCTGTGGTCTGGGGAGGGCGGGGGGAGCATGTGCTAGCACACATGTATGTGGGTGCTCATGGAGGCCAGAAGAGGACATGGGATTCCCTGGAGCTGAAGTTACAGCTGGTTGTGATCTACCCAATGTGAGTGCCTCAGAACTGAACCCAGGTCCTCTGCAACTGCTCTTAACTGCAGGAGAAATGTCTCAGCTATTTGATTTTTTTTTTTTTTCAGTGTAAAATAAACATTTTTACATGTGGGTACAAAGAAGTGAGGACAGGGGATGAAAGTTTCAGAGTGATCAATACACAGATGGGGTTTAGCACCATAAGCTTAGATGGAATAACTAGGGGAAAGCCAGTGAAGAGAAGACTTGAGAAGCCTTCAGGTAATTCAGGAGATGGACGTCAGGGAGCTGAGGAAGAATTGCCAAGAAAACAGAAAATACAGTAGTTCCATGAGCTGGGAGGTAAGAACTAAGAGTGGTACCCCAAAAGCTAAAGGAATGTCTCAAGATCACAGAATGATCTGTTGGATCAGATGATGGCCAACTGTAATATGAAGATGCTGGTCATTATTTTGGCCAAATCTTATCTGATAATGATTGTTTGAATGTTTCCTTCTGTCCCTCTCTGGACTCTAAGTAAATATTTGTTAAATCTGTACTCCTGTAATCATTTCCAGGTCCCGTAAGCAGGGTTTTCTGCCTTTCTTGCCTGAAATGTTGTTTCAAGGTCTTTTTGTTGCCTGCCATTCTGTTGTGGAGCAAACTCAACCCACTCTACTTCAACGTCACCTACTGCTACTGTCTCCTCACACTTAGGATTTCCACAAACCTTACGCTTTCACACTTCCGTGCCTTCTCTTGCCCTCCTGCCATCCTAGAACGGCTTTCCTCCTTTGCTTGAAGAACGGGAAGCTTTCTAAGCCAACTCTGTCCACAAGCAGCCTACATGATATAATGTGTCACTCCTTTTCATACCAAATTTATCCTTTTTATGTGTCTGTTACCCTTTGTAGAGTCAGACTTTTAGGACCAGGAGTTCATCTTTATTCATCTTCCTGTCTCTGTTGCCTGTCACAGTGCCATCCTCTTGGTGGGAACTCTAATGGAATTTTAAGAGAACATAAAAATAAAGGGCCCAAATGCAGATGTCACATCCCTCTGTGACAGCAGGTAGAATGAATTATATGTGGAAAATTCTAAACTAAGGGAAACCTGTGGGGAAAATAAAATGCACATTTTAATGAGTATGTCAACATACTGAATTAAAAAGATAAATACGATACCAGTGTTAAAATCAGAAAAATCAACTTTGAACAATTCTTTGAAATTACAAAATAATTAATATAGTAATTTGTAATTGAGTTCTAATAGTTCCATGTTAGAATACATGAAATAATAGACTATTATTTATAATTTACATTGTTACAGGTTGGTCTTTTGTATTAAATTTGTAGGACATCAATGCAAGCCTGAAGAAAAAGTAATTGCTCCATTTTAAGCCATGGCATATCAGTTATACAGAAATACGACTTTGGGAAACAGTCTTCAAGAGAGCCTTGATGAACTCATACAGGTGGGGGCCAAACATTAAACATGCTCTGCAAGTCTTCAAACTTCTTTGTTAAAAAATGTAAAAATTAATGGGTTCCCTTATTAGTGGTGAACTATAGAAATGATCTTATTCTGTCACTTTAAAAGTAATTCTGTCCAACAAAATAAAGTTGTTTTTTTGAGATTTGAGTTAGAAATTTTAATTTTTATTTCAGTTTTAGAAGAATTTGTTTTACTCAAATCACACAACTAAGAAAGTATTAAATATTTCTATTTATGTTTGTTGGGGTCTGGAGGGAGGTGTGGGAGCCAAGTTGTTTTTGTTTTTTTTGAGACAGGGTCCAGACTGTCATTGAAAGTACTCTGTAGTTAAGAATGGTCTGGAGCTCCTGGTCTTCCTGCCCTTGCTCCCCACCTGCTGGCATTACAGTTGTGCAGCACCATGCCTGACTCCGTCTGTTTGGGCATTATTATTATTATATAGACTTTGGGAAGGTTTGTCTTTGTTCTGTTCTTTAGTATAGGTCTCATGTCTTTTACTAAGAGAAAACTTGGATCCCATCTGTCGAACACTTTGTCCAGCCACTGAAGGAATAGCAAGAGTTTTTCCTGGCTTTGCAAACTCACTTCAAGTTTCCTTTTTTGTCAAGATAGTGTAGAAGATATTCTCAGGCTTTGCTTCAGCCTCACTTAGAGCACAGGAGAATAAGGACTTCTGCTTGAGAAGTTCTAGTTAACTTCTGTTAACTTTTAGACTATAATTAATATACTTTATCTTTAATGTTCTTCCCTTAGTGAATTTATATGTACATTTTTTTTCTCAGTCTCAACAGATCACCCCCCAGCTTGCCCTTCAAGTTCTGCTTCAGTTTGATAAAGCTATAAATTCAGCATTGGCTCAGAGAGTCAGGAACAGAGTCAATTTCAGGGTAAGGACATTTCCTGTATCTGGAAGTCTGGACCAGGTACTCTGAGAGCCTACATGGACTTACTCAGCATAACAGGAGGATTGGGTTAGTCTGGTCGGGAACTTGTTGTCTTATAATTGAATGATACGCTATTTTAAATCAGCTGTACTAAGTTCATCCATTCCATGTGATACAGAATTGCTTTTAGATTTTAAGTTCATTGCTTCACAAATCATCCTGTATATGTTTGGCTTTTTCCTCCCTGGAGAATTACTGAGGTTTCAAATGCCTGAAAGTACTGTCTGCAAGACGGAAGGTAAGTGACGGAGTAATTCTTAAGTTCAGTTATGGTTTTCAACCCCTGACCTTCCAGGAAAGGTCAATTTTCTGTAGAATCTTTATGTTGCCGCCATCTCCTCTCAGATAGCTAGGCTTTTAAAGTCTATTCTGGTAGTGGGCTGTCTTTTGAATCATCCCTGCTTTGAACAAAATACTGCTCTCAATTTTGTGGTAATTTGGGGTTAAGAACTCATTGCAAAATGTGGCAGAACAGTTTACCATGTGATGTTGGGGAAACACATTATGGATAATGGTGTTTGCTGTTACCCTGTTATATTTCTCTAGTATCTTAAGCTATGTTACAAACTACAACCCTACTATAGAAATAAATTTAAAACATATGAAGACCAATATAGGAAAAGAATCTGTGAGTTACATTTAAGAAAACCTAGGTGTTGGGGGCTGGAGAGATGGCTCAGCAGTTAAGAGCTTCTGACTGCTCTTCCAGAGGTCCTGAGTTCAATTCCCAGAAACCACATGGTGGCAGCTCACAACCATCTGTAATGAGATCTGGTGCCCTCTTCTGGCCTCCAGGCATACATGCAGACAGAACACTGTATACATAATAAATAAATAAAAATCTTTAAAAAAAAAAAAAAAGAAGAAGAAAGGAAGGAAGAAAAAAAAACTTAGGTGTTGAGGCAATACAAAAGAATGTATTGTGTTATGTTTAAGCATTTAAGTGCCTATTGGGTAATAGACATTGTTCTAGGTATCAGAAATGCAAAGGTGAACAAAACAGATGAGGTCCTCATTTGCCTTCCATTTTACGGAAGAGATAAAGTATGCGTTTATGTCATATATAAATGTGTATCCGTTTTACATGCTTAAAAATTACAGGCATAAATAGTCAAATAGAAAATTATCAGCTAGGCATGATGGCACATACCTTTAATCCTAGTACGGGAGAGGCAGAGACAGGCAGATCTCTGCCTCTGTCACCAGCCTGATCTACAGACTGAGTTCCTGGATAGTCAGGGCTTCACAGAGAAACCATGTCTCAAAAAAAGTCTCTTAAGAGTATAAAACTTGACAAGTTTTTCTTGGATTTTAATAGTAGGGATTCTGACAAAGTTGTTCTTTACAGGAATCTGCCCAGCTTAAAATTTCAACTTTTATTTTAAATTGATCTATGTTAAACCACATAAGTTTGGGCTATTTAGAAAATTGATGATACGAGACCTTGGTAGTCTTCTAATTGCTCTATTAAAAGTGTCTAGTGTGGGTTTCTTTTGCAAAAATTAATTGGACACTTGTATTTCTCATACATAGTATTTTCTAAGTCTGTCAGTTTTCCAAGAGTTAGCCCTGACCAAGTCTTAATTTTTCAGTTTACTTTTTTTTTCTTTTCCCATTGCTACTGCTGCAGCCCAGGATTCCATACCCTGCCCTGGATTACAGCAAACTATACATGTAGAGACGTTCTGTTTAGCTTGGTGTACCATATAGCAAAGAGACAACATATTGTCACTACTTAATTTTCCAAGTCACATTGCTTGATTGAATATCAATATTCATTTTTATGTATAATAATGTTCACTGATCTCCCAATAAGATTAAGTCTACCCATTTGAGGAATAGAGTGATTTTACACAACATATAAGCTAATTTTTCGTTTCAAAAGTGATACTACTCAATAGGATATTATAAGAAAAACAGTCCTTGAGTATGAAAACTAAAGCTTTAGTTGTTTATATGTTGAAATTTATTAATAAAAAGTCAAAAAGTGTGACAAGTTACTTAGGGAAGATTTTTAGAAAGTAAATTCACATAGAATTAATACATATAACTAGGCTTTTAAAGAGCCACTGTGTGTACTTAAGAGGATTGGGAGAAATGGCTACCTAAACAGCATAATACTCAGCTTCAAACAGTAATAGGTAATCATTAAAATATTTAAATGGTCAAAAAAGTATTCCTTCTCATGACAGCTTTATCCCCCCTTCCCCCCCCCCCCCATGGTTTTGTTGTTTGCTATCTCTACAAATGAGTACTGAGTACTGTGTAACTTTAAAGTTACTGTTTTAACTTTAGAAACACAAATATCATCTATTGTTGATATGTATTAAAAGATTCTGTTTTTAGAGACAACTGATGAAATCAGTATTGAGCCAAAGGAACTCTTTGAAAGAAATAATGAATCTAAAATTATTTAAAGTGCAGTTATTCTCCCAGTTCTTATAGATAAGGTACTCAGATGAAATACAGGAAAAAGCAAGACACCCAAGTGACTAAAAATTACATTTTTAGAATCCTTTGCAGCTGATTCTTTCAATAAAAACTTTTTTTTTTTTTTTTTTTTTTTTTTTTTTTTGGTGTAGGTTTTTAATCTAGGAACAAGAACATATCCTTGGACATAAAAGGAAGCATTTCAAGTGTGAAAAAAAGTATTAGGTTAAACACCAGCAGAATGGAATCAAGCCTAATATGCATTATGTGCACATGCATACAGTCACATGTGAAATTCAGCACAAGATATTTAAACAGAAAAATCTTTAAATGATTCCTGCAGTATCATCCACATTGGTGAAAACTCTCTGAATCTAAATATAAGGATGATTTTAAAAACTGCTGGCTGTGAATGAATGAGTTAATGAATTTAGTAGACCTGAGTAATTACTGTGTGCTAGATTCTGCTAGGCTCTGAAAATACAACAGAAGTACTGGTCTCTCCTACCAGCATAGTTCAGCGAGCAGACCATTAAAACAAATATGTTAACAGTGTTAGGATATGTTACTTGGTTCAGTGGGAGTACAAGTATGGAAGATAAGGTTGAGAGTCAGCTAAAGGAGTGGTGCTCCTGTGGAAAGGAAGATAGCATATGGAATATGGTGGGAAGTTCCAGAAATAGTTCTTCAGTAGGTTCTAATGTGATTGGAACCTCAAAGACACCATAGGACCCCCCAGCAAGTCCACACCCTGTACTAATGTTATTAGGAGGTCAATGAAGGACTGTTAATCACAGGAGCCACACAATTTTATTTGCCTTTTTGGTGTTCACATGAAGAATGGGTTACAGAGAATGAGGCTAGAGGCAAAAGACCATGCCTCTTAGCCAGCTGAATCAGAAGGCTCAAAGTAGCTTTACTTAACAGTTCTAACAAGAGATGGCTAGAAATGGAGAGATTCTAAAAGGCACATCTGACAGGACTTGACAACTATGACATAGTTGAACATAGAATTAACTATGGACATGGTGGAATGGAGAGGCAGACCGGTAATTTTCAAGTTTCTGGCCTGAGTGACAGTAGAGTCACAGAAAAAGCTGATTGGAAGTAGTCTCAGTAGATGATGCATCTGAGCCAGTTATGGGATTTAAATTGTCTTAATGTTTCTTAGGAATCTCTGCTTTTGTACAAATTTAGAGAATGAACACCCAGTGAAATATGGAGCTTTAAATATTTGTAAAAATTTCAAATGGAGCCAGGTGCATGTGTTTAATCCCAGCGCTCAGGAGGCAGATCTCTTGGAGTTGGAAGCCAGTCTCAACTAGGCTGGAGAGAGTTTAGTGGCTAAAAATGCTTATTGCTCTTAGAGGAAATATGAGTTTGGTTTCCAGCACCCAGATCAGGTGATTCACAACTACCTATGACTCCAGTTCAGGGGATCAGACTCCCTCTCCTACCCTTCACAGTCATCTGCATACATGTAGTACATATAAACTCAGGCAAGCATGCACCAGATTATATGCATGCATATATAAAAATAATTTTTTTTTTAATCAAATGGACAGGATGTAGTGGTATACACCTTTAATCTCAGCATTTGGGAGGCAGAGGCAGACAGTTCCAAGACAGCCTGCTCTACATAGTGAGTTCCAGGACACCCAGGGCTATGTAGAGACCCTTTCTCAAAAGAGAGATCAAATGAACTTTAGCAATTTATCCACCAGAGGGCAGTAGACATACAAATTTAAGCTTTCATATAGCTTTTCATTTCAGGTAAGTAATTTGCAGATTGTTTTAGATTGCTAAAAATTGTCAGTTAGAAAAAATGTTTTTAAACTTTTCCCTAAGCTGACTTATCCAGGTTTTCTCTTTCTTATTTCTGAGTAGATAAAATTAAATAAATTAAGCTAAGCATTAAGCATACTGTTTTAGCAGGTATATACTTGGTAGCTAAATTCTCTTGGATTACTTGGGAATAAAGTATGAGGGGAAACAATGGCTTCTCATGGCATTTCTTAATGTTTTGTTTTAAAGGGCTCTCTAAATACATACAGATTCTGCGATAATGTTTGGACTTTTGTATTGAATGATGTTGAATTCAGAGAGGTGACAGAACTTATTAAAGTGGATAAAGTGAAAATTGTAGCCTGTGATGGTAAAAGTAAGTGCTCACCTAATTACTGTGAAAGCAAAACTTGTTGAAATACTTTTTCTCCTCTTTAATTATCTTGATCTATCTGAAAGCCTCAGATAAAAACTTAGCTTCTGGATTCTTCCTCTGTCTTCTTACTGACCTTACATCTGCACACTCACATGACACATAACACAGATTAAATTCAGGTCCAAAGAAAATAAGCTAACTGCTAAATTTCCTTCCATAGAGTTGCTTATTTGAAGCAGTCATCAGGTTTCTCGCTGCCACCTTTCTCTGTAAGAAAGTAACATGTAACTTCAAGCGTTTATCTTAAAACTTCTGTGTTGCTGGATACCCTACACTGTATATAAGATAATTATTTTAACCCTGATTTAAACTAATCATGAACCTTGTCGTTATAATAGGAGATACCCAGTAATCTGATTTGTTACATTTGTGCAAGGGAATTTTCCTCAGCAGACCTAGAAGTCCTTAGGCATTTTTAAAGTGGCATATCTGCCCCCTGCTCCATGACTGCTTGTTTCCTTTTGTTTATTTTTAAAAAAAACCCAAGGCCTTGTACTTGCTGGATTTGCACTCTGATACTGAGTCATGTCCTAGCCCTGTGTTTTGTTGTGTATTTACTTTAATTGATAATCTGAACAGTTTGTGTTTAAAGCACCAGTCCCCGGTGCTTTAAAAATTGCCACTCTAAGAAGGGGAGGTTCTAAGAAGCAAGAAAAAGAGAAATAGAGAAAGTAATATCTCCATTTCTTGTGTTACTATCAAGTTTGTTTTGTTTTTGTGTTTTGAGACAGGGTCTCTGTAGCCTTGACTAGCCTGGTACTCACTATGTAAACCAGGCTGTCCTCAGATTCAGAGTCTACCTCTGCTTCCTAAATGCTGGGATTAAAGGCATGTGCCACCATGCCTGGCTACAGTTTGGATTTTCAAAGAATATCTGAACACTGAAGAAATGTACAGAATACAGAAAAGCTCCATATATAAACCTGTACAGATAATTCTTCACCTTCAAAAGTAAAGACTTTCAAGTCTTAAGGTTGTATTTTTATAGTAACACATCTGTGCACAGAGACATGATTATACATAAATTATTTTTTCATATAGATTATTCTTTTTTATCTGATTTCTGGTGGCTACATAAAATTTTCAGCCCTTTATTGATTTTGATTTTGATTTTTCAAGACAGGGTTTCTCTGTGGAGTCCTGTCTGTTCTAGAACTCACTATGTAGACCAGGCTGGCCGAACTCGAACATCCACCTGTCTCTGCCTCCGGAGTGCTGGGATTAAAGGCTAGCAAGTCTTCCAGATGTCAAAAAGTCTAGGAAATTAGCACCATTACATTGACTTATCATCAGGGATAACTGGGAATCCTCCAAAGGAGTTCTAGAGACTTTTTAGTATGACCAGCAGATACTTAAAATCTTTTATTTTTGCTAGGGATAGTGGACATTTGGGCCTTTTTGTTTTAATTTCCATTTCTACAAAGGTGGTACTATTTTCTGTACCATAAGATAAACTTCTATATTCAAGATAAGTTATACTTTCATGGTTTTTTTTTCCCCATGTAATTTAAGCTAATAGCATCCTTATAACTCTTAGGTTTTTAAGTGTTTATTGGACCATAAAATTTGTGCATTATTTTATAGTTCCTAGATATTTGTAAATTAATTGATATAAATGGGCCAGTTGATACGGACCTGTAATCTTTGTTACTTGGGAAGCTCAAAGAGAGATAACAACTTCAAAGCCTGCCTCCATGATGGAATGAGCTCAAGGCCAGGCTGAGCAACTTAAACCCTGCCTGAAAAAGTAAAAAGGGGGCTGGAGATGGGCACATTGATAGAAGGCTCAGCTTGTATGAGACCTTAGGTTCAGTCCTTAGCCCTGGCCGGGGAGCAGGTGATGAGCACCAGTTCTGTTGAGGAGAGTTTGTGTATGATGAAAATGTGCTGTGTCTGTAGTCCATAGTAGTCATGCTTGGCCCTAGAGCACTTAAAATGTGACTAGGGCAACTACAAACTTTTTCATCTTATTTCATTAGATAATTTGAATTAATTTAAATTTTAAACAGCTGCATATTGCTAACCAGTCAACTACTGTATTGAGCAGGATAGATGTGACTAGTAGAGGGTCAGTTTCAGTCATTTGAACCAAAAAAGCAAAGTCTCGGAGCAACCTTAATAGCAGAGACACCCCACCCCCACCCCACCCCCATGGGGTAGGCGTGTTTACTTCCAGGAGCTTCTGCCTGGTGATCCTTGGTGCTGTTCTTTTTGAAAAATACAGATTGTTTTCCCAACCACAGACAATAAAAAGTAGCAAATTACCCTTATCTGCTTCAATTAGGTGGTCACTGCAGAGCCGCCCTCATTTAAAGCAAACCATAATAATTGATCTTCAGCAAAGATTTGAAAACTTAAGAAATGGGAGGCAGAGGCAGGCAGATCTCTGAGTCCGAGGCCAGCCTGGTCTACAAAATGAGTTCCAGGACAGCCAGGGCTACACAAAGAAACCCTGTCTCAAAAAACAAAAGGAAAAAAAAGAAAGAAAGAGAGAAATGGTTGTGGTGGATTCTATTTTTTCTGTTTCCATAGGAAAAGTTGAAATCTTAGACATCTTAGACATGGTTAAAATATAGTTTAGCATTTAAAGATTAAGTTCAGTTAATGAGGAAAATTCCATTCTTCGGTGATTTTGAATAAATCAGGTGTTGCTGTAAAATCTCATTCTTCTAAAATTAGCATCCTAAAATTAAGCTGTGGTCTCAATAGAGTAGCAGAAGAAAAGACAGCAATAGCCAGAACCAGAAGATTGCGGTAGTTCCCAGCAGAATGTGTCCTGAAAAAGCTGTTTACACTAGCCCAGAGCAGACACCTGGAGGCTTAGACTGTATCTTACCTCTGCCTTAGGAAGGAAGCTGTTTGACCTTGGCAGGGCCTTTCCAGAGTGCCCCTCTCTACCTGCCTCCTGCTCCTCCTCCCACACACCGCTGTTAATCCTTTTCCTAGATGTTCCTAAATACTGATACTTAGGACTTGCTCCTTGAATTGATCTCTTTCCTGTTTCTAGATACTGGCTCCAATACTACGGAATGAGTAGAGAAATGCAGCTTGTTTATGCCACCTTCTGTTATTTTCATCGATTGTTGAAGAAAAACATAGAAGAGACTTTTTTTTAATTTATTCTCACGGTGCAGAAATGACAACACTGTGCTATACTACCCAAGGGTTCCACAGAGGAAAAGCATGTGACTCTGTTCTCTTTCATGACCTTTAGTACACAACAGAAAGAAATGTACCTTTTTTTTATGACAAATCAAAAGTGGTTGCCTTCCTAAGAATATTCTTCAATAAACTTGTTTTAAAACTTGTTGTGAGTAATAATTGATATAGCTCATTAGCAAGGAGTTGTCAGAATACCAGATAAACTTAAGAGAGACTTGGAAAAGGTGTCCTTCCGATGAAATCATGTTCACTTTGTCAATTGTAATTTTATCTGTTGAAAACACCAGGGGCAGACTCAAATGTGGATCGAATTTTCCTAAGAAAATCTCACACACACACCCCATTTTTCCCCAAAAGACAAACTCAAAGATTATTATCAATGTGAGCAAGTTGAGCTGGGGGTGTGAGGTGAACTTTAGATAGCTGCTGTAGCAGAACCAAGGCCCTGCTCCAAACAGCAGTCCTGTGTAGCATGCCAGTCCTTTTTGACCTGGCCCTTACTAGTGTTCATAAATGTTTAAATGAGCTATATCTTACCAATTACTGGAATTCTAATCTTTATCCAAAATCCTGGGGCTGGAGAGATGGCTCAGCAGTTAAGAGATTGCCTGAGATTGCCTCCCAGCACCCACATGGTAGCTCACAGCTGCTCTGTAACTCCAGTTCCAGAGATCCAACATTCTTTTGACTTCTGAGGACACTAGGCCTGCATGTGGTTAACATACATACATGAAGGCAAAACAAGATAAATCTTTGAAGTCCTACCACAAGTATATCACATCTGTTTCTACATCTCTGTACTTGAAGGAAAGGTGTCCGTTGTCAGACTAGAGAAATACTATGAAGAACATAGCTATTTATAGACACTGTTGAGAGATCAGATACTAGGTGGTCGAGGTGTGGATTTAGTGCTGACTTATCCAGACCTTATATAGACTTGGCCCTTTTGGTTTTTCTTTTTTTTTTTTGGTTTTTCGAGACAGGGTTTCTCTGTGTAGCTTTGCGCCTTTCCTGGAACTCGCTTTGGAGACCAGGCTGGCCTCGAACTCAAAGAGATCCTCCTGGCTCTGCCTCCCGAGTGCTGGGATTAAAGGCGTGCGCCACCACCGCCCGGCTCCCTTTTGGTTTTTCTTGATGGGGTTTCCCTGTGTAGCCTTGGCTGTCCTGGAACTTGCTCTGTAGACCAGGCTGGCCTGGAACTCAGAGATCCGCCTGGCTCTGCCTCTGAGTGCTGGGATTAAAGGTGTGCGCCACCACCACCCCAAGACTTGGCCCTTTCTTATCACTTAGAAGTGAACATCTGGCACCCCATGTTGTGGCCAACTCCATTTCATCTATTTCAGCACTTGAGCTAACACATTAGGATGATAATTAGAATCAGTAGAGCTGGGGAAAGAGACCTAGAAGACAGCCCAAGCCTGGTCCTGTTTGTACAGCCTACCGAGCTAATGTAAAACCCTGGCCCCAACTTTCATAAGGTGTCAGTTTTGTTTTGTTGTTTTTAAATACTATTGTTTTGACTGAGACAACAGCCAAGACGGACAGCTTGTCCAGAGGTCAGACATGGGACCTTCAGCAGTCTCAAAAGCAGATAAGTCACCGAGAGAGCTGCAACTGTGTCTCTGGTAGCTAAATTCCTGACACTGTCTTGTTAAGCATTCTTAAGGCCACAGATAGGTGGTTCCTGCTTCACCAAAACTAAGGCATCACATGTGACCTAACAAAGGAGTCATATCCTGAAAAAACTTCAGCACTGTAAAAACATTGTACGTTTTTCTAAAGACTTTAATTGTGTGCGTAATTGGGAGTCAAGGGCAGATGTGTGCCATAGGATGCATTCAGAAGTCAGAGGACAAACTTAGGATGTCCGTTTTCTTCATGTGGGTTCTGGAGATTGAATTTGGGTGGTTAGGCTTTTGTGTCTGAGCTATCTTGCCTGCCCCCTATGTCATGGTTTTGGCACATCCCTTTTGTGGGTTTTTCTGGAGGATCATGGGAAAATATACCCTAAAAGGGAGATGTGGCCCACCATGATTTGGGCATATTCATGAATATACCTCTCACTTATGTATTTCATACAACTTAATAAAATCCACAATGCAGAACCTGCTATTCCCCTTTTGGACAGCCCACCCTGATTTTTGGAATGCTTGCTTTATTCAATAAACCTCAGTTTAGCCTGCAGTGGTGGCACACGCCTTTAATCCCAGCGCTTGGGAGGCAGAGGCAGGCGGATCTCTGAGTTGGAGGATAGACTGGTCTACAAAGCAAGTTCCAAGACAGCCAGGACTGTTACCCAAAGAAACCCAGTCTCCTAGGGGGTGGGGGTGGGGGGTTAAACTTCAGTTTAAACTTGTGCAACTCACACTGGGGAGATGGCTCATTAAGTCAAATCAATTCTGCTCAACCATGAAGACCAAGAGTTTGAATCCTCAGAACCCCCACAAAAGCCCCTCAGTGAGCCCCTGGAATCCCAGCCCTGGGGAGGCAGAGACGGATTCCTGGGACTTGCTGACCAGCCAGACTAGCCAGAGTGGTGAGATCCAGGCTCGTTGTCTCGAAGAACTGAGGAAGACATCTTGATGTCAGCCTTTGGCCTCCACATGGATGCACACACCCACACATGCATTGCATTGCACACAAAAGAAAAAAACTTAGTCAGAATTGAATTCCTTTCTTTGAGAGAACGCCTCCATAGCAAAGGGGGGTCAGTATTTTCCCTCTGCAAAAATGTTCAGCAAAATAGCTTTTCATAAATGTATTAAAATATCCTTCCCTGAGGACCTGAGTTCCATCCACAACACCCACATTGGAAAAAAAAATAAATTAACAAGGCTCTCACTGGGAGCTGAGATTTACCATGTAGGGTAGAATGGGTGGCCAGCAAGTCTGGAGGACCCTCCTGTCCCTACTCCTCCAGTGCTGAGATTACAGATGTACTTCACCACATCTGGCTTTTTTTTTTTTTTTTTTTTTTGGTTTTTTTGAGACAGGGTTTCTCTGTGTAGCTTTGCGCCTCTCCTGGAACTCACTTGGTAGCCCAGACTGGCCTCGAACTCACAGAGATCCGCCTGGCTCTGCCTCCTGAGTGCTGGGATTAAAGGCGTGCGCCACCACCACCCCGGCCACATCTGGCTTTTTAAGTGGGTTTTGGGGTCAAACAGGTCCTCATACTTAGGCAATCAGCACTTTATCGACTGAGCCCTACTAATTGTTTAGTAGCTTCTTGTAAGGCAGCACTCAGGCTGCGGGGGAGAAAAAAGTGAAAAATGGTGTGATTCAACCCATTTCTCTTCCAAATCCAACTTTGTACTATGACATGATCTGTACTTAGGGTTTGCTCAGAAGCTGGATGAGTGGCCTTTGATAGAATACGTTTTTTATTTCAGGTGCCTAGAGTAAATGGGCAGCTAACTGGAATGTGATGCCTAACCTAGGTTCTACATTCCATCAGTTGATGGAATTCTTCTTAGCCACAATGCACACCTGCTTTTGCCAGGCGCATGTTACAATCAGTTACAATTGTTTCCATACACTACACATCATATGACCAACACTTGTTCTGTAGTGTATCTTTTGTTATTACACTTCTATTTATTTGGTGTGGAGGTCAGAGGACAATTTGTGGAAAACTGTTCTCTCTTCCACAATGTAGGTCCAAGGGCTCAAACACATGCTGTTGGTCTTGGCAGCAAATGCTTTTAGCTGCTGAGCCATCTTACCATCCCTGTGGTGTTGAATCTTCCCATAGTTTTTAACAGGGGCTCTCCTGAAATTGGAGGAAAGGGTCACACAAGAGCTTACCCCACAAGACCAGGCTCCAGGATTGAAGTTCAGTTATCCATCAGTGCACAAGAGGAAAAACTAGCTCATCTAGTTTAGAAACTAAACTAGATTTTTGAGATCCAAACACTAGACAAAGAATTGTCTCTTCCATAGATTTAATAATAGATGAGTGATTGGCTGATATTTGTGGTCATCTGCTGTGAGTCAGTTTGAGGCATCTTAGTTGCTAGTCTATTGCTGTGAAGAAACATCATGGCCAAGGCAACTCTTGGGGGCTTACTGACAATTTTAGAAGGTGAGTCCATGACCACCATGGAAGGGAACAAATAGGCATGACACGGAGCAATAGCTAAGACCTTTACATCCTAACCTGCAGGCAGAGAGGAGAGAATAGACCTGGCTGTGAGCCTTTGAAACCTCAAAGCCCACCCCCAGTGGCACACCTCCTTCAACAAGGCCACACCTCCTAATTTTTCCCAAACAGTTCCACTAAGGGGACTAAGCATATGAGCCTATAGGGGCCATTCTCTCTCAAACCACCACAGTAAATAGTTCATCTCTTAATAGTCCTTAATCACAGTTCACAGTTTGTCATTAACACTAAAATTCTGAAGTCATAAATGGATAGGTATATGAGAAACTAAATGTACACAGACATATATATACACATGTGTGTGCATAAACAAATATGTGTCTCAACTAAGTGAAACATTTGCAGCGTAGTAGAAGAAGTGTGGATTTGGTGAGATCAGAATACATGGCAAAGGGGAATAGAAAACACTTCATTTTTGTATGCCCAGAAGAATCAGGATAGGTTACAGGAGGCCTTGAAATCTGGGCATGGAAATTCTTAGGCACTTCGCTGGCTCCCTTTCTTTCTTTCTTTCTTTCTTTCTTTCTTTCTTTCTTTCTTTCTTTCTTTCTTTCTTTCTTTCTTTCTTTCTTCCTTCCTTCCTTCCTTCCCTCCTTCCTTCCTTCCTTCCTTTCTTTCTTTCTTTCTTTCCTTTGAGAGAGAATCTCTGTCCCTATGTAGATCTCTGGCTGGCCTGAAACTTGCTATGTAGAACTCACAGAAGTCCTCCTGCCTCTGCCACATAAGTGTTGGGATTTTCAGTTGTGCATCACCACACATTTGGTGCACATGCACGTGTGTATACATATCCCAGTGCATGTTCATACAGAGGTGCTTGGTGTGTGTGTGTGTGTGTGTGTGTGTGTGTGTGTGTGTGTGTGTGTATCCCAGTGCATGTTCATAAAGAGGCAAAAGGAGTTCAGATGGCCTACCCTAGCACTCTCCACTGTGTTCTCTTGAGATAGAGTCTCTCAATGAACCTTAAGCCTCCATTTTGCCCAGATTCCCCAGATCTGTCTGTCTCCATCTAAAACCTGGTCCTCTGAGCCATCTCCCTAGCCCCTGCACACCCAACTCATCATGGAGCTGTTTAATAATGGTCTTTGTGGCTAAGAATTACAAAGAACAAATTGGAAATATTAAGGAAATTTTTTAAGCCTTCGGACAAGATCTTAAATTAAGTTTAGGAGATTAATTATAGGAATGAGAGAATCCCAGATCAGGGAATCTTCCATGAAAAATCAACAGACACTGAAGTTCAGATTGTTAACAAACATGCCACCATTAATTAATCAAGTCCTACTGGCCAAGATGCCAGCTCATGGTCACAGATGAGGTTCACAGATCAGCAGTATTCAAGGCTGATGGCACTCAAAGATGGATCCAAACTCCTCATTCAAGTGCCTGAAAACAGTGAAACTCTAATAGAAGTCTACTTCTATCAAAAATTCAGTTGGGGGGAAACTGGCCATGAAACTTCAACAGCTAAAAATGAATGCATGAAAATAGCCCAGCTGTCCTTTGTGGTCTTGCTAATTATGGAAGCATTTTAAATCCCTGCTGCTATGGGACATATTATATAGAATGAAGTGAGAATCCCCTGGATTAACAGGCTCTTACTACTAAATTTTTTTTAAGATGTGGTGTCTACCATTTCAAAAAGCATAAAGGGTGAGGAGTGGATATTAAAACTGACCATGAGTTGATAGTTGTTGAAAGAGTAGTAAGTAATAAGAAATAAGGTGCAAAGTAAATGGAATTCACAATACTCATTAAACTCTTTCAGCACCTTTTTTTTTTTTTTGACAGAGTCTCTTGTAGCTCAGGCTGGCCTCAAACCAGACATGTAACAGAAAATGACCTTGAACTGATCCTTCTTCCTTCGCCTCCCAAGTGACAAGTGTGCACCACTACACCTGGTTTATGTGATCCTGGGGATCCAATGCAGGATTTCATGCATGCCAAGGGAGTGCTCTACTAACTGAGCTATATGCCCAGCTCTGTTTCAAAGGGTCTTAAAAGACTTAAAAAACCAGTAAGTGCAATCTACAGCATTTAGCCGAAAATGCTTAGGGCTTGCTTATTCTCTGACCACGTTTTTTTTTTTTTGTTTTTTTTTTTTTTTTTTTTTTTTTTTTTTGGTTTTTCGAGACAGGGTTTCTCTGTGTAGCTTTGCGCCTTTCCTGGAACTCGCTTTGGAGACCAGGCTGGCCTCGAACTCACAGAGATCCGCCTGCCTCTGCCTCCCGAGTGCTGGGATTAAAGGCATGCGCCACCACTGCCCGGCCTCTGACCACGTTTTATAATAATATCACAACATGTATAAAGCTACTCTACATAACTGCTTGCTATCTGATGTTATATTCCAGGGGCCTCCAGGATACATTGATTTTGTTAATCCATTCTAAAAATGCCCTCTACTTTGGTTAAAAACTCCTATGTCTAATTTTTTTTTTCGCACGATGTAATAAAATGGTTTATTTTTCTGAGTACATACGTGAATGAAATCTGCCTGGGATTAGGTGTAAGCAAGTTTTTTTTTTTTAAAGGTGCAAGAGCATGCAACATGTTGAAAGAATCAGGTGGGCTTAGCTCTCTGAATCACTGTGCACTCTTTACCGACTATTCTCCAACTCTTAAGTCTGTGAAGCTCCTGAAATTCAAGTCCAGGAGAAATTGCCTTTAAAACTGTGCTTTTGAGCTGAAGAGGTTGCTCAGTGGTTGAGAGTATGTCCTGCTCCTAGGGAGACCTGAGTTTGGTTCCCAGCACCATGTCAGGTGACGCACAACCTCCTTTAACTCCCGCTTCACGGTATCTCATATGCTCTTCTGATCTCTTTGAGCACTGGCAGGCAGAATATTGGACATGTTGGTGAGACTGTAAAACAATTAGTACCCCTGTACCCTGTTGATGGAAAAGTAAAACGGTGTGTGGTGATGTCACTACAGAAAGGGCACAGAGGCACCGTGGGATGCTGGTCATATTATGTTCTGTGATCTGGGTTCTACTTATACAGGTGTGTTTACTTTGTAAAACGTCTTCTATGGACATTTTGTACTTTTCTACACGTATAGTATACCTCAAAATATGTTAATGAGAGGGAGGCTGGGAGAAAGTTCAAGTCAAGTAAGTGCCTACCTGGCAAGCATGGAAACCTGAGTTTGCTCCCCAATACACATTAAAAAAAAAAAAAAGCCAGCTACTGTGGCATGCACCTATAATCCTGGCACCGAGGAAGCAGAGACAGGAGGATCCCTGGGGACTGCTGGCCGGCCAGCCTAGCAAAACATCTCTGGGGGTCTCTTCTGTGTTTTCTCCTTTGTGGTCTTGCCATGGTTTGAGTGTGTCACTCATTTGTTCACTTGTTGCAAAACTGGTCCCCCGTGTGGGGATAAAAAGGGTGGTAGATGCTGTGGGCGGTGGAGCCTTGTGAGAGGGCACAGTGGCTGCCGTTAGGAGAAAGTGATATCATTTTATGAGGCCTCTGTTAAGCCTGGCAAAAGGCTTCTTAGACAGGAACAAGACTGGCCCACACCCCTTGCTCTGGCCTCCTGTCTCATCATCTGTCCCCCTGTACCCCACCATGATGCTGTCCACCACGATCTGATGCAGCCAGGAAGACCCTCACCAGAGACCAAATTGATGGGGCTGCCCAATCACCAAATGAATGACCCCCTTTTCTTTTCTTTTCTTTTTCTTTTTCTTTTGGCTTTTTGAAACAGGGTTTCTCTGTGTAGCTTTACGCCTTTCCTGGATCTCACTCTGTAGACCAGGTTGGCCTCAAACTCACAAAGATCCCCCTCCTCTGCCTCCCAAGTGCTGGGATTGAAGGCGTGCCCCACCACCGCCCGGCCCAACTCCTTTTCTTTATAAGGTATCCAACTGATCTTCCTCTCCAGTCCATGCGAATTAGCTTCCTTGATGTTCTGAAACTTGGCGTGTGTGTTCCTGCTGCAAGGCCTTGCAGGTCTCTCCTCTTGGCCTAGAATGTTCTTCTTTCATTAATCCCCATGAATCATTCCCCTGCCTCCTTTATACCTCTTTTAGAAAGTGCTGTTTTCACTGGGGGCCTCATTGACTACCTTAAAAATGTAAAACAGCCTCACACCTCTGCACCCTACTATCCCAAGGTCTCCATCGCTTCCCTTGGTTTTTCTCTGGCACTTGGCACTTTTGATAATGAATAATGTGAGTGTGGGAATTTTCACATTTTGCTGACATTTTACTGACCTATTCCCAGTGTCGATAACAGTATGTGAGGCCAGCAAGGTGGCTAAGCAGGTCTTGCCACAAAGCCTCGTAAGCTGAGTTCAGTCCTGGGACCCCATGGTGGGAGGAGAGAATCTTACTCTCCAAAACTGTCCCCTGACCACCTCACCCAAGCCATGGCGTGTGTGTCCTGCTACCCTCCCTCCATACATAAATGTAACAAAGAATTCAATAACAGTGTGTGATAAATAACAAGAACTCAGTTCGTATGTGCGGGAGGAATGATTTTATTGGTTGTCAGTACATCAAGATTTATAAAAGTGAGAATTATAACTTATTCACCTTTGCAATAAATAATGACTAAGTGGAATACATAGATCTTTGGTTTGGTCAGTGAAGGTACTTTAAATAGGCAAGAGAAGATATTAATCTCTCCATTTTTAATCAGCTTACCTGACCTCGCCAACTAAATTATTTGCCCCAAAGTTAGCAACTGCTTTTTCTTCTCTCTATAGACTGTCACTAAACCAAGAACAAATATAATGAGCAGCACATGCAACCAAGACACAGTTATTAAAGTATAGCCCAATGATCAGAGTGAGGAGGAAATTGAGGCCTTGGAAGGTGATACAAGTATAATAGCTCGATTCAGTTATGAGGCTTTTCCTTCCCAGAGAAAGGTTACAGAAACAGATAAGACCCGGGAAGGAAACTCAACAGATGTGCTGGCTTCCCCATGTGACCTTGAAAGTATGAACAAGGTGAAGTTTGCTCCTTCTGATTAGATGAGCTCATGCTGTTCAAACAAACAAAAACCCGACTTTCATCCACCCGACTCATTTTCTAAACAAAATTTTAATCTTGGAAAATTCTAGAAACTTGCTTCCTAGAAATGACAAGTCCACAGACCAATAGCTTGAATGTATTTATATGAAAAGCTACAGCTCAGTCATATGAACAACGCTTTCAGGGGACCTTGACCATGAAGCCGTGAAGACATGTGTCTTCTGGGAGGTATCCCTACATACATCCCACAGGGCAGCAGCCCCTCTTCCTTCCTCCTCTGGGAAGGGCCGGGAATAGTCACTGCTGCTGGCAACAGATTTCATGACACAGTCACCACGCCTGTAACTGCCCATTAGTCACCTCTGAGGTAAGGCTAGGAGCAAAGGACGCAATATTGCAGTGTTGGGTAAGTCTGTAGGGATAATGCCCATTACCCAGGGTGACCAATCTTTAAAAAAGGGAATTGCTCACTTTGAAATAGAAAATTCTGCCGGGCAGTGGTGGCGCACATCTTTAATCCCAGCACTTGGGAGGTAGAGCCAGGCGGATCTCTGTGAGTTCGAGGCCAGACTGGTCTACAAAGTGAGTTCCAGGACAGGCTCCAAAGCTACACAGAGAAACCCTGTCTCGAAAAACCAAAAAAACAAAAAAAAACAAAAAAAAACAAAAAAAAAAAAAAAAGAAAGAAAAAGAAAAGAAAAGAAATAGAAAATTCCACCAGGCATGGTAATGCACCCATTTAATCCCAGCACTGGGGAGGCAGAGGCAAACAGATCTCTGAGTTCAAGTCCCGCCTGGTCTACAGAGCAAGTTCCAGGACAGCCAGGGCTACACAGAGAAACCCTGTCTCAAAACTGAAAGAAAAAGAAAATTCCAGTCACACACTGTTAGAGGACACAGGCACAGTAAAAGCTGGCTATAGAGAGAAAGCCTTAACTGGGTCAAGATTTGAGATGAAGAGACATGTTAACAGAACATATTGATGGGAACCTCATTCAAATTACACAAGTTAATTTGTACATAAATCCCTCTTCTGGGACACATACACAGGAAGTCGGCTATACCATATTCAAAGGTTCTGCCTATAGTTTTTAGTGTCCCTTGTTCATTACAGAATAGAATGCATACTGGCCAACAATTAGCTCTGGGTCTTCAGAGAGGAAGAGATTTCACAGGGGAATGTATACCTGTAAATGTCCATACTTTAGCATGTATACATATGTATGTACACACATTACTGTGTCCCCACAAGGAAATGCATGATCTCCAGAATGGCAAATGGTGTGCCTGATACTCACATGATGAAACAAAGCAGCTTTAAATCAAGAGGTTTAAACACAGAATACTTAGGCAAGACAGAGTTACTTTCCCTTTCCAGCCTAGTTATTAACAGCTCTCCCCCTAAGTAAATGAGCTCCAGTAAATGGCTGTAGGTACAGGATGGCAAGCTTTGGCCAGGAAGCTTCCATGCACTTCTCCTGAACACATAGTGTTCAAGCTAGTTAAATCACTCTGTCCTTCCCCTTATGGAAAAGTCAGAATCTGCCAGTGTAAACAAAATTAGGAAGGCTTTCTGTAATGAGAGAATTGGCTCTGTAATTCAGTTTGCCATCTACACAGGATGTAGGAGACTTTCCTGCCAGCCACTAGAGACTGTCCTCAACATATGAGAAAAATCTCACACATTTTATCTGTTTAGATTATCTCTGGATTCATAGACAACACTGTAGGGATAGGACTTTGGTTTGGAAGCTATTTATTTTAAATTAACAGCACAAAAGGAGAGGGTTCTTTCCACTAAAGTTCCCCTCTTGTGATCAACCCCAGGAATTTTTAAAACAGAGACTCTGTAGAGAACCGTAAGAAAACCTTCAGCCAACCACTGGTCAGTGTTCCAACCTTATTCTCCTAAGTAACAGTAGTTCTTGCTCTGGCTCTGTGAGGAAGCCAAAGAGGGGCTCTTGGGGACAGAACTGGGGAATAGCCACATTCACCAGCAGCAGCTCACGGGGAGCAGAGATCTACTTACCCATGCTCCAGTAGCAGCCCCTTCATCCTAGGGACACATGGAGTCCAGAGCCCCAGGCCCACCCCACATGGCCCCAGTAAATCCCGGCATTTTCCTGCCATGCAAGTAGCAATTGTCTTGCAGTGTGTCTCACAGTTCAGTCCCGTAGATGGCTTTGTGACGTAAATATTCTTCTAAACACTGAAGAACATTATCATCCACCTTTGGGTCAAACTTGTTGGCCAAGAGGTGATGGTTCTGAAGGATCCAGTGCAGGTCCCCAGACCCATAAATACAGACAGCCCGCTGGTGGATTCCTGAGCAAGGGGTGTAAGGCGCCCCATGCTCGATGTCTCCCTCGTGGTCCTGCCACTTGGTTAGCCTTGCAATAGATCTCATGTCTGAGAGGTCAAATTTGGGGTGCAAGGGAGCCGACCCGGGCATCCATGAGGCACGCTGGAGGGTGGCCCAAAGGTGCTCATCAGGACTATAGGTGTCTTTTACCCATTCGATTAGTTGTTGGGCTTTGGAGTTGCTTAATACATGTTCAATGAAGTCTCGAGAGGCCACCATGTAGGCATTCCCCGTGAACATGGTTATGTTATTAGGTGGAGGAGTCTTCTTCTCTCTGGTTATGTGCAGTGTGTCTCTCACCTCATAGTGATATCTCCAGCGGGACTTTTTATGTGCAGGGGGTACCTCTGACTCCATGCTGTTCTGCCCATTCAATAGCTTGAGGGCCTGGACCATCTCAGCATTGGTCTTGATGGGAAAGTCTGTCCCACAGGTGTTCAGGAGGTATTTCCATGGCACAGAGCTCTGGAGCAAGTCTTCCATGCAGTTCAGGTCAGCCTGCACCCTGGACCAGGAAGCATAGACCACTGACACCAGCTTACTAGCTATGAAGACATTTGGGAAGCATGATGCAATGGCCCTGACTGCCTGCTTGAAAGTATCTGGGGACTTCTGATCCACATGGACACAGTATATGTTCTGAGGGGTGTACACAGCTCGCAGCAGCCTTTCAAAGTTCTCAATCTTCTCATGAACCACCATGGAATACGCAATGGGGAAGTCGACCTCTTCTTTGCTCAGCGGGAACTGTATGAATTTCCTTTTGGTCTTGAATTGCTCACAGTCTGCTGTCATGCTAAGGTAGTCGGCCTCCGTGAAGGGTTGTCGCTTCTTCTTAATCTCCAGGTTATTCAGCAGCGCCTGGATCACTGCTTTATGTTCCCCTCGAGTGACCCCGGAACAGTTGATGGACCTGTTTGCTGGCAGCTTCAGGGTCTTGTACAGGAAATCCCTGCAGTACCGGCTTCGAAATTCCTTCGAGTCCAGATCCATGACATCGAAGTCACATCTCAGTCTGAGGGACAGTTTCAGGGCAATGATAGCCAGCAGCATGTAGCAGCCCAGGGTCCACACATGATAACGCCAACAGAGCTTCCTCCATGAAATCATCTTCGCAGGTGGGGACCATCCAGCCTTGCCCAGCAGAGGAGGTGGGTGGGCTCGCTGAAGAGAACAAAGAACTTCTGGTTAAAAACTAACTCAACATGTTCCCAGGAATGTCAAGTTCAACTCCAAACTGGAGGCAGAAGAGATTTCTTCTCTGGAGAAATAGCTTAGGAAAGATCAGGCAAGGCTCCCATCCACCAGGTTTGCCAAGGGAGACTTAAAACAGCCCTACCAAAGCAGTTGGCCAGACTGCCACAGGGACCGGCTCCACCCTTACCTCTGCGGAGAGAGAAGCATAGAGCTGGGCTCTCTGAGCTAAAGGTGCAATTAGCTGGAGGAGGTCCCCGCCCTTCATCCCGTTCCCTTCTTCCCGCCCCTGAGAGCCCTAGACAGAAATTTGATCTGGGGTTTAGAATTTCTAGGTCTGGAAACAAAATTCATACAATTGGCTCTAGCATCAGTTCTAGAACCAAGTCCCTTCAAAAGGAGACCCTTGCTTCTCTTGGTTAATCTCCGTAGTAAAACTCTTCTCAGCCCGTGTCACTCAATACTCAGATCTTGTATCTGGCTAACCTTTCATTTTAAAATGTCCATAAAGAAAGAGTAAATAGCTGGACATGGCAGCACACATCTTTAATCCTAGAACCCAGGAGGTAGAGGCAGGCAGATTTCTGAGTTTGAGGCCAACCTATCTACATAGTGAATTTCAGGTCAGCCTGGACTACATAGAGAGACTCTATCTAAAAAAAAAAAAAAAAAAGAAAAAGAAAGAAAAATAAATAAATAGCTAAATAAATAAATATAAAGCAACTCAATATTCTCCAAAAATTAACAGCAGTCAGTCAAATACTACATCTAGTTTAAAATGTATCTCTACACAGAAGATGCTCATGTGCACAGAACATTTACTATTGTCTGTGAACTAAGACTATCCCTTTACTGTCCCGTTTAATCTTTATAACCAACTAGTTATCACTAAACTCGTTTTACGACAGAAAAACAGAAACTGAGTGAACTAGCAAATATCACTGCCTTCCCGAGTCTTTATATCTGTGAGTCTAATGCTTATTACACAAACCGTGCCTGCCTTTTAAATCAAACATAAGTTATTGAATACCACAAAGAAAACCAGACTTATAAGGGAAGAGAATCTCAAAAAAAAAAAATTAAAAAGTATAATGCATCCTTCCAGCAGGTTCTTTTCCTCAGTTCATCTCTTTGTGAACATAAGGTTGTATCCTTTTCAGTAATAACTTATGGAGTAAGATTTAAGAAAAAGGAAAATGGAAACTCACCTTTCCTAACTTCTTGGCTGCTTGGGGGAGATTTCTCCAACCTTATGAGTCTGTGGACTGAAGGCTAGTTTGGTTCTGTGTAGATAAAAATTAACACCGCAGCCCTTGCCTTCTTACCTTCCAGAATGTATTTGCGGATGTTCACAAGCCGGTCAAAGAGGGCATCCAGGCTCCTCTTGAGCCTAGGCAAAGGCAAGAGCAGCAGGTGGCTCTGTCACTCACCTTTTGACTTCCTGTTCTCAGAAAAGGGAGTGCACTTAGGTAAACCATTCAGGACTGTATTCTCAAGCAGGAGTCATTCTGGGAGGTGAAGAAGGCAGGAAAAAAGCTAGCTGCATCTGAGAAAGCAAGAAAGTATTTCAACCAGAAGAGCCCAGTTTCTGCTGTGATCTCCTGCCCTGATGCTATTCACCAGTGCTCATGCAAGAACTCACCAGCCTCTCCTCTCCTGCCCAATACACAGGTATACCCAGTCTCCTTTTGTGTGGAAGTAAAAATGTCACTCCTTGTGTTCCTGGAACATCTCAGGAGGCAGACACTAAAAATACCCAAGGATTTTGTACACACACACACACACACACACACACACACACACACACACACACACACGAAAAACCAGTTCAAGTTCATCCTTGAAAGCAATTACTGCTGAGTCAAGAGGAAGGAATAAAAAGATACAAATTTAAAAAGAAAGCAAATTGCCTGTCTTCAAGTGATAGGACCCGACGACACATTCAAGACCTGAAGCTTGCAGAGGAGGGAGATACAAATCAACAACAAGTCAGTGGCTTTTCTGTGTACCAGCAGCTCACTGTGAAAAAAGTCAGGAAGCCAGGACCAATCATAACAGCCTCAAAAACAAACAAAACCAATTAGGACTAAAGCTTAGCCAAAGACGGTAAAATCTGGACAAGGAAAGTGATGAATCTGCTGGGCATGGTGATGCTTCAGGAGGCAGAGGCTGGTGGATCGCTATGAGTTCAAGGCCAGCCTGGGCTACAGAGTGAGTTCCAGGTAGCCAAGGGTACATAGTGAGACCTTGTCTCAAAAAAAAAAAGAAAGAAAAAGAAAGAAAGGAAGGAGAGAAAGAAGGGAGGGGGAAGGAAGGGAAGGAAGAGAAAGAGAGAAAGAAATTATGAAGCACTAAATGTATACTAGGGTTTCAATACCAGACGAATGCCGGGGGCACAGTTAAGAAACTGCTAATGGGCTGGAGATGGTACTAAATGCTCTTCCAGAGGACCCAGGTTCAGTTCCCAGCACCCACACGGCAGCTCACAACTGTAACTCCAGGGTTCAACACCCTTACACAGACATACATGTAGGCAAAACACCAATGCACATAAAAATAGAAATAAATAGTTTTTAAAAATAGAATTACTTAAAAAAAAGAAAAGAAAGAAACTGCTGACATGACAGCCCCGTGGTATAGTTAAGGGGAAAATTTTTTATTAACATGAGAGAGAGAGAGAGAGAGAGAGAGAGAGAGAGAGAGAGAGAGAGAGAGAGATCCAGAGTCCAGAGCAGAGAGAAAAGAAAGCAGACTGGACATGGCCATGAGAGAGAAAATATCCAGATGCATGCATTTGGAAGAATTCAAAGCAAAGAGAAAGGAACAGACTGACATGACCAGGGCTATGTAGAGAAAGGTGAATAGCAGGGCAGAGGAGAAAACCTGGTCCCTTACAGAGGAGGGAAGCCTGAGGAGGTGAGAAGAGAGAGGGTGCTAGTTTGAAATATATAACAAGTAGAATATGGGAACGAGTAGAATTGTGAATAGGGACTGAGAGCCTGGACGCCAGCATGGTCTTTGATATGCAACCAAGGTATGGACCCATATGCCCCTTCTGCCAGAAATCGGGAATGACTTATTTGGCAGATCCGAACCACCTTCACGAGTTCCTGAGGACTGCTGGCTTTTACCTAACCACCAGAAATTCTCCTGTAGTCCAGCTTGAGCTCCTTTCTAGACACATGGACAGCCTGACCCCTAAATATGGACTGTCTGAGACCTAACACTAAAGAAAGAGAGACACTTGAAAATAGAAATACTCCACATTTGGCAGAATATTGAGAAAATGGCCATTTATAAAAGTGATCTACAAATTCTTTGCAATTTTCATCTAAATCTGAAGGCAATTCAAAAGAGAAATTGGGGGGCTCTAAAATTTATATGGAAATACCAAAGACTCCAAATAGCCAAAGCAATCCCAAAGTGAGGAATAAAAAGCAGTACTAGACATATCAAGTGCTTGACTTCAAAGAATACTACAGAGCCACTGTGAGAAAAATAACAGCATGCTCCTAACATAAAAACAGACACATGGAACGAGGGAACAGAAGACTTCAAAATAAGTCTACATTGAGCTGGGTGTGGTGGACATGCACACCTTTAATCCCAACACATGGGAGGGAGAGGCCGGTGGGCCAGCTTGGTCTACATAGTAAGTCAGGGCTAGATAGAGAGACCCTGTCTCAAAACAAAACAAAACAAAAAAAAAACCCTGACATCTAGTTCTCGATAAAAGGGCCAAAAATATGCACTGAAGAACAGACAGCCTCTTTCACAAATGGTGCTGTGCAAAAACTACCCCCGGTACAAAAATCAACTCAAAACAGGTCAGAAACCTTCATGTAAGACCTGAAACTTTTAAACTAGTAGGGGAAAACAAAAGGGCAAAACTACAAGGTTTTGGAAATAAGACCAAGAATTGACAAACAGGGTTACATTAAAAAGCTTCTGCGTGGCCGGGCGGTGGTGGCGCACGCCTTTAATCCCAGCACTCGGGAGGCAGAGCCAGGCGGATCTCTGTGAGTTCGAGGCCAGCCTGGGCTACCAAGTGAGTTCCAGGAAAGGCGCAAAGCTACACAGAGAAACCCTGTCTCAAAAAACCAAAAAAAAAAAAAAAAAAAAAGCTTCTGCATAGGGGCTGGAAAGATGGCTCCGTGGTTAAGACCACTTGCTACTCCTGAAGAGGACCAGAGTTGATTTGGTTCCCAGCACCCAGGGCTGCCTGTAACTACAGCTCCAGGGGATCCAGTGCCCTCTTCTGACCTCTGCAGGTACCTGCACATACATGGCTTACACTCACACAAACACACACATATACACATGATAAAAATAAATCTTTAAGGGGAGTGGAGAGATGGCTCAGTGGGTAAGGGCACTGACTACTCTCCCAGAGGTCCTGAGTTCAATTCCCAGCCACCACATTGCTGTTCACAACCATTTATAATGAGATCTGGTGCCCTCTTCTGGTGTGCAGGCAGAACACTATACATAATAAATAATATAGATCTTTAAAAATAAATTCAACAATAAATAATCCAGTCAACAAATGGGCAAATGAACTTAACAATTTTCCAATCAAGAAACACAAATAACCAATAAGTATATGAGAAAATGTACCCATTCATATCAGGGAAATGCAAATCATTGAGATTCAATCTTACTCCAGTCAGCCTAGCTATTAAAAAAAAAAAAAAAAGCAAATGTTGATAGGGTTGGTGAACCCTTGCACATTTATAGTGGGAATGTAAATTAGTCCAGCCACTATGGAAATCAGTGTTCAGATTTCTCAAAAGAAAAAATGAAAATGGAACTTCTCTGTGACCCAGCTATACCATTTCTGAGTATCCACCTGAAGGTACCAAAGTTAGCTTACCATGGAGATGCTTACAGACTCATGTTTATTGTATCACAATTTACAATGGCCAAGTTAAGGAATCCACCTAGATACGTGTCAATAGATGAACAGAAGAAGCAGGTTCAGAAAATCGGGTACAGCATGTTTACTCTCCTGTGGACTCTGGCATGGGGAGGGGACCTGACATGGGCGTTTATGAAAGTAACAAGGGGCCATTAAGGATATAGAAGGGGAAAGAGAATGTGGGGGGAAAGATGAATATGATCAAAGCACATTATATACATGAACTGTCATAATAAAACTCTCTACCTTGTACAATGCTCACTAATTTGAAAAACTTATTTGTTCAAAATAAGACATCAGGAGTCCCTTATGTCTGTCTGTGGTGGCTATAGTAACCTGTAGGTCACAGAACTACCCACAGCCATCCAGGGTAGACCTCACTCACTGTGACATCTGACAGGAGTGTTGCTGACAGTCTGGAGAATGAATTACACTTTGGGATGTCGGGCTTCACTGAACACATCAGATGTGGTTTTTGCAATGAAATGTGGGAGGTGTCTTTTTCAAAGCTGCTGGTGTTTGTCCCCGCCCCAGCTACCTCTAACAAAGGGCACCATCCCCTGGCAAATTTCTGAAGAAAACAATTGAATATAGGGGACTTGTCTAGGAGGTTGGGAGTGCAGATCTGCGGTAGAGTGCTTGTGTGGCATATGTGAAGTTCTGGGTTCAATCACCAGCACCCCCCAAACCCAAAGGATCAAGGTATGAAGTAATGGCTGATATGGGGGTGGCATTCAGGTAGAAGCCATTGGAAGAAGCTACTACTCTACCGCTCTTTGACTGGAGAAATCAAGAAATGGAGAATTGTCAAAACTGAAATTTGGATAGAGAACCCCTAGAAGCTTAACCTCCGACCTCTGAGGAAGGGGTCACTGCTCAGCTAGAGCGAGGTCTCTAAGCTCAGGGGCCCTCGGCTGAGGTCCAGACCTCTCAAAGGCAGCAGGGGTCGTTCCTGTAAACTGGCCATAGTGCAGCTACAAAAATAAAATGAACGGCCTCTAAGAGGTCAGTAGGCGTTGACATGGTGATGCTCACAGAAACAGGAAATAGGAAGAGAACCGGAAGTCCCTCCTCCAGCCTGGCTAGTTTACCAGCGCCCCCTACTGGCAGAGCCTAGCAAGGCACTGCTGGCAAACCAGACTGGTTTTCAGACCTGCTGCCAACATTGCAAAATAAGGTGTGGAGAGACGGGTCTCGTCTGAGACAGTAAATGTACATTTCCACTACTTTAGAAGTAGGGAATACGTCTTCTTTGTTTGTTGTTTGTTTGTATGTTTGCTTTTTCTTGTTCTCCTTGCACTTTCTGAACAGTGATAGAAACCCACCGAAAGCAATAGAGATGCGTAGGGTTCCCAGCGCCCCGGCTCTCTGGGTTCTGTCTTCTGTCAGCTTCCGGGCTCTTTATTCCTATGACATTCCATTGTTGGCCTGTAAAAATCTCTGCGGCAAAAAATATTAAAACATAACATCCAAGTCTAGAAAAACTCTCTCCAATATCCTTTTAGATGGTTTTTCTCTGATAGCGCCCTCTAGTCCCTTCTCTCCCATAAAAACCTACATTATGGAGTCAATAAAGAGAACATATTTTATTCTGAAGATGACCCAAAAAGGTGCTCGAAAAATGTATGTGAGAATCATGTTAGCCAGCTATGGAACTATTTTGTGGAAATAATTTGCATGTTAATGACACCGCATGCAGAGTAATTAAAAATAAGTGTAGGACTTGGCTGAAGAGGCCGGGTCTGAATCTTCGTTATACTGACTTCTGCCTGGAGCAAACGCTTCCAGCGGTCTGTGGCCTGGTGACGTCTCCCATACAGTAGGTACTGAAACCTGAATTACAGGCTTTTTGTAATGACCTCTTTTTTTTAAAGGATTTTCTTACACACACACACACACACACACACACACACACACACACACACACACACATATATGATGTATAGTTGTAAGTACTCAGAAAAGCAGAAAGGAGGTGTCACAGTCCCGCCCTAGAGCTGAGTTACAGGCGGTTGTGAGCTTCCCTGCATGGGCGTTGGGAGCTGAACTCAGAGCCTCTGCCAGAGCAGTGTATGCTTTTAACTGCTGAGCCATCTCTCCAGCCACTAAAGATGTTTTTAATTAAGTGTGTGTGTTCGAGTCTGTGTGTGTGTGTGTGTGTGTGTGTGTGTGTGTGTGTGTGTGTGTGTGTGTGTGCAAGTGCCCTTAGAAACCAGAAGAGGGTGTTCTAGAGTAACTCCTTTGGAGTTGGAGTTACAGGTGGGTCTAAGATACCTGACGTAGGTGCTGGGAACTGAACTTGGTTCCTCTATAAGGGTATGCTCTCCACCACTGAGCTGTCGCTCCAGTCCCTGTTGTAACAATAACACATATGAAGAGCTTGGCAGATGCAGCCTGGCACTGGCAATCCCTCAATGAAGATTATCAGTAAATTATCAGTGTCAGCCCACAAAGACCAAATTTACTCACAGAATAACTCAAGAAGGGTACAAATAGCATTTGTGAGTCAAGACCAGTGGTTCTCAAACTATAGGACAAAACCCCTCTGGGGTTTAACCAACCCTTTCACAGGGGTCGAATGTCAGATAGCCTGAATATCAGATATTTACATTAAAATTCATAACAGTTGCAAAATTACAGTTATGATGTGGCAACGAAAGTAATTTTATGGTTGGGGTTCACCATAGCACGAGGAACTGTATTAAAGAAAGGGTTGCAGCATTAGGAAGGCTGAGATCCCTGCTCTAGACCAAGCTATAGTATTGGTAGATGTGATGTGGTGAGGGAAAAGACCCAGAATTCACCCACGCTACACTGGAAAGGAAGCCGGGTATAAGCTGCCAGGTGTAAGATTTTCCACCCCCAGAGAGAATGAAATCAAGGACGAGCTGCAGCTGACTGCAGCAGATGCAGGAGAGGGACGGAATGTGTGCACAGGGACAGAATGTGTGCACAGGGACAGAATGTGAGCACAGGGACAGAATGTGTGCACAGGGACAGAATGTGTGCACAGGGACAGAATGTGTGCACAGGGACAGAATGTGTGCAGAGGGACATAATGTGTGCACAGGGACAGAATGTGTGCAGAGGGACAGAATGTGTGCACAGGGACAGAATGTGTGCAGAGGGACAGAATGTGTGCACAGGGACAGAATGTGTGCACAGGGACAGAATGTGAGCACAGGGACAGAATGTGTGCAGAGGGACAGAATGTGTGCAGAGGGACAGAATGTGTGCACAGGGACAGAATGTGTGCACAGGGACAGAATATGTGCACAGGGACAGAATGTGTGCACAGGGCCAGAATGTGTGCACAGGGCCAGAATGTGTGCAGAGGGACAGAATGTGTGCAGAAGGACAGAATGTGTGAGAGGGACAGAATGTGTGCAGAGGGACAGAATGTGTGCAGAGGGACAGAATGTGTGCACAGGGACAGAATGTGTGCACAGGGACAGAATGTGTGCACAGGGACAGAATGTGTGCACAGGGACAGAATGTGTGCAGAGGGACAGAATGTGTGTACAGGGACAGAATGTGTGCACAGGGACAGAATGTGTGCACAGGGACAGAATGTGTGCACAGGGACAGAATGTGTGCACAGGGAAAGAATGTGTGCACAGGGACAGAATGTGTGCACAGGGACAGAATGTGTGCACAGGGACAGAATGTGTGCACAGGGACAGAATGTGTGCACAGGGACAGAATGTGTGCACAGGGACAGAATGTGTGCAGAGGGACAGAATGTGTGCAGAGGGACAGAATGTGTGCACAGGGACAGAATGTGTGCACAGGGACAGAATGTGTGCACAGGGACAGAATGTGTGCAGAGGGACAGAATGTGTGCAGAGGGACAGAATGTGTGCAGAGGGACAGAATGTGTGCACAGGGACAGAATGTGTGCAGAGGGACAGAATGTGTGCAGAGGGACAGAATGTGTGCAGAGGGACAGAATGTGTGCAGAAGGACAGAATGTGTGAGAGGGACAGAATGTGTGCAGAGGGACAGAATGTGTGCAGAGGGACAGAATGTGTGCACAGGGACAGAATGTGTGCACAGGGACAGAATGTGTGCACAGGGACAGAATGTGTGCACAGGGACAGAATGTGTGCAGAGGGACAGAATGTGTGTACAGGGACAGAATGTGTGCAGAGGGACAGAATGTGTGCACAGGGACAGAATGTGTGCACAGGGACAGAATGTGTGCACAGGGACAGAATGTGTGCACAGGGACAGAATGTGTGCAGAGGGACAGAATGTGTGCACAGGGACAGAATGTGTGCACAGGGACAGAATGTGTGTAGAGGGACAAAATGTGTGCAGAGGGACAGAATGTGTGCAGAGGGACAGAATGTGTGCACAGGGACAGAATGTGTGCACAGGGCCAGAATGTGTGCACAGGGACAGAATGTGTGCAGAGGGACAGAATGTGTGCACAGGGACAGAATGTGTGCAGAGGGACAGAATGTGTGCACAGGGACAGAATGTGTGCACAGGGACAGAATGTGTGCACAGGGACAGAATGTGTGCAGAGGGACAGAATGTGTGCACAGGGACAGAATGTGTGCACAGGGACACAATGTGTGCAGAGGGACAGAATGTGTGCACAGGGACAGAATGTGTGCACAGGGACAGAATGTGTGCACAGGGACATTGTGTGCACAGGACAGAATGTGTGCACAGGGACAGAATGTGTGCAGAGGGGACAGAATGTGTGCACAGGGACAGAATGTGTGCACAGGGACAGAATGTGTGCACAGGGACAGAATGTGTGCAGAGGGACAGATGAGAGATGGGACAGCTGCCGGGATTGGATGACAGGAGGAAAGTTGCTCAGTGAGTCCCACGTTTGAATTCGTGTTCGCTCTGAAGTGGAGATATCCATGACACTGGCAGGAAGGCAGAAGGGCCAGTTCCCAGCCAGAATCCCAGGCACATCTCAGGGCAAAAACAGACCTTAAAGACGGTAAAGGCTCCTTTACCTCTCTGAGGACTGACAGTTGAGCTTAATGAGCCTGGAGGGAGCCTTCCAGGGTCCAGGATGACATGAAGGTACTTAGAAACTTTTTTAAAAACATCATAGCGTTCACCACCCTAGAGTGTCTGAAATAAAAGCTGCACACGCTGAGTATGAGAGCAGGGATGCGGTTTCCACCAAGATGACCACTCTGGGCTGGTTGTTGTTGTTGTTTGGTTGGTTTGGTTTAGTTTTTTGAGACAGGACTTTTCTGTGTAGCCCTGGCTCTCTTGGAACTCACTTTGTAGGCCAGGCTGGCCTTGAACTCACAGAGATCTGCCAGCCTCTGCCTCCCAAGTGCTGGGATTAAAGGCGTGTGCCACCATCGGCCGGCCTGGTGCTGTTTTTGAGACTCTTCCTAATCAGATCCAAACGCTTACCTCTCCATCCTAAAATCAGTCTGTGTGTCAGGGAAATGGCTTTGAATTAAAAATCAGTGTGTTTCTAGGAGAGTTGGAGTTCCAGATGTAAGAAGTAGAGGCAATGAGCCAGGATCATCCTGGGGGATCCAGACAGGACAGTGGGGTTTAGTGTTAAGCTCCGTGGGAATTCAAGGGATACTACAGACCCATAAGAACAGCAGCGAAGAAGGGCCCAGGCATCAGAATCTAACCAGTTGGCCCTGGATTTATATATCAGCAATCACACTTTATATTTATTTTGCTATGGCAGCATTTACCTGGGCCAGATGTGAGTTTTATGGCCATGGTCTTTGTTTCTGCTCCCTCTCAGAACTTAGTCATAGGCAATAGAATTCTGAGGCTTTTCAGAACAAAACGGTTGTTTGCAGGGTGGGTCATGGGTGTCAAGGGTTATGGGTAGCAAGGGCAGTCCCGGTTGTCTTTACAGAGGAGACTGTGACTCAGAGAGGCAGTACCTCAAAGCTGGATAAGCAGAAAAAACCAAGTTTGTGTGTTGCTGATTACACCGGAGCTGGAGTTTTCAAGAGGGGAGGGATGATGCAGAAGATGGTGGGGAGGATGTTTTGAAGTCTGATCATAATATCTCAGGCCAGAGTCCCTAGCTAGAGAAGTAGGTAACAGGCCCAGTGAGATCTACTTGGTTTTGGCAGGGTTATGAGATATAAAAGTGCAAGCTTGGGCTGGAATGGTAGCTCAGTGGTTGAGAGCACTGGCTGATCTTTGCGGGGGGGACTTAGGCTTGATTCCCAGCATCCACATGACTCTAGTTGTGGGGGTCCAATGCCCTCTTCTGTGCACACAAGTGGCGCACAGACATATATTCAGGCCAAATACCCATACACATAAAATTTTTAAAAATTAAAGGAAAAAATTTTAGAAAGAGCATGCTCAGTTGCCCTTTACCCAGCTATTCAGGGCACCTGTCTCCTCCTCTGCCCTCCACCCTCTATAGAAACTCAGATCTCTCCACTCCTAGACACACTCCACATGGCCTAGGGTGAATCAGGAAGAGAGTACCCTTCTCAAAGAGTATTTGTTTGCACGCAGAGGAGCCAAGGAAGTAAGAGGGTGATTTGGGGTGGCACGATCCACTCAGCTCCTTCTTGCTGTGCACTTGGCCGGGCCACTTGTTTCTTCTCTCTCCAGCTTCCCGCCAAGGCTGGACTGCACACTTCTCAGTGTCCTTGTGGCCTCCATGCACCGTACCCTGATAGCAGCTGCGATCATGCTGTTTTCCTGTCCTCTCATGCCAGCTCTTCCCGCTCCCTGAACTGTCAGGAGCTTCCCAAGGGCAGTGACTGTGCAGCTCTGTTCTACCTTCCCCACAAGAGACCAAGAACTTGGTGGTGGTGGATTTGCCTTGACTGTTGGAGCAGCTACCTCAGCACGCTGGGAGAATGAGCAACCTTTCAAGTCCTAGAACTGTGGCTTATTGGTAACTCTAGGAATTCATAGACAGAGGCTCCCTGAAGCAAGCTATACTTCAAAACCTTTGAGCCAAACTAATGGTACTAACATGACATTAAAGGGATCCACTTTGCTTAACAGACTTTTGTTTTGTTTTGTTTTTCAAGACAGGGTTTCTCTATGTAATCCTGGCTGTCCTGGAAGTTGCTCTGTAGACCAGGCTAGCCTCAAATTCACTGAGATCTGCCTACCTCTGCCTCCTGAGTACTGGGATTAAAGGCATGTGCCATCACCCACCACCACCACCACCACCACCTTCCAATTTAACAGACTTTATAAAAGACAGGGTCTCTCTCATTTTGTAGCCCAGGCTACCCTAGAGTGTTCCATCCTCCAGCTTTACTTCTGAGTGCTGGTTCTTAACCAATGTTCTTGAAAGTCTCCTAAGATGGGATTTGAAGCTGTGTTAATACTGACATTAAGCTGACTCCTCTTGGGAAGCAACCTTCTGAATAGAGCCAACAGCAGGTGATGTGGGATATGGAGACCTGATCCATCCTTTCCTCCACTCCCATGGCCTGCAGTGCTGTTTAGGGAAGAAGCTGATGAATTGTTGTAGAGCTAAAAGACTGATGAAGACAGTCCTTGTTCAAAAGGAGCTCAAGTCTGTCTTGTGTAGTAATTACACTTGAGAAAAGATCATTACCATTCCATGTGTAAGTATAAAGAGATATGCACGGGATACAATGGAAGCCTGGAGGTACTATGAAAATGTAAGTGCAGGGATGGCAAGATGGCTCAGTGGTAAAGATGCTTGTCTGACAACCCGAACTTGACCCCTGGGACACACATGGCAGAAGAAGAGAACTGACCCCTGAGAGCTGTCCTCTGACCTCCACACAGGCACCATGGCAGAAGCATGTGTACACACACACACACACACAATCAATCAATCAATCAATCAATCAATCAATCAAATAAAGGCAATAGTGGGGACACAGAACATCAAAGACACTAACACAGTGGAGGCATTGTCACAAATGCCGCAAGTCCTGGCCTGCAGACTTCTGGGCTTCATTTGTGTGAGGGAGAAATGGTTCCTGCCATTACTTTTTCAGGTACATTCACAAATTCCTAGCTTATACAGAGTCATTTTCTAATGAAGAGACCTTCAAATTCACAAGAACCTATTTCAGAGTAAAAGTCCAGGCCAGAGGCAGGCCTGCCCTTCTCTCTGCTACCACCTCCTCTAGCCCCAGCAGGGGCCCACCTTTGTTTCTTCTGTGTCAGGGAGGCCGTGTGTGAGTGTGGTGGTGCCTAAACATTACCACAATGCTGTGGTGAGCTCGGCTGCGGCTTTTCTGTTTCTCCATATGGTTTTATGCACGGACTTCTTCCTTCCTTCCTTCCTCCCTCCCTCCCTCCCTCCCTCCCTCCCTTCCTTTTTTTTTTAATACAGGGTTTCTCTGTGTGTAGTCCTGATTACCCACTGATTTCTAAAAGTTATTTTGAACTCACCTTAGGAAATATAAACCAAAAGAGTATTTCCCTTAACTGCAGAAGCCTAGCAAGTGTTTTCTTTATTTTATCTCTCCGGGGCAGGTGTGTGTGTGTGTGTGTGTGTGTGTGTGTGTGTGTGTGTGTGTGTGTGTGTGTGCATGCTAGATCTTGTCTGCCTTATTGGAAGAAAGGGGCTTCTATGGATGGGTGTGTTTAGGCAGGGAGGGGCACAGTTCACATTCAAACCAGAACAGTGTGGCAAGTACCGAAAGGCCCAGGTGACCTCCATGGGAGACTAGAGACCCTGGAGGGCATCTAGGCAGAAGTAGCACTGCGGTCCATCCCTGATGGGGAAGCAGATGGCAGCCAGGCAGATGGTGGAGGTGGGAGCAGGGGAGGACTGCCAGACTGCAGGCCTAGCAACACTCCCTCACCTCCAAAGCCACATTTTGGTTTTCTTTGCCTCCATAGGTACTATTGTCTTTTGTCAGTTTCTAGAAATGACCAGGCTCTTTCCCAATGCTGAACCTCATTTTGGGCTATTCTTTCTCCATTCGCCTCCTCTGAGCCTCAGGGTAGGTTGTACTTCCGCTGGTGGGCCTTCCCTTGTGTTACCTAGGCTGTAGACAGTCTCTTTCCGGGACTCCTGACTCTACCAACAAAGGTGAATTGTGGAAGGGAAGAAAGGCTTGTCTAAGACGACAGAGCTCCGTGTGGTGGGTTCACCTCAGGCAATCCAGTGTGTGACTAGGGATCGAATCCAGGGCCTCCAAGTGCTCTGTCCCTAAACTCCACCCACAGCCTACAGATCAGGTTGGAGGTAGTCTCATTAGCACCCCCCTCCCCCATTGCCTTGGGTGAGATGTCTAAGTGGTTGGAGGGATGTGCCCTGCCTGGTTCTGTAGGAAGAAAGATGGAAATGTATTTCAGCCAGGCTTGGTGACTTGCACCCGCAGCCCCAGCACTTGGGAGGCTGACTCAGAAGGATTGCTGTGATTTTTGAGGCCAGCCTGGGCTAGACAGCAAGTTCCAGGTGCATCTGGACTGAGAGGATGACAGGGCTGCAGCCATCTTAGAGAGGGGCAGACTGGGGACAGCAGGCCCTGGGAAACCCACCAGAGGATGTGCTGTTCCTAGGCCTAGACAATTAAGAGCTACATAAGAAATAGTTCCAGACATTTCCTGCCATAACCTAAAGGACATGATGGATTATACACCATAGTGTCAGAGGGAGCAAGTTTCCTGCAGATAAGAAATGGGACGTCTTACTGTCAGAGAAGATGGGTCTGCGGATGATATGGATGCGATGACATGAACTGCTAGAGGAGATGGCCATTGCCTTGTAGCTGCAACTCTCCAATCAGTTCAAACCAAGCGGCTCTAACCTGAAGTAAGCACCAATCCTGAGCTTGTGACTATATAGAGTTGGAATTCCTCCAGATCCCCTACCCTAACCATTATAAAAACCCTGCTTGATTGCTACTCAGGGTCTCTCCTGCTCAGCTGCTGCATCAGATAGAAGGAGAGACCTGAGTCAACTTGTAAATAAAAAGACTCTTTGCTTTTGCATCAGTTTTGGTCTCTTGGTGGTCTTTGGGGGGACTCTGGGTACAATAGGACTATAGTTTGAGACCCTATCTCAAATGAGAATGAACAAGGCCTGGCAAGATGGGTAAGTGAGTAAGGGAGCTTGACCCCAAAGTGGATGACCTGAGTTTAATACCCAGGACCCACCTGGTGGAAGGAGAGAAAAAACACACGCCACCAGTGATCTTGCGGGGGGGGGGGGGGGGGGGGGGGGGGGGGGGGGGGGGGGGCGGGGGCGGGGGGGGGGGGGGGAGTATAATCCTGCCCATAGCAAAGAAAGCAAACAAATCAATCTTAATTGCCATAAAAGATTGTATTTCCTCCATTAAGAACTAGTTTATCTTGACCAAACTAAATAGCACCTTGCGTGTTATTTAAGCAAGATACTCTTTGGGTTCTAATTAAGTTCCTGCTTGCAGTGAGGCTGACACAAAACTTATTGTGAACTGCGCAATAGCTCAAGAAATGAATGGCACAAAGCAAGCACTGAGCTGTTATGACACAAGCCGGGTGGAATATTTTAATTAAGGATTAACTTGCTTGTTCTCTGGGGGAGAATAATAAAGGAGGGGGGAAGAGGAGGAGGAGGAGGAGGAGGAGGAGGAGGAGGAGGAAGAGGAAGAAGGAGAAGGAGAAGGAGAAGGAGAAGGAGAAGGAGAAGGAGAAGGAGAAGGAGAAGGAGAAGGAGAAGAAGCAGTAAGACAGAACTGTTAGCAAAGAGAGACAGAGTGCGACCAGCAGGTCAGAGGCTGAAGGGAAGCAGGAACACCTGACAACAGCAAACAGGATTAAGGATGGGAGTTGTCAGGGTCACAGGTCAGTTCAGAAACAAGGCACTCCCAAGATGAAATTTTAAGGCCTATGTAGCAGCAGGAAGGTCCAGCCTCTTCTGATGGACTGAACCCTGAACAGCCAGTACAAAGGAGTATTTATTAATTGTTACACAAAGTATCTCTTCATACCAGGGTCCCTAATCTAATTTACATGTCTTACTGAAGAAGAGCATCAGATGCCTCCGTGACTCCAATCCTTTATTATGTATGTGTGCAACACACAATAAGACAAGAGCTTCAGGTGTGCCTGAGGCGTCTTGTAACAAAGGTGATGGGATGGCTACAATGTCCCTTGAACAAAATAATCACTGTTTTCCACAAGGATTCTTCAAGGTCAAAGTACTTCTAAAAAGCAGCTGTTCATTCTAATATCTACCCCATACAGTGATCCTGCTAAATTCCTACAACAGGGAGTATTGGGAAAAACCAACCACACGGACAAAGGATTGGCAGAAGACCGGAAGCCAAAGCTTTCCAGGCAGGAAGCAGGAAGGAGCCTGGTGTCAGAGCATCTCGGCTGCACTGCAGGATGTTGACTGGAGCCAGAAAGCCCCTAGATAGTTGGCACCCCATTCTCCAGTCCTGTTAATGAGAACCTTGTCTGTTGAGTACTTCCCCAAAGGAAGTGAATAAGGAACCAGATAATATACAGGCTTTCAGCCCAATATCATTCCAGAAGACCCTCTGCATGCCAAACATGATTAGTCAACCTCTGAAAATCTGAGTTCTTGGACTGGGGATATGGCACAGGGCTGGATCACTTTCCCAGCATTTGCAAGGCCCTGTGGTCAAGGCTCAGGGTTTCTAGAAAGAAAAAGGTCTGAGCTTTTTCTAGATTTCCATTCCCTCCACGTGCAGAAACCAAACCTCTGACTCTGAGCCTGAGGGACCCCTTCTGTCTCTTCACTCTGTGGTCCTGCTGCCCCACACCTTTGTCCCAGGAGCACTGGGTCAAGAGTCCTTATGTGGCAGCAGAGAAAGAAAATGTGAAACATCAGAAGCCAGGAGGCCACCTGGGGAGCTAGTGCCCTAGTCAGCATGGACATGGAGAGAACACAGGCAAATGAGCCATCCTGAGGATGACAATGGGGAGGGCCGGGAGAGGAGGACCTGGGCAAAAGTGCTGCAAGGGGGTGGGGATGGGGTGAGACGTCGTCTCAGAAGCTAAATCTGAAAACCTTCTGACCCCAAAGTTGACCGTGGCAACCTTGAGCTCAGTACCCAACCAGAAAGGAAAAGACACTCATGGTAAAATAGAACTGTCCCCAAAGTTAAAAACATGACTTCCTGTACATTTACACTGGGCATAATGCAGGCTGACTCAACTCAGTGATGAACGGGACAAGCAGTTAGGTGGCAGGGCTGGTTTAAAAGCATGCTGAGAAACTGGATTTCTGTAGACAGTTCTAGAGGAAAGTTTCCAGGTTAGATCCAAAACTGATAAATGGCCTGCAGTAACGCAAACAATAATAGGTCCAGCCTACATTGTTTGCTCCCAGGGTCCATGGACGAGTCTAACAACCAGCTGAGGGTTCTAATCTGAGGGATATTCAATGAATCTAAGCACACTGAGTTCTTTATTCCATTCACTTTATTCTTCTAAGTCAATTCTATCTATACAGTTTCTTTTCTGTCTCTTACTTAGCTCCTCTCAGTCCCTCCTGCTCTCAGTCCCTTCTGCCATTTTTTCATGTCTATCTAGGTCTTTCCATCTCCATCCTCATCTTTGTTCTTCCTCATCAATTCTCTGTTGTGCTCACTGAGAACCAGTATATATACATATGCAGTGATTCTTTGGCAAAGCAATGTGAGGCTTGAAGTTTTCAGGGTCACAGAGAGGGCTAATGAGGATCCACTCATAAAGAAATTAATTGTCAGCTTCCAATTACAACCCAAAAGGGAGAGTGACTAAAGGGGAGTTCTCTGGTAGGGTCAACTAAAGGCTAAGATCAATTGGGGAATTTATGTGCTCAAACTATAACCTAGAAATGGCTAGGTAAAGTGTCAGGGGTCAACAAGTCACAAGAAAGTCAACTCTCTGGCGCCGCTTTTCCCGCTCGTCCCGGCTGCAGCTGCTTTCTGATGGGGAGGGGGACATATGCTAGGTGGCTAAGCAACCTCTGTCAGAGCGTGTAGCATTCGGTTAGTAAAAGCACTTTCACTCAGAGTAATTGCTGAGGAGAAAATCTAGGAGTAGCACCTGGCTGAGGAGGGGTAAAAACTTAATTTGCACAAGAAAGACGTTTGGCACCTGTCACCTGCCTGGCCTTGTAGGCAGTCTCCTTGGGTCAGTGGGAAGTAACTCCCTTAACTCAGTAACTAGCAAATGGCTAAAACTTCATCCCAGGAATGTGAGCAGTAAATCTCTTAAGTTAGGATCTTGTATAAATAACCCAGGGTGAAGGTAAGCGGTTGAGGATTTAATTGTTAGTGGTTCTTTTCTCTATCTGTGGGTGAGATGAGCTAATGTTTATTTCTCTGCATTTGTCCTTGGAAAAAAAGTATCTTTGCTGAAATACTTTTGTCTGGAGAATGGCTGTGGCCAGATATATGTTAATGAAAAATAAACACAGCTGGGGACAGTTGTCCAATTACCCCAAACATATAGGGAAAGCTGTGCCCAAGATTGAGGTGCAATCGTGAGATTACATGTACACATAACATGGAAATGCACGGTAAATGGGGAGAATCATGACTGTTATTGCACAAGAAGTTTACAACAAGAAGCAGCCAGTTCATTCAAAAGGCAGTAATTCCATAACGCCTTGCATGATGGTTTCCTCTAACAGAAACCTTAGTTCTGATAGGTTGACCTTCTAAACTCTAGTTGTCACTGCTGTGTACTCTCATGGACTTCTGCAACCACCGGCTCTCAATACTACGGGGTGACACAAAACAATACTATTTGGTGAAATGTCTTCCACTGGGCAAAAAGCACTTGCCTCGCTAGCAAAAAAGATCTAGAAGTTAACATGGAATTTTACCAAGTGTGAGCCTAAGTGTTGGTTCAAACTAACAGCAAATACTGAAGTCATATAAAAGCATGGTGTCCAAGATCAGTTGCACCCTACCAGGGCAACTGTGCCTCCCTAAGAACATGAGACGGAGATATTTTGGGTCCCAACTGGGGTTTGGAGGGGTTTTCCTAGTGAGTGGCCACTATGGATGACACTAAACAGCACACAGTAAAGTGGACAGTACTGACAACAAAGAATTACCCAGTCCAAAATTCCACTAGAGTAATAAGTAAGAATCCACGCCCTGGACAATCCTTCAGGGATTTTTTTGGATTTCTTTTGAATTATGTGTCTGTGTATGGATGGATATGTGGATATGAGTGTGGATGCCTGTGAAGGCCAGAAAAGGGTGCCTGATTGTCTGTAGCTGGAGTTACAGGTGGTTGTGCTCCACCTAATGTGGGTGCTGGGGACCAAACTTGAGTCCTTGCAAGAGCAGCAAGTGCTCTTAACTGCTGAGCCGTCTCTCAAGCACCCCCAAGGGGGTGTGAGAGAATGCCTTTGGGGACCAGTGAGATGCCTCAGTGGGTAGAAGACCTTGCTGCCAAGCCTGACGGCCTGAGCTAGAACCCCAAACTCCATGTGGTAGAAGAGAGAACTGGCTCCTACGAATTGGGTGTTTCTAGGTTCCTGGCCTCTGTCCTAGGTTTCATTGCTGTGAAGAGACACCATGACCATGGCAGCTCTTATAAAGGAAACCTTAACTGAGGCTGGCTTACAGTTGAGAGGTTTAGTCCATTGCCATCACGGTGGAAAGCATGGCTTTCCCAGGAGAGTAGCTGGTTCTACGTCTGAATTAGCAGGCATCAGGAAGAGAGCATGCCACTGGACCTGGCTTGGGCTTTGGAAACTTCAAAGCCCACCCCAGTGACACAGTTCCTCCAACAAGGCCACACCTCCTAATAGCGCCACTCCCTATGGGGGCCATTTTCATTCAAACCACTACAGCCTCTTAGCCAAAGAACTGAAAATAAGTTTTCACGCCAATTGGTGAAAGCAGCAAGATAACGTTATAAATGATAGTACAGATGAGAGGGGAATACTCTCAAGATTGAAAGTGGCCATGTAAGTAAGAGTGTTCAAGAGCTCCAGGCTATAGCCTGGGACCTCTTTTTATGGGGTCTAAAGGAAGGAGGGGCTGGTTACTAAGGGCCATAGTGAGATGGTTTCTATTTTGGCTGACATATTAGAAAATAAATTCACTTTTTCAAATGGGCATGTACCTTCCCATAATGCATCTGATCTTAATCATATGCACACATAACCGTGCATAGGCATAAGATGGTAAACAGGGGATTCTTCCTGAAAGGTGACTTAGAGAACATGGTTTTGCCTTACTGCATGTCCAGCAAACACCATTTTATGCCAGATTGGCCTGCCTATTCTTTACACCTGAGTAAGTTGGGAATACTGTTGAATAGAAACTGTCTAAATTTGATTGTTACCAAGGATGAGAAAACATGTACTATTGTTCAGAGATGGAAGCCCGTGCAGTTAGATGAGTGTTAGGGTAGAGGAGGGTCTGAGGTTGCTAGGTGCATTGTTTAGAGAAGGGTGTGTATGCAGGTGCGTGTGTGAGTGTGTGTGTGTGTGTGTGTGTGTGTGTGTGTGTGTGTGTGTAACCCAAACCTAATAGGGTCCCAGTCTAAACTATGCACACAAACACACAAACACACACACACAAACAAAATGTAATCTAAAAAATGAATACTCTTTGGGTCGTAGAGATGTTTCTTTTTGGATCCCTAAAAGCTATGTTCAAACACTAGGTGGGCATGGTGACCTGCCTACAATCTCAGTATTGGAAAGTGGAGGAAGGTCGTCCCCTGTAGCTGTTTTTGTTTTGGTTCTTTGTGTTGTTTTTCACTCATTGGGGGTCCACCACTCAGCTCTGGAATAAATACACAGAGACTTATTCTTTCTTATGAATGCCCGGCCTTAGCTTTGCTTGTTTCTGGCCAGCTTTTCTAACTTAAATTATCCCGTTTCTTTCTAACTACATTTTGCCTGTGGGCTTTTTATCTTTCTTTATTCTATATATCTTTCCTTCTTACTCCGTGGCTGGCTGGGTGGCTGAGTGGCTGGCCCCTGGCGTCCTCCTCTCTTCCTTTTCTCATTGACTCTTCTCCTAATTATTCTCTCTGCTCACCAGCCCAGTCTATCTCTCTCCTGCCTCACTATTGGCTGTTCAGCTCTGTATTAGACCAATCAGGTCTTTTAGGCAGGAAAAGTAACACAGCTTTCACAGAGTTAAACAAATGCAGCATAAAAGAATGCAACACATCTTTGCATCACTAAACAAATGTTCCACAGCATAAACTAATGTAACACATCTTAACCTGATATTCCACAACAATCCCCAGAGCAAGCAAGCTAACTAGGGTAGCTGAAAGGGTGAGCCCAGAGTTCTGCTAGAGACCCTGCCTCAATATGTGAGAGGGAAGGCTATCAAGGAAGATACTCAGCATCAGCCTCTGGCCTACACATGCACAGCCACACCCATGTGAACACACATGCATATACACATCACACACATATACACAAAAAAATAAAGAATGCCCTTTCATGATACCCAACAAACATTTTGCCCACCTTTTTTTGTCATTTCCATCTATTAAGTAATTATCTTAATTGTAATAATGTGAGCCATTCTCCTTCAGAGAGAAGTACATTTCTAAGAAGAGTGTAGTGGTTTATTACCATGCTTGAGAGTATCAGGCCAGTCAAGGCTACACACCAAATCCTACCTCAAAAACAAAACAAAATAAATCAAAAACAGAGGGAAATGTAGGTACAGCCTGAAGTCATCAAGAACATTTGAAATGTCCTGTCTTGAACTGATGAGAACACAGAAGGACTGTTCAGGATTGGCCAACCAGGTGGGTCTTCAGACTGGATGCTCTTGATGTTGCATGAGGCTGTGTTCCTAAGAACAACGTTGATGGGGTCCAGGGCATCTCAGAGGTGACAAGCAGACACATCTCATTCAGTGGCTTTGAAGCTGCTTTCTGTGTCTTTTCCTAATTGCCACACTTCACATCTCAGAGCTCCTGGGTTATAACAAGAAGCATCCTTGTGATCTAAGGTGAATGCTGCTGAGTGAAGCTTTCTAGTCACTGAGCATGTTTACTTTGCACTTGCATGCATGCTTAGGTGCCAACGGCCCAGAACCTGCTTGTGCTCACTCACTCACTCAGCCTCTCTCTCCTCTTAACATCAGCAATGTGATGTGGGCGGTCTTGATGATCCCTGGGGCATAGTCAGAATTTCCTATTTGACTGCATTTGAAATAGTCTTGAAAACGGCCTTCTGCTGGAAGTCAGTGGACGTGTCTAATAAACTCATGACCAGCTCCTCACTGATGGCCTTCCAGTGCATGAGTCAGTTGCTGGGCATGTCATTGCTGCAAAACTTGTGAGAAGTTCATCTTCCTTGCAGTGCTAGGGACTGTATATGCTCCACAAGAGCTGGACCAGTGAGCTACCTTTCCCGGAACTGTGGATTTTGATGGATTAAATGTTGGTTTTTGGTTTGGCAGGTAGTGCTGGCTGTGTCCTGAGTTGTATGGCCTGAATGGTACTTCCATCATGGAGTTAGTTGTGCTAAGGTCTAGAGGTCTACTAAGGTCTGGGAGCCCGCTACATTCTCCACACTTCTCAAGGGTAACCCAACCCAAGTATGTCGATCTTGAGCTAACATGAGTTGTCCTGAGCCAAAGCCTCTGAAGCCTACCCTTGTCTTGTGTTACCTGGGGCATGTCCACTGGGCTGCCTTGGGGAACTGTAATTTCCCATCTTCACCAGCTCTTATCAACCTTTCACTGGCTGAAAAGCTACTGAAGAGAGCCATGCAGCTGCCCAGAAGAAGCACTACTGATATCTGGTGGTAAAAAACAAACAAACAAACAAACAAACAAAAACCCTAACCTCTGTTTTGGAATCTTTCCTAGTTGTTTGGGAGTTGGGAAGTGGAGGCCAAATCCCTCCCTGGGTGGGGAAAGTCGAGTTTGAAGACTCATCTTTCTTGAGAGGGAGCTGTAAGTCAGAGGGGAGGCTGATGTGGGGAGACAAGGATTTCTTCCTTCAGAGCAAAGGAGAGGAGAGGCCTGAGCATCTGTGGAACAGAATAGGAAGAGAGGAAGCCTTCTAATAATCCTCTGGTTAACCCCAAGGCTCTTTATTGGCTGGAGAGCTTGTGTCTCTGTGTGGGGCAGGGATGTTTGCCACTTAGAAAGAGTGTTTCATGAACCATTTTCCTTCCTGGGAAAGTCTGGAGCTAGAGGGCTCCCAGAGGAAAACCTAACCCCAGGATGGACAAGCAGGGCCACTTAGCCTGAGAAGACTCTCGTATACTTAGGAAATGCCTGGCAGAACATTGTATATTCCATATACAGCCACAGGTGATGTTATCTAGGTGAAATGGGAAGAGTGACCCTTGTTGTGGCCGAGTCGTGAGACCCCCGAGCAAGATCACCACAGAGCCGATATCTGATGCAAAACACACAGGTTTATTGTTAACAAGCAAGCTCAGGCTTGGTCTGCGTCCAACATCCAATGCAGCAGGTGGAGGAGGATGGCCCTGAGCTCCCAGGGTGATGGATTTTTAAAGGGGAAAACCGCAATCAGGGTGGTACAAGCCTTGGTGTCATATGACTGGGTGAGGGTGTGTAACCTTTGAACTTACTGGTTGGGAGTTACAGTTATCAACTTGGGGGCAGGCCTGGACAAGTCCCAGGCTTTGTCCTTGAGCTGCCATGGGGGCTGGCTGTTCTAGCACATTCACATTGACCCATGCACATAGCTCTAAGCTGGTGAGGGGTCCCAGACAGTAAACAACTGGCTGAACCTTGAACAGTATGTGCAGAAAGGGAGCTACTGCAAGGACTATGTCATAGCCCTCCCAGAAACTGCTTGCTCAAGTCTCAGGAAACTGAAATTGAGGCCTGATCTCTGAGAGAAGACTGAGCAGCCTGTTATGGCATCTGCTTGGGCCTTTCAGCCCTACCACCTGGAGAACTTAGGGACTTCTGGGTAACGTGCATCTTCATCTCAGGCACCTGCTCTGTTAAAGCTGCACCTGGATCCTGCTTCAGGATGTCTAGCCCTGGCCTCTGAACCCCCATTGCATGTTATAGAAGCCAGATTGCCTTAGGTGGTTCTTTTAGTTTGCTTTCTGTGATAAACACTGCCAACAAAAGTAATGTCGGAGAGGAAGGATGGGTTTGTTCCAGTTTACACTCCCAGGGAATGGTCCATACTGAGGGAATTAGAGCAGGACTCAAGCAGGAGCTGCAGCAGAAGCCATGGAGGAATGCTGCTTCCTGGCTTGCTTGCTTCCAGGCTCACAGTCAGTTAGCATTTTTATACTGCCTAGGACCACCTGCCCAGAGATGGCTCCACCCACAGAGAGCTGGGCCCTCCCATACCAATCAATCAAGGAAACTCTTCTCAGACATGGCTACAGGCCAATCTGATCTGGGTAATTTTCCAGTTGAGTCTCTCTCAGATGACTGTGGACTGTGTCAACTTTACAGCTGAAGCTAACTAGGACGTTGGTGTTCTTAATTTACCCAGAGTGTCTTTGTATAGACTCTTGTCTGAGAATGGTGGATATTAGATGGATGGATGGATAGATGGATGGATGGATGGATGGATGGATGGATGGATGGATGGATGGATGCATGGATGAATGGGTGGATGGAAAGATGGATGGAGAGATGGCTGGGTGGGTAGATAAAATGATGATAGATAGACAGACAGATAGATAGATAGATGGACGGATGACAGACAGACAGGAGCACCAGGGAGATAGCTCAGCAAGTAAAGCATTTGCCACCAAGCCTGATGACATGTGTTTGAGCCTCGCTAATAGAACTCTCCTAATAGAAGGAAAGAATGGACTCTACATAGCTATCCTCTACTTTCCACACACCTGATTTGACAGGCAGGTGCCCTCTACACATATCATGTGCATATACACACAAAAAATAAATATTTTAAAAATAGATTGTTTTGAGAGGACAGGGGAAAGGTGGAGGAGGAAGACAGGGAGAGAGGGACTTACTCTAAAAACTTGGAACAGCCAGGCGGTGGTGGCGCACGCCTTTAATCCTAGCACTCGGGAGGCAGAGCCAGGCGGATCTCTGTGAGTTCGAGGCCAGCCTGGGCTACAGAGTGAGTTCCAGGAAAGGTGCAAAGCTACACAGAGAAACCCTGTCTCGAAAAACCAAAAAAAAATAAAAATAAAAAATAAAAATAAAAATAAAAATAAAAATAAAAATAAAAAAAAAACAAAAAAAAAAAACTTGGAACACACATTAAGGAAAGAGAAATGGAAAACTTCACCCACTTCCTCAGGACTGCAAATCATTTTGTCTTTTTTGATGCATAAAGACAAATTTCTCCCTGTATGTCATACACCGTGAAGACTCTGTGCAGGTGTGACCTGAATGTATCTCAAGGAGCTCAGCCTGAGGTTTTCCTGTTCATGTTGCTCACCCTTAGACACACTCTTGGGCCCTGGATGAGTAAAAGCCTTGTCCTCCGGGCAATGAGAATTTTGAATGGATTCATCTTGACTTATAATACGCTGAAGAAGAAAAGCCAGTAGAAAGCCTTCATTTGGTCACCTCAGGATGCCCATTTGTTTATTTGGTTTCTAAGCTTCTGCCTTAGTTACTGTTCTATTGCTGTGAAGAGACACCAGGACAAAGGCAACTTATAAAAGAAAGCATTTAATTGGGCGCTTGCTTGGAGTTTCAGAGGGTGAGTCCATGGCTTTCCTGACTGGGAGCGCGGTAGCAGGCAGGTAGGCATGGTGCTGGAGTGGTAGCTGAGACCTTACATTGTATCTGAAAGTTGGAGGTAGATGGATTAAGACTGGGCCTTTGAAATTTCAAAGCCCATGTCAAGTGACATAACTTCTCCAACAAGGCCACATCTCCTAATCCTTCCCAAAACAGTTCTACCAACTAGGGAATTATTCAACTATGTGAGCCTATGGGCGCCATTCTCATTCATCCCACCACAACAGTAAGCTCCTTTAACTACTGAACCATCTCTCCAGCCCACACATTAGGGTCTTTTCTTTTAACAAAGAATTTCTTTTTACTGTATGTGTATGAGTGTTTTACCTAGATGTGCATATGTGCACCTGCACATATCTGGTGCATACAGAGTTCAGAAAATGGCATCAGATCTCCCAGAAGTGGAGTTACAGAGGGTTGTGAGCTACAGAGGGTGGTGGGAACTGAACCCTGGTCCTTTCTACAAGAACAGAACTGAGCCATCTCTCCAGCCCAAACTGTATTCATTACTAGGGAGTCTATCATTAGCTTCTTAAATGTCTATGAGATGGGAAGAAGACTAGCTAGCTATTGAGATTCATAAATAATACTTTATCCAAAAGGAGAAGTAAAGATCTCAAGAAAGAAATGGCCTGCACAGAAGTGTTCTTGGATTCTGAAGTAGAAAACATTGATGTTTCTTGTCATATGTCAACATCAGTAGCTCATGTCTTACCAAGCAGAGGTAAAGTCATTTCTTCTTCCTTACCTAAGGGGCTAGTGTTAGTGGGGAGTGAGCCCAGGGAAGGAGGAGCCACCACTTCTGAAGCAGCCCTGCCCACAATGGGCATACTTGAGGGCACACTCTGCTTGCTCAGCATAGGCACAGGCGCAGGCACCAAGGGACCAGGCTCAACACTTACCCGGATACTCCTCAGGGCAATGGCATAATCGGTTGAGTCCCTGGGCTCTTGTGAGCTACCAGTTTACTCATTGAGAATGGCTTCCAACTTCCTTAAGTTATGATAATAATAATAAAAAAACAGTATCTATGAAGCCACTAGATCATTTTTGAATTATACATAGTGGTATTGTCCATCAAGGTACTTACTGAACAGCTGTGGAATAAGGGACTATAAATAAAATTATACCCACAGTGCATGTCATAATACAAAATACACTTCGAATGGACTGAAATGAAATAAAACGGGGAGTAACCAAGCACAAACACAAACAAAAGACGTATCAGGTTTCATTAAGGTTTCTCCTGTTGAAGGGAGACCACGTAGCTATAATAAAGACAAGCAATATGCCCTGCTATTTGTTGGCTCTGTTCCACCGGTGCTGCTTGTACACACATGGGCAGGGAGTTCAGCAGTGAGGTTTACCTGGGGCTGCAGGCTTGTGAGGTTGAAAAGGAAGTCAAAGGTGAGAAGACAAAAGGACATTTATGAGAACTGAGAAGTAGTTTCTCACCTGGCGGAAAGTCCAGGTGAGAAAGAGAAATGAGAAAAGTGGGGAGAATGAGGAAGGGTGGGGACTACGGGCTGAGATGAACCGTGAAATAGGCTGTAGAGAAGACACAAAGGGTCACTTGCTGGAGAAAAGAATTCAGGGTTTGTCATTCAGGTTTTGCAAGGGGACCAGTGTGCCTGGTTGCTGAAGTGGGGTAGAGATCGGACCACAGTGAGGTCAGGATTGGGTGAGTCAGTCACGCAGTCTCTGGACATGCTGGGTGACTGCCCAGGACAGAGATCCAGGGGCCAAGATGCTTAGTGTGTCTGTCTGGGAGCCTGGCTGCTGTGAGTTGGTCATCAGACCACCCAAAGCAGAAAGGGACAGGGGAGGGAGGGTTACCATACTGTCCCCAGCATGCAGGGAGGGAGGGAGGAGGAGACACTCAAAAAGTCAGAAGTGGTGAGGCTATGAGAGTCTTCCTTTGGAGCCCAGGCTGCCCTCCAACTCTCAACCCTCCTGCCTCAGCTCCTGAATGCTGGGATTACAGGTACATGCACATGGCCAATAATATCTTAAAGTGTGCAGTTCAATAGTATTAAATATATTAATGATCCAACTCCATAACTCTGTCCAGTCTATAAAACTGAAGTTTGATACTGGACAGATGGATTAGCAGGTAAGACCACTTCCGGAGACAGGTATGGTGGTGCACACCTCTAATCCCAGAACTCAAGAGGCAGAGGCAGGTAGATCTTTGAGTTTGAGGCCAGCCTGGTCTACAGGTTGAGTTCCAGGACAGCCAGGGCTACACAGAGCAACCCTGTCCTGAAAATCACCACCATCACCACCACCAATAACAAGAAAAAGAGAGTTTCCTGATCCTCCAAAGGACACTGATTCTGTTCCCAGTACCCATGTTAGGTTGACTCATAACTACCTGTAACTCCAGTTCCAGTTCCAGGCATCTAATGCTCTCATTTGATCTCCACAGGCACCTGCACACATGTGAGCACACACACACATACACACACACACACACACACACACACACACACACACACACAGCATAAGCACACAATCAAAAATAAAATAAACCTTAAAAAAAAAAAAAAACACCCTGAAGTTCTGTGCCCAGTGAAAAGCAACACCTCTTTCTTTCCCCTCTCTGGTCCCTGGTAGCCCCCGCACTGCTCTGTCTTTCTGCCTGTGACTACTTGGGCTCTCTCATATAAGAATCAGGCATTACCCATCCTTTTCTGTTGTTTATTTAACTTAGCACAACATTCTTGAGGTTCGTTCATGCTGTAAGGTGGATCAGAGTTTCTCTATAAAGCCAAATAACATTTCATTGTATGTGTGTAGGAAATTCTGATTTAGTCTGTGACTTTACATATGCTCTATCCTAAGTGGGGGCGAGGCGGGGGAGCCCTACAGGGCTTAGAAGAGTACATACACGTGCTGCGATTGCTGTAGAGACTGACGTCAGTTCGGTCTGCTTGGCTTCCCGTGCTGCTTCCGCCCTGTCTTTTCTCCGCTGTCCTTTCCACGGGTAAGAGGGAGCCACTCGAGTGTCCCCCAGCACTGTAGCCCTGCCTTTCTCCTTCAGCTCGTCGGTGTCGTTTCCTGTATTTGCAGGTCTGTCCTGAGCGTGTATCTGCTTGTCACTGTAACTCAGCACACCTTGCTGTGCTGACTCTTCCCTCTTTGTCACACAGTCTTTTCCTTTTGTTTAAGATCTATCTTCCTTTTAAACATGACATTTATCTGTGGGTGTCCATGTGTGTACGTGGTCATCACGTGGCACACACTTACGGAGGTCAGAGGGTAGCCTGCAGGAGTTGATTCTCTCCTTCCATGGTGTGGGCCCCAGGGATCAAACCCAGGTCATCAGGCTCGGCTGGAAGTGCCCTTGTCCACTGAGCCGTTCTGCCAGCCCTAGGGTCTGTTTTATCTGGTATCATTATACTCATCCCTGATATCTTTTGCTTACTATTTACATGGACTATCTTTTTTCCATTCTGTTTGTTTGTGATCTGAAGTGAGTCTCTTATAGTTGGAGTTTGTCTGTGATGGGATCTCACTATATTGCCTAGGCTGGTCTTGTTGTGGGGAGCCACCAGAGAAGACTGCTTGGACATGGATTGAAGCCAATAGAAAGTCTTTATTAGCCAGCCAGCAACTACCATGGGTGTTCAGGATCCTAGTGTAGCTCTGAGCCTTTCTCAGGGGAGCTTTAAAACACAAAATCCATGTTCTGGCTGAGCAGTGGTGGCACGCACCTTTAATCCCAGCACTCGGGAGGCAGAGGCAGGCGGATCTCTATGAGTCTGAGGTCAGCCTGGTGTACAGAGCGAGTTGCAGGATAGGTTCCAAAGCTACACAGAGAAACCTTGTCTCGAAAAAACAAACAAACAAACAAAAACAAAACAACAACAAAAAAAACATGTTCTGGGTCAGCATACTTCAGATAACAAGAACAGTTAGCCAGAAGCTGAACTACAGAAGCCAAAAAGCAAGGTTAGTACATTTAGAGACTTTTCTAGAACTATGAATGTTGATGGATTAGTCCTTTGTATTTGTTTTGGCAGTGGTGCTGTCTATGTGCTGAGTTTTACAGCCTGAATGGCACTTTCATCATGGAGTCAGTTGTGCTAAGGTCTGGGGGCCTAATAAGGTCTGGGGCCCTGTTACAGTCTTGGACACTGATCTCAAATGATCCTCTCCCCAAATCCTCTCAAATGCTGGAATTATAAGTGTGTGCTACCATGCTTGGCAAACTGGGTGATTTTTCTATCATTAAGATACTTTTACCAAATGTGGTACCATATACCTTTAATCCCAGCACTCTGGAGACAGAGGCAGATGGGGTCCAAGTTCCAGGCCAGCCAAGGCTACATAGTGAGATCTTGTCTCAAAACAGACAAACAAAACAACACTTTTAAAAAGTTTTTAAATTTGTACTTAAGTGTATGTGTCTTGGCATGGGTATGCACATATGTATGCAGATGCCATCATAGACCAGAAGACATCAGATCCCATGGACCTGAAGTTACAGATGGTTATGAGCTGTCCTTGTGGATGCTGGGAACCAAACCTGGGTCCTCTGCAAGAGCAACAAGTGCTTTTTAGTCCAGAATCACCTCTCTAGTCCTGGACAGTTTTTTGTTCTTTTCATTTTAGTGTGTGTGGGGGAGGAAAGAAGACACACACATACATACGCGCACACACACACACAGAGAAAGAGAGAGAGAGAAAGAGAGAGAGAGAGAGAGAGAGAGAGAGAGAGAGAGAGAGAGAGAGAGAACACCCGTTTGTGGTGCAAACCTACAGCTTTCTACACCCCAGCCCTAGATAGATTTTATTCATTTTGTCAATCGATTTTTTATCTATCTATCTATCTATCTATCTATCTATCTATCTATCTATCCATCCATCCATCTACCTACCTACCTAGCTATTTATTTTTTGTTTTTTGAGACAAGGTTTCTCTGTGTAGCCTTGGCTGTCCTGGAAATCGCTCTGTAGAGTCAATCTATTTTTTGTTAGAGTTTAATCTGTTCACATTTAACAAAATTACTGATAAAAAAGTTTCCGTCTTTGTTGCTGTTTGCTTTTGATAGGCCTTAAAGTTAGTCTTTTGTCCTTTATTTCCAGCAGCACTAACTCCTTCTTATTCATTCTTTTGGAGTGAAACATTTCAATTCCTTTCTCATTTGCTTTTATGTGTTCTGTGACTGTTTTCTTTGTCATGACCACAGGAAGTATGTTTAGCTAAAGTTACAGCCTCTGAACTTGAGTTTCTTGCAGCTCAACTTTTGAACATGCTCTGCCCCCCCCCCCCACAGCAACTATTCATAGCCTTTCAGTGGTTGTTTTCCTGAAGTTACTTTTTGTGCTCAAAAATAGAAGCTAATAATTATTTGAAGTGCGTTATTATCCTAAATTATATAAAAAAGCAAAACGTGGAGTAATACACCAAAGGTAAAGCAATGTCAGGCTTTTTATTACTTTTATTTGTGTGTGAGTGTGTGGGGAGGTGTGTGTGTGTATGCCACCATGCATGGATGAAGAATCAGAGGACAACCTATGGAAAGTGGTTCTCTGGGTCCATCATATGAGACCAAAGGAATCAGCTGAGGTCACTATGCTTAGCAGCAAGTACCTTTACCCTCTTTGGCCCTCTTGCCAGCCCATAGTATCAGGGTTTGTTGTTGTGGTTGTTGTTGTTGTTGTTCATGGTGGTGGTGTGTGAGTGTGTGTGTATGTGTGTCTGGGGTGATTGTTACTGATATTTTTAGAGATAACTTTTATAGTGTTTGAATTTTTAAGGCTGTGGGCCTTTTTAAGTTTGTAAAATGTCTTATATTATGATGTCTTTATTAATGTGTGGTCTTGGGGATGAACAAGAAAAGAATGACTTACCAGCAGTGTGTTTGTGTGTCAAGTTGACAAGGAGTCTTGTGCTGGCTGGTTTTGTTAACTTGACATAAACTATAGTTACCTGAGAGGAGGAAACCAAGGTTGAGAAAATCCTCCAAAAGGTCCGGCTGTAGGCAAGCTTGTGAGGTATTTTCTTAATTAGTGGTTGATGTGGGAGGTACCATTGTGGGTGGTACCACCCCTGGGCTGGTGGTCCTGGGTTGTATAAGAAAGCAGGATGACTTCTGCTGCATACAAGAAATACACCTTAACTTCAAAGACAGACACTACCTCAGAGTAAAGGGCTAGGAAAAGGCTTATCAATCAAATGGACCTTCGAAGCAAGCTGGTGTAGCTATCCTAATATCTAATAAAATAGACTTCAAACTGAAATCAATCGAAAGAGATCAGGATGGACATTACATATTTATCACAGAAAAAAAATCCACCAAGATGAAGTCTCGATTCTGAACATTTATGCCCCAAATACAAAGGCACCCACATTCATAAAAGAAACATTACTAAAGTTTAAATCACACATCAAACCCCACACATTAGTAGTGGGAGATTTCAACACAGAACTCTCACCAAAAGACAGGTCTACCAGACTGAAACTTAACAAAGAAATAAAGGACCTAACAGATGTTATGACTCAAATGGACTTAATAGATATCTACAGAACATTCCATCCTAACACAAAAGAATATACCTTCTTCTCAGCACCCCATGGAACCTTCTCTAAAATTGACCACATGCTTGGTCACAAAACAAATCTCAACAGATACAAAAACATTGGAATACCCTCCTGTATCTTATTGGACCACCATGCCTTAAAGTTAGATTTCAACAACAACAAACATTATAGAAAGTCTACAGTCTCATGGAAACTGAATAATGCCCACCTGAAACACCAATGGGTCAAGGAAGAAATAAAGAAAGAAATTAAAAATTTCCTAGAATTCAATGAAAATGAAAGTACAACATACCCAAACATATGGGACACAATGAAAGCAGTGCTAAGAAGAAAATTCATAGCTCTAAATGGACACATAAAGAAGATGGATAAATCTCATACCAATGACTTAACAGCACAACTGAAAGCTCTAGAACAAAAAGAAACAAACTCACCCAGGAGAAATAGACACCAGGAAATAATCAAATTGAGAGCAGAAATCAATGAAATAGAAACCAAGAGAACAATACAAAAAATCAATGAAACAAAGAGTTAGTTCTTTGAAAAAATCAACAATATAGACAAACCCCTAGCCAAATTAACCAAAAGGCAAAGAGAGAGCACCCAAATTAACAAAATCAGAAATGAAAAGGGAGACATAACAACAGACAACCAGGAAATCCAGGTCAGGTCATACTTCAAAAACCTGTACTCCACAAAATTGGAAAATCCGGAAGAAATGGACAATTTTCTGGATAGATACCACATACCAAAGTTAAATCAAGACCAGATAAACTATTTAAATAGACCAATAACCCCTAAAGAAATAGAAACAGTCATCAAAAGTCTCCCAACCAAAAAAAGCCCAGGACCAGATGGTTTCAGTGCAGAATTCTACCTGACTTTCAAAGAAGAACTAATTCTAATACTCTTCAAATTGTTCCACACAATAGAAACAGAAGGAACATTACCAAACTCTTTTTATGAGGCTACAATTACCCTGATACCCAAACCACACAAAGATGCAACAAAGAAAGAGAATTACAGACCAATCTCCCTCATTAACATTGATGCAAAAATACTCAACAAAGTATTGGCAAACCGAATCCAAGAACACATCAAAACAATTATCCACCATGATCAAGTAGGTTTCATCCCAGGAATGCAAGGAGAGCTCAACATACGAAAATCTGTCAGTGTAATACACCATATAAACAAACTGAAAGAAAAAAAAACACATAATCATCTCATTAGATGCTGAAAAAGCCTTTGACAAAATCCAACACCCCTTCATGATAAAGGTCTTAGAGAGATTAGGAATACAAGGAACATTCCTAAACACAATAAAGGCAATTTACAGCAAGCCAACAGCCACTATCAAATTAAACAGAGAGAAACTCAAAGTGATTCCACTAAAATCAGGAACAAGACAAGGCTGTCCACTTTCCCCATATTTATTCAAAATAGTACTTGAAGTTCTAGCTAGAGCAATAAGAAAACAAAAGGAGATCAAATGGATATAAATTGGAAAGGAAGTCAAACTTTCACTATTTGCAGATGATATGATAGTATATATAAGTGACCCCCAAAATTCTACCAGGGAACTCCTACAACTGATAAACTCCTTCAGTAAAGTGGCAGGATACAAGATCAACTCAAAAAAATCAGTAGCCCTCCTATACACAAATGATAAAAGGGCTGAGAAAGAAGTCAGAGAAACATCACCCTTTACAATAGCCACAAATAATATAAAATACCTTGGGATAACACTAACTAAACAAGTAAAGGACCTTCTTGATAAGAACTTTAAATCTCTAAAGAAAGAAATTGAAGAAGATATCAGAAAATGGAAAGATCTCCCATGCTCGTGGATAGGTAGGATTAACATAGTAAAAATGGCAATCTTACCAAAAGCAATCTACAGATTCAATGCAATCCCCATCAAAATCCCAACACAATTCTTCACAGACTTGGAAAGAAAAACACTCAACTTCATATGGAAAAACAAAAGACCCAGGATAGCTAAAAGAATCCTGTATAATAAAGCAACCTCTGGAGGCATCACCATCCCTAACATCAAGCTCTACTACAGAGCTATGGTAATAAAAACAGCTTGGTACTGATATAAAAACTGACATACAGACCAATGGAATCGAATTGAAGACCCTGACATTAATCCACGCACATATGAACACCTGATTTTTGACAAAGAAGCCAAAACTATACAATGGAAAAAAGAAAGTATCTTCAACAAATGGTGCTGGCATAACTGGATGTCAATATGTAAAAGATTACAAATAGATCCATATCTGTCACCATGCACAAAACTCAAGTCCAAGTGGATCAAAGCCGTCAACATAAATCCAGTTACACTAAACTTAATAGAAGAGAAAGTGGGAAGTACTCTTGAATGCATTGGTACAGGAGATCACTTCCTAAATATAACACCAGCAGCACAGACACTGAGCACAACAATTAATAAATGGGACCTCTTGAAACTGAGAAGCTCTTGTAGGGCAAAAGACATGTCAATAAGACAAAAAGACAGCCTACAGAATGGTAAAAGACCAATCCCACATCTGACAGAGGACTTATCTCCAAAATATATAAAGAACTCAAGAAACTAGACATCAAAATACTGAACAATCCGATTAAAAAATGAGCTATAGAGTTAAACAGAGAATTCTCAAAAGAAGGATCACAAATGGCTGAAAGACATTTAAAGAAATGCTCAACATCCTTAATCATCAGAGAAATGCAAATCAAAATGACTCTGAGATGCCACCTTACATCTGTCAGAATGGCTAAGATCAAAAACACTAATGACAATGTTGGAGAGGATGCAGAGCAAAGGGAACACTCCTCCACTGTTGGTGGAAATGCAAACTTGTACAACCACTGTGGAAATCAGTATGGCAGTTTCTCAGAAAATTGGGAATTGATCTACCTCAAGACCCAGCCACACCACTCTTGGGCATATACCCAAGGAATGCTTAATCATACCACAATGATACATGCTCAACTATGTTCATAGCAGCACTATTTGTAATAGTCAGAACCTGGAAACAACCTAGATGCCCGTCAACAGAAGAATTAAGAAAATGTACACAATGAAGTACTACTCAGCAGAGAAAAACAATGACAGCATGAACTTTGCAGGCAAATGGATGGAACTAGAAAATATCCTGAGTGAGGTAACCCAAACCCAGAAAAACAAACATTGTATGCACTCACTCATAAGTGAATTCTAGATATAAAGCAAAGAACAATCAGACTGCAACCCACAGAACCAGGGAGGCTATATAGCAGGGGGGACCCTAGGATGACTGTGGCTTATAATAAGTTTTGGTTTTACTCAATTACTGGGCAAGCCTCAATTAAACATTTCACTATTAGGATAAGAATTTATACTGTATCAAGCTGATAATAGAAAAATAAATAAATAAATAAATAAATAAATAAATAAATAAATAAATAAAAAAAAGAGAAAAAAGAAAGAAAGCAGGATGAGCAAGCCATAGGGAGCAAGCCAGTAAACAGCACTCCTCTGCATCAGCTTCTGCCTCCAGGTTTCTGCCCTGTTTGAGTTCCTGCCCTGACTTCCCTCAGTAATGAATGGTGGTATGGATGTATAATCCAAATAAACCCTTTCTTCCCCAACTTGCTTTTTGGTCATGGTGTTTTGTCTCAGCAATAGAAATCCCAAGAAAGATGGTAATGTAATTTAGAAGCTTTATCCTTTTCTGAGGTAGATGTGTAGCATCATGAATATTCCTCTAAATGCTAAAGTTATATATAGTCAGAAGTACTAATATTCTGTGTTTTCATTTTTCTTCACTTTCTATCTTCTAATTCTACTCTTGATTTCTTCATTAAAAACTTTCTTACACTTATTTATTTGTTGGGGGTGGGGTGGGCATGCTTATGACACAGAGTGTGCATGGATGGGTTAGTGGACTGTAATGCCCAGATCATGGGGACCCCCCCCCCCCCGAAAAAAAACACCACAGAAACCAAATCCCATATGTAAAAGCAAAGAGCCTTTATTTTAAGCTCGAGCTTGGTCTCTATGTCTGTCTGACACAGTGGTGAGAGCAGAGAGTGCCAAGCCCAGGCAGGGTGGGGTTTTTATCATAGCAGAGGTTGGGGTGAGGGCATTTCCAGGGTTCAGGACCCTGATTGGCTGACATTTCTAGGCGTATCTGTAAAAGGGGAAATAGGTATGTGCTAGGCTCAGAGACACCTGGGGATCTTATCTAATCTTATCTGATGGTTGGAATGTTTGGAATGCTGTCCCATCCCTGGGTGGATCCCTGGGTGGTGTCAGTTTATGGTTTTTCCTGGATCAGGGTGTTGCCTGTACATAAGCCTGTCATGGCAGCTGTGTGGTAAAGCTGCTTTGCCCTCTCCTTCCCCTCGCCATGGACAACTTGCAGGAGCTGGTTTACTCTTTCCATTCTGTGGGTTCCTGGGGTCGAACTCACCAGGCTTGTGAGCAAGTGCTTTACCCACTGAAACATCTCAGCTGCCCTTGATTCCTTTTATTTGTTAGAGTTATTTTGAAAAATGTTAGTGTCTGAGAACTTGGAGATTTTCCTGTCTTTCTGGTTGTGTGTGTGTGTGTGTGTGTGTTGTTTCCTTTTATTTGTTTTGTGATTCAGTGTCTCTGGCTCAGGCTGGCCTTGAGCTCACTCTAGCCAAGGATAACCTTGAACTTCTGACCCTCCTGCCTCCACCTCCTTCCTGAGTGTTGGGATTTCAGGGATGTACACTGTACCTGGCTTATGCAGTGCTGGCCATCAAACCCATGCTTTGTTCTTCTGACTGAGATGTGTCCCAAGACTTTGTGTGGTCTTTGATCCTAGTGAGGTATTTTGCTATTGCACTTACTAGATTCTGTGTGTGCGTGCATACACATGCATATGCACACAGGCAGGTGCAGTACAAAGCATCTGTCCCCAGGAAATGACAACCACTAACCATCAGGCATATGGACCTTGAGCTAATTGAAAGCACCAAGAATGAAGGGTGAGAGCACACAATATTGCTGTTTGCTGTCTTACATTAGATAAGAGTGTCTAATATTTTAGACAAGTGTTTACTATTCTTTCTAGTAAGTCCTTCAACACATTGTGTTGTTAAAATTGAACAAAATCCAGCTACCTTCCTCCATGACACAGGCCAGTATTCTTTCCTCTGTTGCTTGCAATTTCAGCATTCCTATTGATCAAGGCAAAAAGTAGGCAGGGAGGGGGGAAGGGATTCAGTGTCAACACCGTGCTAATTGGACTCTTTAAATCACCTGGAAGTCACTGCAGCTGGAGAGAAGGGATTATAATCAGAGGCTGTAACCCTCTTAGAAGCAACCCAAACACGAATACCAAACAGTTGGGAAGCAATGTCCTTTGTGGTCACCCTGGCCCCTGCTGATTACATGCAAACTGCCACAATTACACCTGTTAACTCAAGCACTAAGTAAGTGAAGAAGAAGGATCTGAAATTTAAGGTCCCTCTTGGCTACATAGTAAGTCTAGGACTAGCTGGGGATGTAAGAGACTGTTTCTCAAAATTATAAAAAATAAATAAATAAATAAATAAATATATAAATAAATAAAACAGAAAAGCAAAGCAGCTGCCCCATCTGTGCTGACCAATGATCTTGATCCTCTGATTGGCTTCCTTCAACACTTCTGAAAGGTACTCTGACCTTTCCCAAAGAGCCCAGGGTGGAGGAGAGAACCGAAGACTGACCCATGGGACTTCATTTCCAGAACAGAATCCCTGAAACCCACCTAACACACAGATATTCCTATTTAGCAGGCTCACCCATTGCTCTTTGTTTCAGGACAGATTCATGTCCTCAGATTGCATAAGAGAACACTTTATTTTTATGTATATGGGTTCTGTGCTGATTAAGGATACTATTGCTGTGATGAAACATCATGACCAAAAAGCAAGTTGGGGATGAATAGGTTTATTTGGCTTACACTTCCACATAGTAGTGCATTACTGGAGGAAGCCAGGCAGGAGCTGAAGTAGAGGCCATGGAGGGCTGCTGCTTACTGGCTTGCTCCCCATGGCTTGCTCAGCCTGCTTTCTTATACAACCCAGGATCACTAGCCCAGGGCTAGACCCTCTCCAATCAATCACTAAGTAAGAAAAGACCCTGCAACTGGATCTTATGGAGGCATTTTCTCAGTTGAAGTTCCCTCTTGGCCTCTTATCCAAGGAATCCAAAATCAAAACTACGCAGATTTGTAGAAGAAGCAAGATTACTTTATTTGAAGCAAAGCAGCGTTAATGAGAGGAGTATATTGTCAAGACTGACAGCTGCTCACATGAGAGTACTTAAGAGTCCTGATTATTGTTTCAGGGCTTCCCTTTATGGGATTCAAGAAACGAGGGAGTTGGTTATTAAGGGGATAGTGTGCATAATGTGGATAGTGTGGATTAGGTCATTTATTCACTTTTCCCTCTACATATGTCTCTTCCCATGCTGAGTGGTGGTGCACACCTTTGATCCCAGCACTCAGGAGGTGGATCTCTGAGTTCAAAGCCAGCCTGGTCTATAGAGTGAGTTCCAGGACAGTCAAGACTACACAGAGAAACCCTGTCTCAAAAAAAAATTATATGAACACACAGTCATACATGAGCATAAATGATAAGCGGGGGCTCTCCCTAAAAGGTGACTTGAGGACACAATACTGCTTCACGGCACTTGTACTCAAAATAAGTTCAGGCCAGATCAGTCCTTCTATTCTTCATACTTGGATATGTTGGGAATAAACCTGAGCAGGAAATATCTAACTACGACTTATGCTGTTTGTTCTATCATTCAGTTCATGTATCCCGGTTCACATGGGGATGGAAGAGGTTCGGAGGTTGCTCGGTGCATTGTTTAGAGAGGGTGTGTGCATACAATACATGCACATGAAGGAACCAGACAGCTTGCTGGAGTTGGTTCTTCCCTTCTACCCTGTGGGTTCCGGGGATCAAACTCAGGTTGCCAGACTCTGTGGTGGTCAGCATCCTTACCTGCTGAGCCACCTTGCCTCCCCTAGTTTTAAATTTAATTTTTAATTTTTTATGATAAGATATTGTGCAAACGTGCATTGTACATACACAACATTGGTATGTTTACATAGGTGTTAATGTTTGCTCATTGTGTGTACCAATTGTAAATTAACACAGTACTCTGGACCCCCATTTAGTTGAGGGTAATGCACAGATACCATTATAATAATGCACTTGGCAGTCTAGTTCCGGCTTCTCTGTTGGTTAAAGGCTTTACTCAGACTCCAGGGTAAGAGGCTCCTTTCCTCTCTCATGTCCACATTGATTTTCCTATCTTTCTGTCCTAACTCAGTTTCCCAGATGTCAACCAGTCAAGCCTAGGAGGATGTGACAGGGAAGAGCAGTTCACATCTGAAATGCAGGGAAGCATGGGAAGCTCAGATGGGTTTTATGTTTTGTTAATAAGTGATAGAGATTTACATATGCTTTGCCTTTGTTAAAATTTTTTTATGTGTATGTCTGTTTCCCAACATGTATGTCTGTGCAGGAACACGTACAGGTACAAGCCAAAGCTACAGATTGTTCAAAACAGACTGAACAGGTACTCACTCAACTAGTAGAGTGTTTGCCTGCACAGAGCCCTGGATTTTATCTACAGTACTTCATAAACCAGGTAAGTAATACATGACTGTAATACAGGAACCAAGGCAGGAGTATTGCTTTAAGTTCAAGGCAGTCTGGGCTACAAGATACAAATGTTCTGCCTCAACAGAACAACAACAACAACAACAACAAAATGACACTGACACGTTCCTAGGAGTGTTGTTAGGACAATTTGTCATCGTGATATCATAGAAGGCACTTCACAAAAACCAAGTGGCCAGACCTCGGCAGGCAATATCACATGGACTGTTGTCCTGAATGCTGTCAGTCATTGACCACAACATCATCACATAGTAGTGACTGCATAGATTCAATGCATTGGAGTCCAGAAAAGAAATCTCAGCAATGAAATGGCTAAGATGGTTCTAAATTTCAATATCAAATTCATAAGATGAAGGAAAAGGAACTCTACGAGATAAAACTGCTGGAGACCTGCGTGTGTGTGTGTGTGTGTGTGTGTGTGTGTGTGTGTGTGTGTGTGTGTGTGTGTTCAGGTCCCAAAGAGGATGTGTGGAGTTGGGGGTGGGAGCCACGGACACAATCTGAGGGTGAATCAGGATGGATGGCTGCCAGTAGTGTTTAATTGAAAAAAAGACTACGCCTTTTATCGCACATAGGATTAATAGGGAGAAAAGGGGCATGTGAGTTGGGGCTTAAAATCAGGGGTTGGGGAAGCTAGCCTTGACCTTGACAGTAGGCACCAGTCATATGTTAAGAAAAGGACCATACAACAAGGCAAAGCAACAGCCTACAGAATGGGAAAAGATCTTCACCAACCCCACATCTGACAGAGGACTGATATCCAGAATATATAAGGAACTCAAGAAATTAGACATCAAAATGCCCAACAGTCCAATTAAGAAATGGGCTATAAAACTAAACAGAATTCTCAACAGAGGAAACTCAAATGGCCAAAAGACATTTAAGGAATTGCTCAACATCCCTAATCATCAGGGAAATGCAAATCAAAACAACTCTGAGATACCACCTTACACCTGTCAGAATGGCTAAGATCAAAAACACTGAAGACACCTTATGCTGGAGAGGATGTGGAGCTAGGGGAACTCTTCTCCACTGCTGGTGGGAATGCAAGCTTGTACAACCACTTTGGAAATCAATATGGCGCTGTCTTAGAATATTGGGAATCCATCTCCCCCAAGATCCAGCTATACCACTCTTGGGCATATACCCAAGGAATGCTCAACCACACCATAAGAGCACTTGTTCAGTTATGTTCATATCAGCATTGTTTGTAATAGCCAGAACATGAAAACAACCTAGATGCCCTTCAACTGAAGAATGGATAAACAAAATGTGGTACATATACACAATGGAATACTACTCAGCAGAGAAAAACAATGACATCATGAGGTTTGCAGACAAATGGATGGATCTAGAAAAAATCATCCTGAGTGAGGTAACCCAGACTCAGAAAGACAAACATGGTATATACTCACTCATAGCAGGATACTAGATGTGGAACAAGGATGACTGGACTGCTACTCACATCACCAGGGAGGCTACCTGGAAAACAGGACCCCAAGAAAGACACGGGGATCGCCCAATGACAGAGAAATGAAATGAGATCTACATGAACAGCCTGGACATGAGTGGGGGTAGTGAAGGGCGAGGGTCGAGGGAAAGAGAGCTTGGGGGAGCAGGAGATCCCAGCTGGATCAGCAACAGAGAGGGAGCACAAGGAATAGGAGACCATGGTAAATGAAGACCACATGAGAATAGGAAGAAGCAAAGTGCTACAGAGGCCCACAGAAATCCACAAAGATACCCCCACAACAGACTGCTGGCAATGGTCGAGAGACAGCCCGAACTGACCTACTCTGGTGATGGGATGGCCAGACACCCTAATTGTCGTGCTAGAAACCTCATCCAACTACTGAGGGATCTGGATGCAGAGATCCATGACTAGGCCCTGGGTGGATCTCTGGGAGTTCAATTAGCGAGAATGAGGAGGGTTTATATGAGAGAATTGTTGAGACCAAGGTTGGATAAAGCACAGGGACAAATAGCCAAATGAATGGAAACACCTGAACTATGAACCAATGGCTGAGGGGTCACCAACTGGATCAGGCCCTCTGAGTGGGTGAGACAGTTGATTGACCTGATCTGTTTGGGAGGCATCCAGGCAGTGGGACCGGGTCCTGTGCTCATTGCATGAGTCGGCTGTTTGAAACCTGGGGCCTATGCAGGATCGCTTGGCTCAGCCTGGGAGGAGGGGACTGGACCTACCTGGACTGAGTCTACCAGGTTGATCTCAGTCTGTGGGGAAGGCTTTGCCCTGGAGGAGATGGGAATGGGGAGCAAGCTGGGGGGAAGGTGAGGGGGGTGGGAGGGGGGAGAACAAGGGAATCTGTGACTGATATGTAGAACTGAATTGTATTGCAAAATAAAAAAAAAAAAGAAAAGAAAAGAAAAGGACCATAAGTTTCTCTTGCCAGAGATAAGGAGAATGACTGCCTTAGCAAACAAGAACTTTCCTCAAGCCCCTGAGGAGCCCCTGAGGGAATGGAGGCCCTTATCCAAATTCCTGACCTTGGGAAAAGGACTTCTGGGGAGCAGACTCTATACTACACTTTCTTAGTCTTACTTTACGGGCCTGTTCCCTTCATAATGCTCCCAAAAGGGAAGGTCCTGATGTCTTACTCTTTTCCCATTATGCTATACCATTCTGATTTCTCTACACTTACTAATTCAACTCTTGCTCTTAATGGCCTCAGGCTCTGGATCTGAACTGTAGGTATTTTGTCCTTGGGATCAGGTATGTCTAGTAAATCTCTGACTTTCCTGTTCTTGGTATAATTAGGAGGGCACAATAGTTTTATTATGTCCAGATCATGGAGACCCCCAAAAGACCATCACAGAGAGAAAATCCCAAATGTAAAAGCAAAGAGCCTTTATTTTCAAGCTCTGGGGCTTGGTCTCTCAGTCTGTCTGATGGTGAGAGCAGAGAGCCCAGGGCCCAGGCAGGGTGGGGTTTTTATCATAGCATAGGTTGGGGTGAGGGGATTTTCAGGATTCAGGACCTTGATTGGCTGACATTTGTCTATGGGTATAGGGAATGTTGGGGATGTCAGGTATTTCCTCTTAGATGCAGGCCCCACCGGGTTGGGTCAGCTTCTGGCTTTTCCTGGGTCCAGATGTTACCTGCCAGAAGCTGTGTCTGGGCCTCTAAGCCTGTCATGACAGCTGTGTGGTCAAGCTGTTTTGGGGCCCCCCCCCCAACAGTTTCACAGTGGTGATTTCTTTCCAAAGAATTATTTTGTTTGGAGAGGCTACAATTGTACACTTTGTTGTTGTTGTTTATCTTTTCGAGACAGGGTTTCTCTGTGTTGTTTTGGTGCCTGTCCTGGATCTTGGTCTATAGACCAGGCTGGCCTCAAACTCACAGAAATCCACCTGGTTCTGCCGCCCAAGTGCTGGGATTAAAGGTGTGCACCACCGCCGCCCAGCCCATTGTACACATTTTTATCATTTACCAAAGCCCACACAAAATTTCCCAAAGAGAAAGGCATTAATAATGAGAATCACTAAAAATGAAAGTAAAAAGTACTAGAGAAGTGTGGTTTGCAAAGTCCAAATGCTGGAACTTTGTTATGCAGCAATGGTCACCATGCGGTCCACACCATCTCCCTCCCCTCGCCTTTATTTTTTATTTAAATGTTTGGAAATCTTGTTGAAGAGCTCTAATAGGGCTTGTCAGTCACCAGAGGATGATTGGAAGGAGAAGGATGAGAATGAGCACAACAGTTAGAATAATGTCCAAAGTATTAATAAATGACCAAAAGGTTTTTCCTATCACAAAGGAATTTAAAGAATTCATGAATCCTTCCTCCACCAAGGAAGCTGAGAGAGACTGTAATTTCACATGACTAATTGCAGTAATTTGGCCAGGTTTACATAACCAAAATGTCTGGATTATGTAGGCAGGGAAGAGCCTCTGAGGGAAGGGTAGCCTAGCCCTTGGGCTGCAGAGTTCAGGGTAGAGGGCAGGGTAGATGAGCCATACTCCATAACAGATAGGTACTGAGGGATGATGGGGGAACCTGGCAGCCTGGTCCAGCTTTGGTAGGTTCAATGGCACCTTAGCCTGTTGTCCTGGGTTTGAAACTTAACATCTCCATCTTTTTGCTGATAATAAATGGTCAAGAACAACATAAATCCATCTGACTACTACTTCCTGCTGATATTAGGGCGTCATAGTTGGGGACCCAAAAAACGGGAATGTTGACCAAGTTCAGGAAGAGCAGCTGTTTCAGAACTCTATTAAATGTTAAGCTCTGAACTATTATATTATAGAATGGGAGAGCAATCTGAAACATTTTTCATAATCTAAATCATTTTTTTGAGATCCTCAAAGCTTATAAGCTTTTATATCCTCAGACCTTTCTTAGACCCATGTTCAAGCCTTTATGACTTATTTAAATTTTTATATCTTAGAAATGAGCTAACAAGCTGGCTATATAGATCTGGTTGTCTGAAGCTGCCAAGCTGACAAAGTTATTGCTAGCCTAGCCATCAGTACTATCAGAGATCTGAGAAGGATAAACTATCTGAGTGCAGACCAAGTAGCTTCCAATTCTAAATGCCATATTCTGCAGATCTCTGAAGTATGAGGACTATCCAGATACATTTGAATTAACAAACTTTGTTTTTAGTTACTTGTTTCAAGCTCAACCCTGAAAACATATGCAAGGGACTGAGTAAAGCTGTAATCCCTATAATCAATTACATCAGTACTTAGCTTGATTATAATTAAAAAACTTGATTATTTATGACTGACTATTTAATGTTCTTTAACATTTTACAATAAGTAGCCTTGAAAACAATGATTTTAAACTGAAACTCTTCTGGTATCAAATACAGGTTCAGTAAAGAAACCAAACAAAATAGCAATATAAAATATATAAATATATATGATTCATTTTATCTAAATAGCTTAAACTTAACAAATTTAGCAAAGGCAAGGAGACTAGACAACATTCTTTTTTTTTTTTTTTTCTGAGACAGGGTTTCTCTGCGCAGTTTTGGTGCCTGTCCTGGATCTCACTCTGTAGACCAGGCTAGCCTCGAACTCACAGAGAGCCACCTGGCTCTGCCTCCTGAGTGCTGGGATTAAAGGCATGTGCCACCACCGCCGGGCTAGACAACATTCTTTTTTTTTTTTTTTTTAAGATTTATTTATTATGTATACAGTATTCTGTCTGCATGTATCCCTGCAGGCCAGAAGAGGAGACCAGATCTCATTACAGGTGGCTGTCAGCCACCTTGTGGGTGTTAGGAATTGAACTCAGGACCTTTGGAAGAGCAAGCAGTGCTCTTAACCTCTGAGCTATCTCTCCAGCCCCTAGATAACATTCTTAAGCCTGACAGGTTCTCAACTTTTTTAATGCTATTTCATAACTGCAGTTTTGCCAGTCAAGATGGAGGAAAGTCACGTGGTTGCTGTTTAAAGCATGTTTTTCTAAACAATAATTACTCGCATACATATGCACAGTTTGATCCAAGTTATATACACATACATACAGTTAAAGCTAGCTTACACTCATACATATAGTTAAACTCCAGTCATATATATATAATATATATATATTATATATATATCCATTTTTAACATAACAGTTTGCAGAATCATGAGCTAATTTTTAAATGAAAACCAACCAGAATTAATTTTTTTTTTTTTTTTTTTTTTTTTTTTTTTTTTTTTGGTTTTTCGAGACAGGGTTTCTCTGTGTAGCTTTGCGCCTTTCCTGGAACTCACTTGGTAGTCCAGGCTGGCCTCGAACTCACAGAGATCCGCCTGGCTCTGCCTCCCGAGTGCTGGGATTAAAGGCGTGCGCCACCACCGCCCGGCTAACCAGAATTAACTTTTAAATTCAATATTTGCAGGTATAAGAAACCACAACGAACATAGTTTACATTCCCTCTGACCTTCTACAACCTTCCATAAGACCCCTTCTGACCTTCTATATCTGTTGGCTCATTCTGCTGATCATTTCTAAAGCTGGGCAGAAGCTTTTTAATGTCATGAAATCTCATTTGTCAATTCTTGGGGCTATTTCACATGTAACTGGGGTTCTAGCCAAAAAATATTGTCCCTATGATTTCCTCTAACATCTTCAACATTTCAAAATTTTAAATTAAGTTCTTTGAGTCAATTTGAGTTGATTTTTATGCAGATGGATGTTAATTTTGTCATGTTACTTATTGAATAAGTTATCTTTTTCCCCCAGTATATGTTTTTGATATCTTTGTCAAAAGTTAGATATGCTTAATTGCTATGTGGGTTTATTTTGGGTCCTCTATCACATTCTATTGGTTAACATGTCTACTTTTTCTCTGGTACTGTCTTTTGTGTTATTTTTCTATCTTTGTTGCTGTGACTCTATAGGATAGTTTAAGGACACGAAAGTGATACCTCTGACTCCCCAAACTTATTCTTACATTACAAGAGTATTACTTTTAATATTAATAACTTGTTCTATAAAATGCAATGACAATATATTACAGCTATCAACCCATATACTTAAGCAAGATTGTGATTACATTATGAATATATTTCTTCATTGATTTAATGGGTGTAGCCAGAGTAACAAACAAAGCTACTTAAATCAGGTCAGACATAGAGACCATAAAGTAAGGTGCATAAAATTAGTTTGTTGTTTTTATCTGTCTATTTTTAAAGCTCCCCCCCCCCTTCTTTGTTATCTAACCCACATTGTTACATTCTGTCAAATGGGTGTATCTTGTTTGGAGGAAACTGAAGTAATAAAGAGATATTTAAACAGAACTTTCTCTCTATGCTACGATTAGTGGAAAGAGAATTTGGAAAATTTTGAGTTCTACTTAAATTTTTTTGAGATTTATTTTATTTTATGTGTATGAGTGTTTTGCATACATATATGCATGCATACCACATGTATGCCTGGTGCCCATGGAGTTCAGAAATGGGCATCAGATCCCCTGAAACTGGAGTTACTAATCTCTGTGAGTCACCATGTCGGTCCTGGGAACTGAACTTGGGTCCCCTGCAACAACAAGTGCTCTTAACTGCCAAGCCACCTCTCCAGCCCCTCTGAGTTCTTTTTACTCTTTGAATAAGCCAAGTCACACCCAGGCACATCCTATCTTCAGTCTGGGGGCCACATAAGGTCAAGGACAGCTATGAATAAAACCCAATGCAAAACTGTGAACTTGCTCAAACATCATGAGGTTTTGGTTTGGTTTTGTTTTGTTTGGCCATTTCTTTTTAATTTTTTTTCTTTTTAAATTTTATTATATTTTCTTTTATTTATTATTTATTAATTAATTTACTTATGTATCACGGCACATATGTAAAGGTCAGAGGACAACATGCAGGAGTAGATTCTCGCCTTCCACCCTGCATGCCCTGGGTATCAAATCCAGGTCATCAGACTTCATCAGTTGAGCAATCTTGTTAGCTTCTTCTTTTTCTACTTCTTCCTCCTCTTCATCTTCCAACTCTGTTTCACAGTTCTGGAGTATAAACTTTGTAGATGACAATAGCACTGTGTCAAAGTTTGGGCCCTGGTTGCCTCGCCTGTAACAGGAAATCAACTTTCTGTTGTAGTCACAACCAGTTAAGGGTTGAATGAGTTCCAAGGCACAAAGTTTTCAAATTACTCAGTCAGGGTGGAGAAAACCCATGGCTCTCGTCCAGCATCTTCATTTCACTAGCTAGAAAGTGCCAGTCTGGGAGGGTCTGGGGCTTTAGCCAGGTGGAGACAGATTAGAATCCTGGCTTCTCCATGGCTCGGGGCCTTAACCAAGCTGCCATGGCACCGGCTGTGAGTGGGTCGGTAGTTAAGCTGGGACAGTTTTTCAAGCAGTCACTGGTGTAACAGGGGCCAGGTCACAGGTGGGCTCAGACATTGTCCACAGCCACTGGTGGTCTGCCCTGATTTCTTATTGATCCAAGATTGATCCCAATGAGGTCCATCTATGCCATAGAAGGTATGCCTTGCTTCCCTTAAGAACCTGAGAGAGTTGTTCTAGAGGAAGTTCACACAGACAGTCCTGAAAGCAATTATGTTCTAAGATGTTATCTGTTTGTTCAAGTGCTTTTACCTGCTGAGTAATCTCTCTAATCCCTAAGATGTTATCTGAAGGTAGATTCTCAAATACACACAGATCTATTACTGAAGGCCATAGAACAGGCAGATTATATAAATCCCCAGTCCCTTCCTTAACCCCCACAGTTTCTCAATGACTTTCAATCAAGTTCAAATTCCTTTTCTTGACCCTCAAGGTTCTGTAGTCACCAGCCACTGTCAACGCTCTGAGAACATGCCATCAACTTACTTGATGTCCTGCCCTCAGCCTGGACCTCGGTCATCCTCCACAAAGCATCTAGAGAGACCAAGATAAAATATCAATCAGATCCCATCTCTCCTCTGCTGACCAGCGTCCATTGGTTCCTGCCCCAGGCAAAGCCTGGTGTTTGGCAAGTCATTGCTTTCATAGACTGCCCGCTACCATTTCTATCACCATTTCTTCTTTTCCTACCTTTCTCCCCTCATCTCTGGTCGTGGATCCCCTGGCCATTTCTCCCATACCAGCATCTCCTTCCTCAAAGCATTTGTAGTACTCACCTGTGTTCTCTTCTCCATGTGTCTATATCTTTGTCTCTGTGTATGTGTGTCTGTGTGTCTGTGTGTGTGCACACACATATGCACACACATGGGAGTTACTTCATGTGTACTATGTGGGACCCAGGGATTGAGCTCAGGCCATCAGGCTCTACAGCAAGAACCCACTGAGACATCTTGCTGGCCCTTAAATGTTCTTTTCCGGTGGAGGAAATGGCTCTCTCCTTAGTCTTCCCAGCATGGCCACTGGCCAATCACCCACTTTATAATCAGCCCCTTTTCCCTGTTAATTGGCTGATTTATTGTGTTTATTGTCTGCCTCCTTCCACTATGAACAGGTTGGTCTATTTTTCTTTCACTGATGTATCCAAAGTGCCTGGAGCAGAATGTATCACACAGTAGGTGTTTTATAAGCATTTCTTGACTGAATTATGGCCATAGGACCTCGTGGATAGTAAGGGATGGAATTTGTTGAAGTACTTTACCCAGCCACCTGCCCAAACAAAAGACAAGATGTAGGTAGACTGTCACGTTTCAGAGGGATGTTTTCAAAATTGGAGGAGTTTGGGAGGGGGCAGGGTGCATAAAAGTTTACTTAAGGAACTTAGGAAGAGAATCAACAAGAAAAATTAATAGAATAATTCACTAAAGCAGACAAGAGTTTATGGGCAGGCTGAGTCACAACGAAGCTACTCATTGTCGGAAAGGGCTGGCAGCTGTCGGGGCTCAACCCCCAATGTCAGCATCCAGGAGGAAGATGAAGAAATACTCATGCAACCAGCACACAAGGAATCAATAGAGACATTAAAATAAATACAGATATATAGACAAGAGGAGTAAGATTAAACATTTACTTTGTTCTCCAGATAAATGTTTGGGCAGAACACAGAGGCTGGGGAGATATTGGGGAATTTGCTGTGTCAATGGGGCCAGATGGGACTCAGTGACTGTCTTTCCTCTGCTAATGTCACCGCTCCCTCCTCCTTGGTGTCATAGTGACTGCCAGGTTTACAGCTTGTGGCTGAACATGTGATCGATCGTATATGTTCTGACTAGATACGGATTTCTGGGAATGCACTATCAGGACAGGTATCATCGACAGGTCATTTCCTTACTGGAATGTCAGTGCACGGGTCACTGTGGGGTAGAGAATCATGAGGAAAAAGACCATTAGACACTCCCCATCAGTCAGATAAGAGAAACTATATTACCTCCAGCCCGCTGTGTACACAATACCCATGGGTTACTGGGTCACTGTGGAAAAGACTTTTCTTTGCTTGGGCTCCTCTGCAGGGAGAAGTGGAGTCTAGCTCTGACACGATAAAGAGTTCATTTTGCTTTGAGGAGCTGTTATGTCCTCCTTTCTCCTCACAACTCCACCTTCCTCGCTGCCTCTTCTGTACCTCTCCCCTACCCTTCCCCTCTTAGACTCCACAGGGTTTTTACCCACTTATGTTTCTCTCTATTCTGTTTCCAGGGACCATCACAGGGAACACCTTTGAGTTGAAGGGTGTTCATTTGAAAAAAAAAAAGTTTCCTTTCTTCTGGAGTCTTGGCAAATCAGTATTCATTCAGCTCCTTATCTACCCTTACACCCAAGCCTCTCTTCAAATGGGGATTTCACTCAAATACCCATCAAGCACAACATAGCAACAAGAATTAAAAATAGGATGATGGGACTGGAGAGATGGCTCAGCAGATACAGTGCTTGATACACAATCATAAGGACCTGAGTTCAGATCCCCAGGAACCACTTAAAAACCAGGCATCACCACATGCATCTGTAATCCATGGATGGGAGACAGAGACAGGGGGACGCCTGAACTCACTGACTAACTAGTGTAGTAAATCAGTGGGTTCCAGGTTCACCTAAAAAAAAAATAGGGTAGAAGTCTGGTGTGGTGGCACGTGCCTTTAATCCTAGCACACAGAAGACAGAAGCATGAGATCTCTGTAAGTTCAAGGCCAGCCTGGTCTACATAGTGAGACTCTATCTCTAAATACATACATACATACATACATACATACATACATACATACATACATACACACACACACACATACATACCATACATACATACATACCATAATACATACATACATAACATAAATACATACATACATACATACATACATACATACATACATACATACATACATATCATAAATACAATAGAGAGTGATAGAGGGAAACACATGATACCACCCTCTGGCTTGCACACACACATACACAGGCATGCACACACACATACACAGGCATGCACACACACACACATACACAGGCATGCACACACACACACACACACACACACAAGTGGCCTTCAAGAAAGCCACAAATTCATCTCTAAATCTTCTAGCCAAAAAACTCCAAGAAGCGTGAATCCTGGGCTTCATCTGATTCAAAATGAGCAAGGGGCTGGAGCAACGGCTCAGTGTTTAAGAACTCTTGCTGTTCTTCAGGAGCTAACCTGAGTTCCATTCCCAGCATCCACATCATGTGGCTCACAATCACCCCCAACTCCAGCTCTAGGAGAATCCAATGCCTCTATCCTGATCCCTGAGAGGACCCACACTCTTTTGTGCACACACAGACACAGATATACACAGTTAAACATATTAAAAAAAAATAAATCTTTTTTTTTTAAAAAATAAGTAAATCTGTCTGAGAAATGCATTTCTTCCTGGTACCACCTTGAGAACTGTGTTTCAGGGAGAGGGGAATGGACATCTTCAGAAAGCCTTGGGTTTCACGGAGCTATGTCTAGAGTGCCCTGGAAGGAAAGCACAAACTCTCACCACTGGGCCAGTTATTGACAGTACACACCCAAGCTTGCAATCCACAGAGGACTTTTGTTTAGTTAGGACTTTCTGATTTTTATGGCTATTGTTTCAAAGTCAGAGAATGCCCTTGGCAGGCAAGAGCATGCCTCAACTCTTCACCCTCTGCTGTTCTCAGCCCACCCACTTCATACATTATCCTACATGACTAGCCCATGAAGACACCCCACCACTGAGGACCCTCCGTCCATCTAGTCATTCAAAAGATTTGGAGGGTGCGGTGCACATGGTGGCAGAGGTCCATTGAGGGGAGAGGAGAAGGAGAGAGAGAGAGAGAGAGAGAGAGAGAGAGAGAGAGAGAGAGAGAGAGAGAGAGCTGGAGGAAGAGACATACAGAGAGAATATGGCCATCAGTCTCTTATTTGGAAAAAAGGAAACAATGAACTATTCTTCAGGAATTTTCCCACAACCATGGCTTCCTGCAGACTCGATAGCAGTACGCCCAGGCAAACACCGGATATGGCACCATTTCCAGGAAAGCCATGGAATTTAACTGGTAGACCTGAGACCCCAAGAGCCTAAGCTGAGGAAGCAACCAAGGAGACACCAGGTCTCCTGTCTACCTCAGCCCACTCTACCAAATGTGCAGAGGCATGGGTCTGTGGGTCAGAGGGCGGAGAACTTTCTCTGCGCAGGCTGCAAGCACCTGTGACCCTAAGGCAGGCATCCAAGGAGCCAGTGTAACAACGGTTTATCTCAGCTGCCTGTGGGACATAGATCTGAGCAGTTACTTCCTCATGAGCCCTCCAAGACAAACCATCAGCAAACCAACTGGAAAGTAACTGAAATTAATAACCAGCTTCCTGGGATTACAATAATCAGCTACGAGAAAAGCAGACTCTGTGCCAAGGAGTCTTGAACATGGTAAGAGCTTGGAGAACAATACTCTCCTTTTTGGTCCAAAGGTAAGCCTCTCCCTGTGTTCTAGTAGCTAGAAAATGCTCACCACAGGTGGCCCAAGACTCTGAAAAGGAACTGATGAAGAAAGAGGTGGCCCTCCACCCCCGCCCCCTGCCACTCACTGGATGGGCAAACCGGGAAGTTACTCTGCTTATATAAACCATGCTCACCTGTAGTGTGAGGTCTATGAGATTATAAAGGTAAGAGACAGAGGTAAGGACCCAAGCAGAACCCCGCCCCTCTCTCCAGCATAGCCTGCTGCTTTTCCTCTGACTCCCCTCTTTCAGGGACAGACAGAGGAAGCCAGAGCCCTCTTGTCTGTGAGCAAGGTCTAGGAAGCCTACCCTGACTTTAGGTGACCCGCCCATTTCCCCCCACAGGGCTCCCTTCCCTGCTGTCTCCCACAGACACCCCCACCAAGGCCTGAGGGAGCACCCAGATGACCACAGAAAACACTCCAGAATCTAATCCAGCTAGGTTCTCATGAAAGCCCAGGTGCCTGGAAACTTGGAACTTGGGGAAATGATTCCCTACATCTTCCATTGTGTGCGTACACACTCATTGTTGATATACATGTGTGTGTGTATGTGTGGTGGCCAGACGTTGGTATTTGCTGTCTTCTTTACACTCACTTTACACCTTTGTTTTTATTTATTTATTTATTTATTTATTTACTTACTTACTTACTTACTTACTTACTTACTTATTTTGAGGCAGGGTTTCACTACGTAGCCCTGGCTGTCCTGGAACTCTCTATATAGACCAGGCTAGCCTTGAACTCACAGAGATCCACCTACCATTACCTCCTGAGTGCTGAGACGTGGCCTGGCTACCACCTTATTTTTTGAGACAGTCTCAGGAGCTTGACAGTTTAGTCAGGCTGGTTGGATAGTGAGCCCCATGGGTGAGCCCCATGAGTCCTCCCGTCTCCCCTCCATCGTTGTGGTTACAGGCAAACACCACCACACCGGGATTTTTTTACATAGATACGAGGGATTGAACTTGGGTCCTCACGTTTTCGTGGCAAGCACTTTATACACTGAGCTATTTTCTCAGCCCCTCTGAATGTTTCTCTACAGTAAATAAAGTAAATGTAAGGATGTCTAAAAGGGCCTTATGATTCAAAAGCACAAGTAGAGCAGACATTTCTTCATGGATGAGAAGCATTTTTCTGGGTGTTTAATTTGCAAACAAAACCTCTCTTGGATAGAGATAACGTGAGTGTGCACGGTCTCCTAGAGCTGGGAGAGGGAGGAATTGGTACAAAGAGGATTTCTGCATGCTGGTCTGGCTACACAAGCACAGCGTTGGTGGGAACTAATGGGTGGAGAGAGGAGAGACTCAGACACATAAAGAGGAACTGAGTCATATGAACAATCCCTAGCAGCAACCCAAATCAATTCCATCAAAAGGCACGAGTGAAGCACCAGCCACCCTAAAGCTTTCTTGGGAGATTACAGGGTCAGCCAGGACTGAGAACCCTGCTTCAGAGGCTTAGTGTTCAGGCCTTACCATTGAGAACACTGCTCAGATCAACAGGAGGCATGCTCAGTTACCTCAAGCTTCTCCAGCCAGTTTCAGGGCCCATTTGTTCTTGGCAGCTGCCTCCACAGCTGGCTCCTTTGGCGGCCATTACAGAACAATGGTTACAAATGTCATTCTGGGCTGACATGATGGCTCAATGATAAAGGTGCTTGTTGCCTAATAACCTGAGCTTGATCCCTGGAACCCACATGGTAGAAAGAGAGAACTGACTCCTGAAAGTTGTCCTTTACCTTCTATGCATGCACAATGGTATACACACACACACACACACACACACACACACACACACTACTATGTTTTTAAAAATTGAGTAGGAATAGAGAGTCTGAAGAGGACAAATCATGTGGATTATAAGAAGGATGAGTAGCTGGGGGTAGGGAAGGGCAGGATGGTAGCATGGATTTTGAAATGTATAATGGGTACTTGTGATGCTGAGGGAGCCTTGAGGCCAGCAAGAGCTTTGATACGCTGACAGGTGCCACAGGTATTCATATGTCCCTGTGGCTGGAATTTTCTTTGGGCCACCAACCAGCTCACAAATAAAGACACAAAGACTTATTATTAATTATGAATGCTTGGCCTTAGCTTAGGTTTGTCATGCCAGATATTTTAACTTGATTTAACCTGTTTCTATTCATCCACATTTTGCCTCAGGCCTTTTTAGCTTTCTTTGATTCTGTATGTCCTACTTTCCTGCTTCCTCCATGTCTGGCCCCTGGCAACCCCCTGTTCTCTCCTTTTCTTTCTTCCCCAAGCCTAAATTCCTCCTCCTCCTTACTCTCCATGCCTGGGAGTCCCGCCTGTACCTCCTCCCTCACTATTGGCTGTTCAGCTTTTTATTAGACCAATCAGGTGTCTTAGGAAGGCAAGGTAAAACAGCAACAGATCTTTACATAATTAAACAAATGCAACACATCTTTATATAGTTAAACAAATATTCTGCAACATAAACAAATGCAACACACCTTTGCGTAGTTAAACAAATATTCTGAAGCATGTCCCTTCTACCAGAGGTAAGGGGAATGACTCTTTGGAAGATGAGAACCAGTTTCACAAGTTCCTGTGGAATGTGGGTTTTTATTAACCACCAGAAATCCTATAGTCCAGTTTGAGCTCATTTCTAGACAAATGGACATCCTGAGACCCAATAACATGTACCTTTAATCCCAGAACTGGGGAGGCAGAAGCAAGGGGAGCTCTGTAAGTTCAAGGCCAGCTTGGCCACATAGAGAGTTCTAGGCCAGCCAGGGCTACATAGTGAGACACTGTCTCAAAAAAAAAAAAATTGTCACACATGTTGTGACTGATGAGAGAGAGTTGCAGTTTGCCACACACACCATGTCGCTGGCACTGAATATTATGTAGCCATCTCTAAGTGAGAGTGAATTCATTAATTCCAGTACTTACTCAGGAGGCTGAGACAGGAAGATTTTTAGCTTGTGGCCAGCCTGGGCCAAATTAGTGAGATGTCCTCCCCAAAAGCAGTGCTTCTTTCCACCGGCCTAGCCCTGATCCAGTGTCGCTGTCGGCCCCTCATCCATCACCATCTGCTCCAGTGCTGGGTTTCTGTCCCTCTGCCCCTGAAGCAAGTGTTCCCTCAACCATTTGGGCCTCTTCCCCACCTGTGCCAGCAGAACCAAGTTTGAGCCCCACCCATACACCCAGGTACCCCTGGATGTGCCCTTACGGTCATGTCTAGGCTCTCAGGAAGTTTTCAGCTGCCCTTCTACTGCTGCAAACATTTATTTCACAGTATCAGAGGCTACCATTAGTCATCACCCACCTTCTAGACTGACTCAGTGTTCTATTGCTGTGAAGAGACACCATGACCACGGCAACTCTCATAGTAAAAGAAACCGTTTAGTTGGGGCTTACTTACAAAAGCTTGGTTTGTTTGTTTTGTTTTTTGAGACAGGGTTTCTCTGTGTATCCCTGGCTGTCCTGGAAATCATTCCATTGTTGAATGAATACATTTCACTGGGGCTTGCTTACAGTTTCAGAGATTTTGTCCATTATCCTCGTAGAAGGGAGCATGGTGGCAGGCAGGCAGACATGGTAGCGGAGAATTCTACAACCAGATCTTCAGGCAGAAGGCAGAGAGAGAGCCACCAAGGCCTGGCTTGGGCTTCCAAAACCCAGAAACCCACCCTCAGTGACACACTTTCTCCAACAAGACCACACCTACTCCTACGAGGCCACACCTCCTGATCTGTCAAGTAGCACCATTCCCTATTGACCAAGCATTCAAATCTATGAGCTCATGGGGGCTGTTCCTATTCAAATCACCACATAGACACTAGATAAGTTTGCGTTCTGAGAGGGAGTTAGTCCCTGAAGACTTGGAGTTCACAACTGAAAGAGGGGCCATCTCACTATCAGTTTTAGTGAGGGAAATTCAAAATAAAAGATGGCCTGAGAAGGTCTGCAAAAAGCGCCAAGCCGCTACAACCATTTACAGTGAACAGTAGAGGACACGTGGCAAGATGAGCAGAGAGGAAAGAGGCTAGAAGTGACATCCAGCAGGCTGACTTAGATGTGGGTCCACTGAGGATGGCTGCTACTGCATCTTGGTAACTGTGCCTAAAGGGCAGCTGCCTTTTGTAGCTGAACATCCTTGAAACTACAATTATGTTGTTCCTGCTAGCTCAGAAACTGGGACCTTGGCATTTTCCTGGTATCACAGTGTGTGTGTGTGTGTGTGTGTGTGTGTGTGTGTGTGTGTGTGTGTGTGTATACGCACATATGGAGGTCAAAGGACAACTTGAAAGAGTCTGTTCTCAGGGAAGGCAGGTGTGGTAGCCAGCACGTTTGCCCATACCCAGAAGGCTCACTTCCTGTGTTTCTGAAGGAAAGAACTAGTCAAAGCTAAGCAAAGCAGACACTCTAAAGATAGATTAGAGTGGGCTGCCCCAAGGCAAGAAGTTGTCCAGTGAGTTCTGCATTGTGGATTGTAAAGAAGTTGTTATGAATATTTTGAGGTGGGTGATATATTCATGGTATAAGTGATTATCCTTTCCTTCCCAAATCATGGTAGACCAGTTCTCCCTTTTCAGTTATTTCTTCCCATGAACCTCTAGAAAAGGCTACAAAGGGGAGAACATCAAATCCACAATGCTCGTGATATTGTATTGACGTCAGGTCTTGTGAGGATTCAGTCCCTCTGTTTAGCGTACAGAGGTGGAAGAACACCATTCATTCCAGCCATCAGGAGATGCGGCCACTAACATGCCATTCACTGTATTTTTCTTCTGTTATTTCATGTGTGCCTCCCTGCCCATCTGGTATCAAAAGGCAAGAATGTCACACACAGATGTTTCAAATTCTTCTGCTTGCAGAAAGTAGCTCTCAAGTCCAAGAAATGCAGACCTGTGTGCACTGCACCACAGCACAAGGCTCCAACACAGGGCTGTCTTGCTAGAAGCTACCAGAACATCATAGATTGCGGCAGGAAACCACACAGTCTGAAGTCCAAGAGCTGGGTGCTCAGCTCCTCTTCACTCCCTAAGTACCCTGAACTAAGCTAGAGATCTCATTTTCCTATTGTAAAACGGAGACAGGAATTTCTTACTCACTGGGCCGTGAAATGAGATAATGTACTTTAAGTATCTGACGCACAGATGGCAGTCAATTAAAACAAGGAAGGTTGGGGCCACCCAGATGGCTCAGCCCATAAAGGCACTTGCCGCCAAACCTGAGTTCCCAAGTTCAGTCCCTCGGATCCATGTGGTCAAGGAGGGAACAGACCCCCAAAATTGTCCTCTGACTCCACACAAGCTGCAGTATGCTCATATCCAATCCCCTGCCGCTTCCCCCTCCCCCAACAAATAAATGTAATAAAACTTTAGAAGCAAATAAACAGCCTCTCTATCTGAGAATGAGAACAGTAACACAGTGGTGTTAGAAGGGCTGTGGGCGGGGGGCAGGGAGGGGGGGAGCTGAAGGGGGGGGGGAGTGGTTTGTGAGTCACCAGGTAAACCTGGATCAACTTTAGGACATCTGAAGGAGGGGGGGGGGCGGGCGGTGGTTCTTGAAACTTTAACTTATTCTGCCATCTGGTGGTAAACATTGTGGCTCTGGGTTCATTTCTAAAACAGCTGGTTCCTGGGTCTTATGAAATCAGACAACTCTACGTACGTTCTCTAGATTTTGAAACCTGCAAAATACGTATTTTTCACATTACACAAAATGATATATGAACAGGTGAAATGCCCCCAAAGCACTTTGGAGGGCTTGGAAGGCTTTATTCATCAGTGGTCCCAATAGTCTTACCTTCCTTTTGGGATTTTTACCCCCAAATACAGACTCTTCAGAAAGGTTATGTAATAAAATTGCATTAATTGGTTCATTTTGTTCATTTTCTTCCATTGTTTTTTTAAAATCACATTTAATTTTTTTTAAGGATTGAATTCCTTTCTATTTTATCTGTATGAGTATTTTGGGCTGCATGTGTGTCTGTGTGCCATGTGCATGTCTAGTGCCTTCAGAGGTGAAAAGAGGGCATTGGATGCCCTGGAACTTGAGTTGCTGGTGGTTGGTTAGGAACTCAGATTTGGTGGCAAGTGCCTTTATGGGCTGAGCCATCTGGGTGGCCCCAACCTTCCTTATTTTAATTGACTGCCATCTGTGCATCAGATACTTAAAGTGCTAGGAGCTGAACCCAGGTCCTCTGCAAGAGCAGCAAGTGCACTTAGCCACTGAGCATCTCTCCAGTCCCAATTTATTTTATTCTTACTTACGTGTATGTGTCTGAGTGTATGCCATGTATATACGGGTTCCCACAGAGGCCACAAGAAGGTAGGGCGCTGGATCCCCTGGAGCTGGGGTTAAAGAGCATTTGTGAGCTGCCTGATGGGGGTTCTGGGAGCTGAACTTGAGTCCTCTGCAAGAGCAGTATACACTCAATCACTGAGCCATCTCTCCAGCCTCCTAACTGACATTTATTTATTTTGTGTGCATATGTGTGGACTTGCATGTGCCATGACAGTGGTGCTCACGTCGATGTCAGAGGGTAGCTTGCTAGAGTTGGCTCTCTTCCTCTACCATGTGAGTCCTGGGGACCAAACTCAGGTATCAAGTTTGGCAACAGACACATTCACCCACAGAGCCATCTCACCAGACTGTTGAAGAATATTATTTCAAGATGTGCTACATTTGTTTATACTGTGGAACATTTGTTTAATGATGCAAAGATGTGTTGCGTTCTTTTATGTTACATTTGTTTAATTCTGTGAAGCTGTGTTACTTTGCCTGTCTAAAACACCTGATTGGTCTAATAAAGAGCTGAACAGCCAAAAGCAAGGCAGGAGAAAGGATGGGTGGGGCTGGCAGGCAGAGAGAATAAATAGAAGGAGAAATCTGGGAGAAAAAAAGAAAGAGCAAAAGAACAAGAAGAGGAGGATGTTAGGGGCCAGTCACTCAGCCACCCAGCCAGCCACGGAGTAAGAGTGAAAGTAAGAAGTACAGAAGTGAGAAAAGGTAAAAGCCCAGAGGCAAAAAACTTAAAAAATTATGTGTGTGTGTGTGTGTGTTTATTTGTGTGTATGATCACAACATACATGTATGTGCCTGTGGAGGCCAGGGAGGGCATCGGATCCCCTGGAAAGTAGAACTACAAGCAGTTGTGAGCTGCTAATGTGGGTGCTAGGAACCAAATATGAGCTGTCTAAAAGAGAAGCAAGCACTCTTAACCACCGGCACACCTCTTCATCTTCTTCCCAGGGCTTGTGTATGACTTCTCCTTTTCCTCCCTCCCCCCCTTCTCCCTACCAGCTTGGGACCGCTAATACTGATGATCAACTTGATAAGATTACTATCTGCTAGGCAACAAACCTCTGGTCCTGTGTGAGAGAGTTTCTAGATGATGCACATTGAAGTGGGGAGACACATCCTAAGTGTGGGTGACACAGTTCCATGGGCTAGGGGCATGGACTGAATAAAAACAGAGAAAATAAGCCGGGCGCCGGCATCCGTCCCGCTTTCCTCCTGACTGCAGACACACTGTGACACGCAGCCGGGCCTCTGCTGCCATGATGGCCTCTACCTTTATGGACTGACTGTGCTTGAGCTGTGAGCCAAGATGAACCTTCCTATCCTAAATGGCTTTTTGTCCAGCATGTTGCCACAGCCGTGTATAAAGTAACTAAGACACCGCAATATTTTCAGCTAGCATGCAAAATAGTAGGTTTCGTTATGACATGTCCACGCATCTATGCCATTATAATCATTCTACAACTCGCCTCTCCCTCCCTCCTCACCTCCCTCAACCGATTCTCTTCCTCCCCCCATAGTCCTCACTTCTTCCTTTATGTCCCCCGTGTTCTATTAACCCCACACACACCTTAAAATCTCTTCCTTGTGTCTCAGTCTCTAGTTTTTGTGTCTATTTGTTTCCATTGTGTGTGTACCATAGTGTGTGTGTGAAGGTCAGACGACAACTTTGTGGAGTCGGTTCTTGCCTTCTACCTTTTACTTAGGTTCTAGGGATGAAACTCGGTTGGTTGGGTTTACGCAGCAAGCCCCGCCCCCACCCAGCCCCCAGCCCCCTCACCCCCCAGCCAGCCAGAGCATGGCAAACATGGCTCTGACAGGTCGTGCCCTTCTCCCCCATTCCCTCTTCCTTGCTAAGAACTGTTAGATCGCATTCCTAAAGCTGATTTACCCACTTCCTCCCCCTAAGGCTGACTGCCACAGTCCCCCTATCAAAGTATTGAAGTCCACTAATCAAAAGCCCCCTTTTGGCTGCCCTAATTAACCTGTCCAATCAAAATTAAACCCCTCAGCCTATCACTGGGTTTCCCTTTCACCTTTATAAACTGCCATTTGCCTATGGACCACATCTGTCTCCTCTCTATCCAGAGGCAGTCAGTCCTTGGTCCCTCGAGGACAAATATTCCTCCCCCTCTCCCTTTCCCCCTCCCCCTTCTCCCTCATCCTCTCTCCTGTCTTTGTCTCTTATTCCCTTCCCTTTGTCCCTCTGGGACAAATAAATCTCCTTTGTGCTGAGGACTTGGCATTGGGGTGTCTCCTGCCATAGCCACGTCCTGCGGGGCCTGGCACTCACTTGTTTGTTTTCTGTTCCCACCACCTCCTGTGAGACTCACACCTCTGTGAGGAGAACTGTTAATCAGCAGAGCTGGTACTGTCCACTCTATAGCTACCACCAGCTTCCTGTACTGTCATGTATAGCTCCTAGAAAATCTTCTCTACCATTAGTTTGTTGTTCCAGAAAGAGCTAAACCCCCTCCCCATCCTCCCAGGCCCCTTCACTGAGGCAGGAATTAAGGAATGCCTTGCTTCTGGTGCAGGCAGATTCCTTAGCAGTTTCCATTCTTGCCATGTGGGGGCAGCAAACACCTTTACTTTCTCTCTCTCTCTGTCTCTGTGTCTCTCTCTGTCTCTGTGTCTCTCTCTGTCTCTGTCTCTCTGTCTCTGTCTCTCTATCTCTGTCTATCTCTGTCTCTGTCTCTCTGTCTCTGTCTCTATCTCTCTCTCTCTCCTTCCTCTCTCCTCTCTATATATATCCTTCAAGCTTCACAGTTCATTCAGATATTTGTGGCTCAACCTAGTCCCAAGAAAAACTGAGTCCACAAAATTTTCAAAGTAAGCAAAGAACGACAGGAATAAAAACAGACCAGAGACCATCCAAAGTGATCAGATACGCCCAAGACAAGCTAATCATATTTATTGATTGCTGCGTTAAGTCCCAGATTTCCATATAGCCGTGCAGGGCCAGGGTTAAGGTAAGGCGAGAGAATCCCTGAACTTAATGCAAAATGCAAAAGAGAGAGAGAGTCGGAGGTCTCAGTCATCAAGCTAAATAACACTTGGTTAAAATATGCCTAAAATTAAAAATTAACCAAGAAACCCCGACAAATAAAATATCCAGTATTTATAAATTGCTGCATCAGAGTGTGAAGAATGGCCTCAGATGACACAGACTTTATTTAAATTAAAAAAAAAAATGTTTTGCCGGGCGGTGGTGGCGCACGCCTTTAATCCCAGCACTCGGGAGGCAGAGCCAGGTGGATCTCGGTGAGTTCGAGGCCAGCCTGGGCTACCAAGTGAGTTCCAGGACAGGCGCAAAGCTACACAGAGAAACCCTGTCTCGAAAAACCAAAAAAAAAAAAATGTTTTATGTGTATGGGTGTTTTGTCTGCTGGCGTATCTGTGTACTACATGTGTGCCTGGATAGCCACGGATCTACAGGAAGTAGAGTTACAGTCAGTTGTGAGCCACCACGGAGATGCTGGGAATTGAAACTGGGTCCTCTGAAAGAGAAGCAAGTCTCTTGATGCCGAACCATCAGCTCTAGGCATTTACTTAAGAAATTTTTGTTCGTGTGTGTGTTGTGCATGTGTGCACATGTGTGTGCAGGTGCACTCGTGTGTGTGCATATGGAGGTCAGAGGTTGATCTCAGGATGGTCTCCTCTGTTGGTCTCCATCTTATTTTTCTGTGACAGGGCCTCTCCTGAATAAGGTCTCTCAATTTCAGCCAGACTGGCTGGCCTGTGAGCCCCTGTGATCTGCCTGTCTGCCCTCTCAGAGACAGGGTGCCAGACACATGCCACCAGGCCTGGCTTTTTCCATGGGGACTGGGGATCCAAACTCAGGTTTCCTGACTGTAAAGCAAGCCCTTTACCCCCTGAGCCACCTCCCCAGACTCTGTTCAATAATCTAAAATTACTATACATCAGTTGTACAAACCAATATGTATCACGAGATTTTCACACATATATAGAATGTACTCAGTTATATTCATCGCTCATCTCCCTCTCTAATTCCCACTCACCCCATCGGTGCCTTCTTCTCCCCGGATAGTCTCCCTTCTACTTTAGTACCTTTGAAACAAAATTCTACATTTTATATATAAAGAGAAAGTAGGTGGTATTTGCCTTTCTGAGTCTGACTTAGAGCGATGAATGTGGTCATCTCTCTGCAAATGGTGGAGCTCCGCTCTCCATCGTGGTTGGAGATTATGCCCCCTTCCTTCCTTCATTTACACATTGGTGGGCACCTAGGCTGATCCCACGACTCACTGGTGTGCACAGTGCCATCATAAACATGGAAGTACAGGCACTCCTGTTTTGTGTGGACTTTGACTGCTTCCCGAAGTAGGATGGCTGGATCATATGGAAGTTATTAACTTTTATATTGATTTCCAGAGTGGGTGAGCTAGTTTATATTCCTATAACAGTATGTGTTCCTTTAAAAATGACTTATGAACATTTGTTATTTTTGTGTGGATAGATATTTTACATCCCTGTGTAGCAGAGGCCAGAAGAGGGCGTTGGATCCTCTGGGACTGGAGTTACCACCATATGGATGCTGGGAATCAAATCTGGGTCCTCTGCAAGAACAGCCAGTGCTCTGAACTGTGAGCCACCTCTCCACCCACAAGGGTTCCTTTTTACCCTGTTCTTGCTTGTGTTTGACCGTGGTGTTTTGTCTTTTGAGACAATTTCACTGTGTAGCACAAGCCAGACTTGAACATTCCACTCTCCTGCCTGTGGTGCCATGCCTGGCCTATTGCTTGGCTTCTATTTTTTAAATTTATTTTTATTATTTTTTAAATCATGTGTGCACACATGAGTGCAGGTGCCCAGATCCCCTGGAACTGGAGTTACAGATAGTTATGAGGTTTTTTATAAGGGTGCTGGGAATTGAACTTGGGTCCTCTGGAAGAGCCGGTAAGTACTCTTCACCACTGAGCCGTTTTCCACCTTTTGTCTGTTTTCTTAAGAACAGCTGTTCTGCATGGGGTAATATGGAATCTCAATGTACTTTTGATTTACATTTCTCTGGTGGCTAATTGTGGCTATGAACATTTTTCATGGCTTTAGCAACCATTTATTTGTACTTCTTTTGAAAATTCTATTGAATTTTTTGATTGAGTGGGTTATTCGTTCTTTGGGCATTTAATTTTTTTTTAGTTCTTTATATTCTAAATATTAATTTCCTATCAGATGAATAGTTGACAGGATTTCTTTCTTATTCTTCAGGCTCCTCACTCCAGTATAATTGATTCCTTTGTTGGGCAGCTTTTTAACTTGACACAATATTATATGTCAATTATGTCTGTTTGTTTTTTATTATTTTTTTAGACAAGGTCTCACCATGTAACTCCGCCTGGGCCTGAAATTTCAAACTCAGAGATCCACCCTCCTCTGCCTCCTGAGTGCTGGGATTAAAAGCATGCACCTGACATTAAATAATTGATCATTATAACGAATATTATATAGATATAATAATAATATAGATAAAATTATCATAATTTAAATAATTATTTTATTTGTTGGCGGCCACGCATGCAATTGCCCAAGTGTGGAGGTCAGAGGACAGCCTATAGGAGTCCGGTTCACCTTTCCAGTACGTGGGTCCCAGGTCATCAGACTTAGTAGCAAACATCTCCGTCCTGGTGGTTAGTTTCTCACAACTTGACACAAACCAGAGTCATATGGGAAGAGAGAATCTCAGCTGAAGAATTGCCTTCCTCAGACTGTCCTGTGAGCAAGTCTTTGTAGCATCTTCTTGATTAATGATTGACGTGGGAGGGTCCAGCTCACTGTGAATGGGCCACCTCTGGCACAGTCCCGGGTTGGTAAGAAAGCAGGGTGAGCCAAATCCAGGAAGCAAGCCCGTAAGCAGTGCAGGGTGGTCTCTGCTCCAGTTCCTATCTTGACTTCCCTTAGCAATGGAGCATGAATGACCTGAGAGCTGTAAGCTGAAGTAAACCCTTTCCACCCTGCATTGTTTATGGTCATGGTGTTTTATCACAGCATTGCTCTTATAGGTCAAGGTTGCCTTTGCAGTTCGGGGTCATTTGTACTTCCTTGTGGATATTATAATTATTTTTCTATTTGTGAAGAATGTGAAGAATGACATGGGAATTTTGATGGAAATTGCATTGGATCAATGAGTTATTTTGTAATATGACTTCTTTCACAATTCTAATTCTGCCAATCCATGAACAAGAGAGGTCTTTATACCTTCTAGTACTTTCTTTTTTTGGTGTTCTATAGTTGAAGTGTAGAGGTCTTTAACATCTTCGTTAGGTTTATTCCTAGGTTTTGGGTTGGTTTGCTGTTGCTGTTACTTTGAGATTGTTACAAATGAGAATGTCTTCCTGACTTGTTTTTTTCAAGACAGGGTTTCTCTGTGTATCCCTGGCAGTCCTGGAACTCACTCTGTAAACTAGGCTGGCCTTGAACTCAGAGATCCTCCTGTGTCTCCCAAGTGCTGGGATTAAAGGCATGTGCCTCCACCACCCAGCTTGACTTCCTTTTTAATGACTGAATTATTGATATAGAGAAATTAGTGAATTTAGGGCCAGTGAGATGCCTCGGCAGGTAAAGGCCTTACAGCAAAACTCCCTGACCTGAGTTTGAGCCCTCAAAACTGTCAGGTCCAAAAGGAACTCTAATTCCAAACTCCAAACGGCAGTCCAAATATCCAGAAATGGGCTCAACTTGGACTATAGGTGGATTTCTCACAGTTAGATAAAAGCCAACATTCCTCAGGAGCTTGCAAAGCCTCTTCGTCTCTACCAAAAGGAGTCATTTCCTCATCTCTGCTGTAAGAGACATATGGCTACTACCCATGGTGCTGAGTAGCATATCAAAGCTCATGCTCGCTTCCAGGCTCCTTCAGTATCCTAAGTACCTGTTATACTTTTCAAAGTTCATGCTGCATCCTAGTTCTTCTCGCCTCCTCTGCTACCTCCCTCCAGCTTTCTCCTTATAATCCCGCTATTCTATATTCTCTCTCTCCCTCTCCTTCTCTCTCCTCTCTATTCTCTATCCCTTGCTATTCTCCCCTCTCTTACAGTTAGCCCTGGCCATGTCCAGTCTGCTGGCCATGTTCATTTTCTTTCTCTCTCTGCCCTGGATTCTTCCAGATGCCTCTGGCTGTTCTCTCTCTCTCTCGTGTCTACAATGAAACCTTCCCCTTCACCATACCATGGAGTGGTCACGTCATCAGTGTATACAAAATACACATAGTGGAAGGAGAGAACGGACTCCCACAGATTTTCTCTGACCTCTACATGTGTACCATCGCACCCATGCACGGATACACACATGTAGTTGTATATACTCACACAAATAATAAATAAAAATATAATAAAAAAATAAGGTAAGTCTGAGCATGGTGGCTCGACTTTCTAATCCCAGCCCTTGAGAGGTAGAGGCAGGAGGATCAGAAGTTCCAGGTCATTCTCAGCTACATAGTGAGTTCATCTCGGGCTACGTAAGACTCTGTCTTTAAAAACAAAGGTAAAGAGACAGGATGGTTAGTCAGGCTGTAAGTGATGACTTGTCAGATGGGGAGGCCAGGATGTATAATCCAGGTGCCTACCAGAATCAGGGCTCCCCCTACTTATGAGCTGTAGGATTTGGGGCATGCTGCTTCATTTTTTTGTGACTCAATTTTCTCTGTAAAATGAGGGACAAATAGCACGTAACTCGATACCATTACACAGATGAGTGAGCACACAGAAGAATCTTGGCACAGGAGCTGGGGAGACAACACAGCAGCTAAGATCACCTGTTACTCTTCTAGAGAACACGAGTTTAGTTCCCAGCACCCATGTCAGGCGGCTCACAACCATCTGTAACTCCAGCTCCAAATGATCCGGTGCCCTCTTCTGACATCCTAGGGTCGATGCTCATGTACACACATGCACGCACGCACGCACGCACGCATGCACGCACACACACATGGGGTTAAAAAATATTTTTTAGAAGTCTCAGCACAGATCTGTGGCACACAGCCAGGAACTGCTCGATAGTGTGACTCCAGGGGCAGCAGAGACCTGAGACCCTGGTTCCCCGTGAGTGATGCAGTCTGCAATGGCCCTGTAAGGCCTGCTGGGACTCCAGCATCAGATTTCTCAAGAAAGCAAAGTGGCACCTTTCCTGAGGCGGTTGGCCTGCCCAAGTTTTCGCCCCACACTACAAAACTCTTCCCATTTAAGAGTCCCATACCACACATATTTGGAAATTTTATTCTTTTTATTGCAAATCTCTGGTAAAGGAAAAGACAGGATAGCTGATTCTCCTTTAAACTTTGGCGAGAAGAGTACTCCATTGTCTTCGCTGGATGGCTGGCCTCCCAGCTGCACGCGGAAACACTGGGGGTGGGGGCGGAGTTAGGGGTGAGACACGTAACTGATGCTGGTGACTGCCTCTCAGATGCTCCGATGTAATTGGTCTGGAGGTTGTTCAGCATCAGTAGCTCCTTAAACTCCCCGAATGACCCCAAGCAGCCAGGGTGGAGAGGCCCTGCCCCAGTTCCTTGGCAGGGACTAGGCAACATCTTGAGCACCTAGGCAATTCCACCAGCAGCTGTATCACCTGTTGACACCACCTGCTAGGCCAGAGTCGGCTTCTGTCCGCTGTCCCCCTCTTCCCAGGTGTCATCTGTGCTCATCCTTCTCCCTTAGAGCCCCCAGAGGAGAGAGACAGGGAGGGGGCATGGCCCTGTCCCAAGGCTTGTGCTTAATCACTCCAAGAAACATGGCTAGCCTAGCACAAGGGGGCGGGGGGGGGGGGGGGGACACCACTTTCTGAACACCAGTGACTTCTCCTAGGTGGAAAGATCTTCCTATCTCGAGATGAAAAGATTTGCGGGGAAATGAAGAAATGCATGGATACGTATTCATCACATAACCTCTCATGAGTCCAAATGAAAATAAAAGCTGTCAAGCTACCAAGAGTGAACAAAATATTAGGAACGTGAGCAGCATACCTTACAAGGGTCAACAGTAAGAGCCAGTTAGAATCTCGTTGTGATTTATTCTAGAAATAGAAAATGAGTTTTATTTTCCTGAGTCCTTGCAAACGAGAGAGAAGAGGAAAAGACAAGGTATTGTTCTGGGAACTTTTAAACGCTCCTGCTCTCTCTCTCTCTCTCTCTCTCTCTCTCTCTCTCTCTCTCTCTCTCTCTCTCTCTCTCGCTCTCTCTTAGGGTGCCCTCACACTTTAACACGAGTGTCTTCTGTCAGCTATGGCACACTCACAGGCGAGCAAACAGCACGGGCTCGAGTCTTCAACAACTCAAACCCGGGGACTGAAAATAAAACATCTACAAGGTGCCGGGACGCGCCTGGTATGATCCGGGAGCATCACATCGTGGGATGGTAAATGGCACATCCGTTTGACTCTGTCCACACGAACGTGTGTGTAGCGACTCCATGAATGATGCCGAATGCAGCCCATCAAGACAGAGATAAAATTGTTAGGACGCTTAAAAAGTACGTAGGATCCCAGTCTTACATCACAGCCCTGATGTGTTTACCACACTTTCTGTTTTGTTGGTAATTTTTTTTTAAAACAAGGGGACAGTACAGTGATGTGATAAAAACCAAGGCACAAATATACAGTTACAACAAATGTCTATAAACCCTAGCACTTAGTGTCTATTTGGGGAACATTAAGGTAAACTGTAAAGTCTGAAAAATTCTCACATTCATTACAACTGATGAACAATTAACTGTGCGGAAAAACAGACTGCTTAGCCACCACCTCATTATTAAATATATGGCTATTGGCTACACCGGCTGTAAATGGTTCCAAAAATAGCTTTAAATATTAAAATCTGGTACCTCTAGGAGGATATAAATATTGTGCCTTGTGGGATCTAGATAAATGTAGTAAGTTTCCACTTAATTTGTAATCTATATGGCAGTTATCAATTTTAAAAAACTATTCTCATTATATAAATGGCAAGGTTTTTTCTTTTCCCCAGTGTTAAATCTCTTCTCTCTACAAAAGACAGGTGGTTTACAAGAAAATAATGTTTAAAAAAATGCATAGACAACAGTAATACAATCCAGATGTGGACTAAAAGCTGAACTCTAATCTACCAGGACATTCTCTTGAAATAGAGTGAGGAGCAGTACATACCCGGAACAATTCGTTCATTTCTTAATTTAAAAAAATCACCATGGCAGCTTTTCTTTTCAAAATAGTCGTCTTGCTGGCTAGAGCATCAAGCATTGAAAATAAATTCTTTTCATTCATAAAAGCCTTTCAAAATCCGAGGGCATAGGGCTCAACTGCACTTAGCTAGGGAAATAAAGTTGTAAAAATTGTATTTAAGATTTTTAAATCAAGGGTGTTTCAATCCCAAAGGTAAACGTTTAGACCCATGAGAACACGTCTCTTGGCACATGCACACCCTGGATGGGATCCAGAACACAGCCATCGTCCAGCTGCAGAGGTGTCTGGCTCTTAGCCCCACAGGCCGTCTCCTGTCATGTCCTTGTCCCGGCCCTCTTCACATGGAAGTTTCTGGCTTCTGCATCTGCTGAATCTGCTTCTGTAGCTGGTCCCTGTCCAGCTTCATCTTGGCCTCCAGCACTTGCCTGAGGGATCCTATGCTTTCGTAGATGGCTGTAAACCCTTGAGGAGGAGGCAAACGTCACAGGAGTTAACAGTTTGCAAGCAGTGCCCTGCCAGGTTCTACAGCTACAGTAAACGCTGACACTCCAGGGGTCAACCCTGGATGGGGGCCTCCATGAAGACTGCTTCTGAGTTACCAAGGGGACTATTGCAGTCAAGACACAGGACAGATGCTACTTTAGCCAAGTGATCCCAGCTCACACCACTATCACCGAGACATCACATCATGTACCTGTGGATCAGATGGCCAGAGCAGGGCGGCCATCTCTCCTGTGGCATCTCTGTTCCAGGTCATATCATAAGGAAGCCATCAACCCCCAACCGAGCTTTCTGCAAAACACTGCCCTGTAGTCTAAAAAGACTAGGTCCAGGCGCCTCTGTGGGTCAAGAGAGCACCAGGAACTTAGGCCTCCAGCTCCTAAGGGACCAGACAGAACTCTACAGTGAGGTCTTCTGGCCCAGTGGCCCCACAGGTCAGTGCCGGGGCTGAGCTTTGGCTCCAGTGTCCCCGGGGTCTCCTGAGAGACTGGAGGTTTGTTTCCAATCATCTCTGGGGTTATGAGTGAAGGCTTTTCTGAGGCTCCAGTTCTCACTGCAGGACCTGGCATCTACACTGCTGTGCTCCAAGAGGTCACTTTGGGCCTGTCACCCTAAACATGGATCCCAGATAGGAGCCAGATTTCGCTGAGAAAAATGCTGGGCTCAGCCAGGCATAGTGGCACATGCCTGCATTTCAGTACTTGGAAGACTAAGGCAAGACTAAGAGTTTGAAACCAGCCTGTTCTACACAGCTAGACTCCTTTTCTTTCTTTCTTTCTTTCTTTCTTTCTTTCTTTCTTTCTTTCTTTCTTTCTTTCTTTCTTTCTTTCTTTCTTTCTTCCTTTCTTCCTTCCTTTCTCTCTCTCTCTCTCTCTCTCTCTCTCTCTCTTCCTTTTTTTTTTTTTTTGAGACAGGGTTTCTCTATGTAACAGCCTTGGCTGTCCTGGAACGCCCTCTGTAGACAAGGCTGGCCTCAAACTCACAGAGATCCACTTGCCTCAGCCTCCTGAATGTTGGGATTAAAGACATGCAACACCACTGCCCAGCTAGACTTCATCTCAGAAGCAAAACAGCATCATAGAGGAACTGATCCAGATACACAAGACTGTGGTGATATATATTGTGTACCCTAATAAACTTGCCTGAGGATCAGAGGACAGAGCCAGCCACTAGATCAGACATAGAGGCCAGGCAGTGGTGGCACACACCCTTAATCCTATCACTCAGGTGGCAGAGATCTGTCTGGATCTCTGTGAGTTCAAGGCCACACTAGAAACAGCCAAGCCATGGTGGCACACACCTTTAATCCCAGTACTGGGAAGCACACATGCCTTTAATCCCAGTGCCCCAACTGGACACACACTGAGAAGGAAAACGGCCACCTAATAAAGAGATCCTCACTCGGGTGCCCAGCCCTCCCTTTTGTCTGTGTGTTTTCAAGACTGTCCTGGCTGTCCTGGAAATCTCTTTGTAGACCAGGCTGCCTCTGTTTCTGCCTGTGCTGGGATTAAAGGCGTATGCCACCACACTCAGCCTGCCTTTTTCTTTTTCTTTTTCTTTTCCTTTTTTTTTTTTGAGACAGGGTCACTATGTAACTGCTGAGCCATCTCTCTAACCCTGGCTACATTCATATGATGATTCAAAAGGAAAAAAATTAAACACATAAACACAGAATAAAATGGCAGATACCAGGGGCATGATGTGGGCAGACAGGGGAGTAAGGAGACTCAGATCAAAGGGTAAAAACAGCAAAATACATAAAACAAACAAGTCTAGAGATCTAATACACATTGTGAGGAAAATTCAATATATTGTCTTTGGGGTTTTTGATGAAAGTGTTGACTCAAGGTAGACACGAACACACATACATATGCACACATATACACCATACACATATACACACACCATGCACACACACACACACCATGCACACACACACCATGCACACACACACACACACACCATACACATACATATGCACACATACATACACATATATACCATACACATATACAATACACATTCACAAATATATACACATACATACACACACATATATAGCACACACAACACACATATATCCCATGTGAGATGATGGGTAGCTTAATTTATGTGAACACAGTAAACGTTGTGTTACATATATCAAAACATAAACTTTAAATATACAAATAAACATTTTTTTTTTTTTATTTAAAGCACGTTTGAGGGCCAAAGAGATGTGTCAGCGGCTAGTTTTGCTGTGCTGGCTAGTTTTGTGCCAACTTGACACAAGCTAGAGTCACTAGAGAGGAGGGGTCCTTGACTGAGGAAACACCTCCCTATCATTTGGCTGTAGGCAAGCATTTCCTTAATTAGTGATTGATGGGGGAGGGCCCAGCCCACTGCAGGTGGTGCCACCCCTGGGCTGGTGGCCCAGGGTTCTATAAGAAAGCAGGCTAAGGAAGCCATGAGGAGCAAGCCAGTAAACAACACTCCTCCTACAGACTCTGCCTCAGTTCCTGCCTCCAGGTTCCTGCCTTGCTTCGGTTCCTGTCCTGACTTCATTCAATGAAGACCAGTGCTGTGGAAGAGTAAGTCAAACCAACCCTTTTCTCCTCAGGTTGTGTTGGTCATGGTGTTTCATCACAGGAACAGAAACCCCAACTAGGACAGTGGTTAAGAGCACTTTACTGCTCTATTGGAGGACTGGAGTTCAGATCCCCACATCCACATCAGGTGGCTCACAAATGCCTGTTGCTCCTCTCCTAGAGAGCTAACACACTCCTTCTGACCTTCATGGGCACGTGTATACACACACACACACACACACACACACACACACACACACACACACACCAGAGAGAGAGAGAGAGAGAGAGAGAGAGAGAGAGAGAGAGAGAGAGAGAGAGAGAGAGAGAGAGAGAGGAAATAAAACGGATCTTTTAAAAGAAATTTTGATTAGGAAAAAAATGTTTAAAAGGTGAGAGAGAACTGACTCTACACTCATGTGCATTGTGCATATGGCCAGCAGTGCAGAGGTAGCCCTCAAAAATTCCTCAAAGGCACATTGATCCTGGCCATGAACAGGAAGAAATCAGCGGGTGGCACTAAAGAAAATGTCCACCATCAGCAGGTTAAGCATTTTGTCTGCCTGTGTATCATGGAGATACTTCAGAGACCTGCAACTGAACTAATACTTTAGGCCTGGGAGCGTAGCTCACTGGCGGAGGGCGTGCAGTATAGCAACTGGGAGGTGCTGAGTTCAACTCCCAGCACTACAGTAAGTAAATAAATAAATTAGCTAGCATCTTTGTTCAGTACTGCATAGATACTTAGAAGAGCAACTAAAGACATAATGCTGTTTTTTTTTTTTTCCTAGCCATCTCAGTCTCAGTTTCAGGGGAAATCTCAGTGACTAGCTTTTTAGATAACTCCGCCGCACGAGCTGCGTGCGGGGCTGGCATACCGGCATTAACCTCTGCTTTCATTTCCTTCATATCCTCGTTCATCTGTAACTCCAGTTTGCTGATCCGCCCATGCACCTTCTCCTCTTCCGGCTTCGTTCTCTGCCCTTCCACGTTCTTCTTCTGACTCTCTTCGATTTTGTCAAGCCTGGCCGACATCTGGCTGAGCTTCTTCTCCATGTCTCTTTCACAGGCTCCCTGAGGTCCATAATAAGAATTACACTTGGTTATCGCCAAAAAGGAGCATACACCGTGTCTCACACCGGCCGCAGCACTTAACCATCTGCAGGGACCAGAACCTCCATGGCTCCTTATTGTATGGCCTGCAACCATTCTCCAAGGTCACCCAGAGTGAAAATCTACACTTTCTTCTGCCTCTTGAGTTTGCTGTGGCCATATGATCTAGCCAAGGGGGCGTAAGAACTGTGCATGTGACTGCTTCCAGAAAAACTTAAAGAACACGTGCTGCATATCCTTAACTTTTTCCTTTCCCTTCTGTTTCTACCATTCAGTGGATGGCTGGAGCTCTTTCAGCCACCCTGAATGGAGGGGACCAGGGCTGCTCTCTGAGCCTGGCAGGAAGCTAACCTAAAAGGATTCTGGGTCACTGAAGACTGACAAGCCCTCGCCTCATGTTTCTCCTGAAAAATGCACACCTGGATTTGTTTTACGTGAGGGAAACGTAAGTTGGCATCTTAGTGAATCCACCATCATCCTGGAGTTCATTAGCTTAAGTCAATGTGAAAATCAAGCTGTAAACCACAGACTCTGAACTCCACAAATGTGCCAGGATGCGTCAAGGCACAACACTAGTAGGTCTGAGCAAAGTAGGGGGAAGAGTCAAGGGATAGATTGGAAATCCCGAGTGTTTCCTTGTCTTTGCAGTCCACTATCCCTGTGTTTGGTGAAACTCTTTAGGGACACCAAGCCCTCATCATGTGACATGACACCACTCCTGTGACGGCATTGATGCAGAGCCCACAACTCAACGAGGCTCAGCACCTGGAGGAAGCAGTCGGACGAACAAACCGCACCAGCCACTTCTGCTCAGTCTAAACCCCACGGGAGGAAGCTGGGCGAGAAAAGAAAACCCAGCACAATTTGCCTGCCTAGCACCAGTTCCCAAACCTGCTGGTTTTAAATGTGATAAAAGCACGACTTTTGGAAGATATTTTTTTGGCAGTTCTGCAAGCCTTAGCTCTTTGAGAGAGGGGGGTGGAAGCAGAAGTAGATGGCCGAAAAAAAATGGATTCTGCTCTGTCGCCCTGGGAGAATGAGGCACACTGTTATTACAGTCCGTTAGAGTGGCCTGGAGGGGCAGAGAGTCACTAAATATGTGAAAGCAAAAAGTAAAAGCAGAAAAACAGGATCAAGTCGGTGACTGATAGCTGTATTTAGAAATGTGTGATAGACAACTGGGTTCACTAAAGTCGTGACTTAAAAACCATTAACTGAAATGTTCAGTTTGTCCTTTCTTAATGAACATAAATCAGAGCACTCCCCGTCTTTATGAACAATATGAAGAACAGGGAATGGGGGGCATGGCTGGGTGCTAAGGTTCAAGATTAGCTGATCTGATGGCTAGTGTTAGTTGTCAATTTAACAGAATCTAGAACCAACCGGGAGTCTCTGGGCGTGCCTGTGGGGGGCTATTTTGGTTTGCTGGAGGTGGAAAGACTCAACCACTGTGAGTGGCCCCATTCCATGGCTGGGACCCTGAACCGTGTGAGTGGGAAGAATGCTGAGCAGTGGCCTGTATTCACCCCTCTCTGCTTCCTGTAGTGGATGCAACATGACCAGTTGTGTGAGGCGCTCCTGCTGCCTTGACCCCCTCCCCGTCACGGAGTGTACCCTTGACCTGTGAACCGGAACAAACTGCTTCTCCCTTAAATTGCTTTCTTCAGGGGATTTTTCTCATAGCAACAGGAAAAGAAACTAAGATAGCAGGTATGAGAACCAGGGTTTGATCCCCAGAACAAAGGAAGGAAGAGCAAGAACTGGGGAAATGGGAGAGGAAGAAGCAGGGAAAGAGAGGGGGGTAAAAAGGAAAGGAACACGGAAATGATTCAAAGGCACGAATGCCTGGACAGCTGTGGGTGGTGCCAAATTAACGAGTGCCAAGTCCTTAGGTCCTGGTGAGACATGGCAGGCCGCCACTGAGTATCTATTATTGAAAAATATCAATACCCACACTGTTTTCCTTCACAATCAAGGAAAGGTGGTCGATTTTCTGTAAAAGCTCTTTCTCTATCCGTTCTTGTTCTTGTTGCAGCCAGCTCCGTGCAGATAAAATCTGGTTGCTGAGCTCCTCGACTGTACCTTTAAATCTACAATAACAAAAGAAAGGCAAGAAAAGGCATGTAGACAAGTTGAATGTAAGGCCGTTTTAAGGAGCATTAAACAATGTCTATTCAATGAGAATGCCTTGCTTTCCTTCTCTTAGGACCACATGCAACATGAAGCTGGTGGAGGATGGAAACACAACAGGAACTCACCTGATGATGCTCCTACCCATAGGAGCTGGCAGCTCGGGCACAGAGGTGACACAGTAATACAGAGATGCCAGGGGCTAGTGACCTTTGCAGTTCTAAGGGTCCATGGTCCTCCTTGCTCAGAGGACACACCATCCTTCACCTCTTTTTTCAGAATCCTCTCCTTACCTGCACCCTCCCTCCTTGTATCTCCCAGGACTAGAGTCTGGCTTGCTTTCTCTCTCTCTCGTGTTTTCTATTGCCCTTTCCCCATACAGACATGGCCTAATTTAAACCAGTAGGAAATAATCTAGGCATAATGGAACATACCCGAAATCCCAGCACTTGGAAGGTATAGCCAGGAGGATCAGGAGTTAAAGGTCATAGTGAGTTCAAGGCCAGCTTGGGTAACTTGAGATTTAGTCTCAAAAAAAAAAAAAAAAAATCAAACAGAAAATGGAAAGTACCCCTACAACATTCCATCCTTTCCAGAATCTTTAACTATCAATGCATGCTACTTCCCTTAATCAATTTCTTCTTATTTGTATTAACATGTAAAGAAAGCATAGACTATATAAAGATATATGTAGATGTGTAATAGATGTAGCTATGTGATTTAAATAATAATAAGAACACTCATTAAAGTCACTAATTGTCCTGAAATGTCTACTTTTTGTTTTCTTATGTAAGGAGTCTTCACGTCACTGGGATACATGGCTGCCTAGCCAGAGATCACATTTACTAGCTTCCCTTGCAGCTAGGTGAATATGATGGTTAATCTTCTGTATCATCTTGACTGTATTTGAAATCATCTAGGAGACACACCTTGGGTGTGAGGGTGTTTTCAGAGGGATTTCATGAAGAGGGAAGATCCACTCTGAATGTGTTAAACACCATCCTAATGGACTAGGGTCCCACATTGAAAAAAAAGAGAGGGGAAGGAGGAAGTACACTAAGCTCCAGCATTCATCTTTTTTGCCTCTGACTATGGATGCAATGAGACTACCCACTTCTTGTTCCTGCAACCACATGTTCATCGACATGGTGGATGGTATCCCCTCAAACTGTGAGCCAAACTGTCATCCTCATTACTTAAGCACTTTTGTCAGGTCTCAGCAATGAAAAAAGGAGCAGTTACAGTGCAGTGTACCAGTAAGTCACGTGACACAGTGCATGAAGGACAGAAGTACATGGCTCTGGTCACGTCCTTCAAAATAGAACTGTCGCCCTGGATTTCCCCTCTGTAGCAGCTGGGGAAGATCAAGGCCTGGAGCTGTAGAGGCTCCACACTGGGTGGTCAGAGATGCCCTGTCTGTCCTGGAACACTGACCACAGAACACTGAACCATCTTGTAGTTGAACTAATATAGCTATCTGTACAGATTGAGACACTGGCCACCACCAGGACTTAGAAGACCCAAGTGTGCAGCCCAGTCACACTCCCCCAGAAGTTAGCATTGCCAGGACCTGCTATTCTTTACCAGTGCCTTCCTCTCAGGACTCTAGTGATGACGTCAGGCTTGCTGGGATGACCCACCCATTTTAAAACCTTCTTTAGGGGGCCAGGGAGTGGGTTCAGTGGGTAAAGCCCTTGCTGTGCAAGCATAAGGGCCTGATCCCCAGAACCCATGTAAAGCCAGAGGTGGCCTATAATTCCAGCACTCCTATGACAAGATGGGAAACAGAGACAGGAAACCCTAGAAGCTCCCAGGTCATCTAGCCTGGGGTACATATTGATGAACAACCACAGACCTTCTCTCAAAGAAAAGAGGTGAGAACTAACACCCAAGGTTATAGTCTGACTTTGACACCTATACCATGGTATGCACATGTGTGTGCACACACATGCGCACACAGATTTTTTTTTTCTTTTTCACAGATTTTTTTTAAAAGGCATTTTTCCCCTAACCTATGGCCTCACTCATGCTAGGCAAGCACTTTACTCCTGAACTACATTCCAGGTGAAGACGCTTAGTCACACCTGTTGCATGATATTTTGTTTGTGTGCTGACAAATAAAGCTTGCCTGGAGATCAGAGAAGCAAAGCATCAGCCACTTAGAGACCTCTTACCTCTACGAAATCTCAGACCAAATGGGTGGTCCCGTCTAAGAATCCTCAGACTGAATGGGCCCAAGATCCCGTCTCCACCCACCGTATATTTCTGTCTCCACCTCTCTGGCACTGAGATTAAAGGTGTGAGCCTCCCAAGTGCTGAGATCAAAAGTGTGATCCACCAATGCCTGGCCTCTATGATTAACTAGAGGCTAGCTCTGCCCTCTGATCTCCTGGCAAGCTTTATTTGTCAGAACACAAACAAAATATCATACAATACACACCTGCCAAGTTCCTTTCCCTAAAAGTTAACAAACATATTCACATGGAGAATTTGGGGGAATCATTATTTAACTTAACATAACCACATACCTATTCCCTGAAGCACCATTAATAATAGATGATACAGAGCACCCTGTTTAAGTCCTTATCTGAAACCTGGACATCAGCTCCCTAAACTGTAGACTCTAAAGGATTAAGAACAAGGTCTGTTTTGTTTTGTTTTTTCTTATGTTAAGCCTCTAGGCAAGTGCTTAACAAATACGTACTAGGGGCAGGGAAGTTGACTCGGTGGGTAAAGTACTTGCTGCACAAACACAAGGACCAGAGTTTGGATGCCCGGAATCCCTGTAAAAAGCCAGACGTGATGGCTTGCACCTACAGTCCTAGCACTGGGGAGATGGAAAAAGAGTCTCACTAGCCAGTTAATCTAGAAGAACCCATGAGAGACCCTGCCTCAAAAAAATAAGGTGGAGTGGGAAAGAGGAGGATGCCCAATGTTGACCCTCACCTCCACACACTCATGCACCCATTCCATCTACCCCTGCACACACACACACACACACACACACACACACACACACACACACACACCCCACATATACACATCAAAATATAACAAATAAACCAAATGCACATTGAATGAAGAGATGGACCATCATTCATTCAACTGCTAGAAGCAATAATTATGAAGAAAAAGTGACAATGTGCCACATGGAAACCTTTTCTTTTAGCTTTCATTATTGTTTTCACTCTGTGTGATAAATAAAAACCAGGAGGTGGGCAGAAGAGATGGCTCATCAGTTAAGAGCACCTGCTGTTCTTCCAGAGAATGGGAGTTCAGTTCCCAGCACCCATATCTGGCTACTCACAACCACCTGCAACTCCAGCTCCAGGGGATCCAATGCTCTCTTCTGGCCTCTGTAGGTACTGCACTCATGTGCACATATCCACACAGACATAAATAAAAATAAAAATAAATCTTTAAAACAAACAAAGTTTAGAGATTATGTTTTAAAATAAAAGCAAGAGGGAGAAAATGTGAATTCTGTGAACTCAGAAAGGAACTCGAGAAAACCCTTTACAACCTGATAACTTACTTAGTGTCCAGGAGCTGAAGCTGGTGGTTGCTGTCTCTGTGGGACATCTTCAGTTTGGTGCTCTGCTCTGAAATGGACAGGTCTACTCTGCTCAAAAGCTGAGAAATCTGGAAAAGAAGATTGGATTATAAAGATCTCACATCATGTCTTCAGGGGCCATTTCAGAAAACATGGCATATGCTCTCTGCTGGCCAGTGGCATTGAGAATCACTTTACTAAGTCCATTTAGGAGTTTGCCTCCTCTTTCCACCTCTGTTTTCGTGTGTGTGTGTGTGTGTGTGTGTGTGTGTGTGTGTGTGTGTGTGTGTGCAGATGCATGTGCACACAGGTATATATGGAAGCCAGAGGTCAACATGAGTGTCTTTCTCAATCATCCTCTATTTTTTGAGGCAGGGTCCCTCACTGAATATGGAGCTCATCTATTGGCTAGGATAGCTGGCCAGTAAGTCTCCACTACACAGTTCTTGATATTACCACAGTGTCTAGGTTTTGAAAAACATTTTTTTAGGGGCTAGAGAGATGGCTCAGTGGTTAAGAGCACTGGCTGCTCTTCTAGAGGTCCTGAGTTCAATTCCCAGCGACCACATGGTGGCTCATAACCATCTCTAGTAGACTCTGATGCTCTCTTCTGACATAAAGCCGTACATGCAGACAGAGCACTCATACACAAAATAAATAAATAAAGCCTGTGAGTAACAAAAACCAATCAAACAATAAACATCTGAAGTAGGGGCTAGAGAGATGGCTCAGTAGGTAGTTAAGAGCATATATTCCTCAGAGTTCAATCCCCAGGACCCGTTTCTTACATTAATCCAGCTCCAGGAGGAATCCAAGTCCTCTGGCCTCTGGGAGCACCTGCACTCATGTACACACACACACACACACACACACACACACACACCAAGCTGGTGAAATGCTAAGTTTCGCTTTGTGAAATAAATGATGAATTTCAAGGTGAAATACCCCAAGATTCCTTGGCCAGCTTACTTGCTTCCTCTCTAGCTTTGGCCTAAGTTGTTCCCACACACAGACCACGTGATGAGTCAGCACATGCAATGTGTCCCAGTCAGTAAAGAGCATATTTCCTGAATCAGACACTGGGATAGACAACTTCCAAAGCTATACTGGGTCACTCACCTGGGCAAGAGGTAGTTTGGGGGGACATAATTTAGAATTTCTGGGGTATATGAATTATTTTATGAATAAGGGGAAAGAATCTTTAAATTGGCACTGTACCAAAAATGCTCTGTGATCTGGCTGCCTGATTCACAAAGGCCCACTCCAAGCAAGATGGGGAAGGAAGACAGGAAGAGGTGAGGATTTGCATAAACCCACACTGGGGGCTCCGGCTGGCTGCTCTAGGCTGAGAACAAACTCTTCGCCTTTAGGGTGTCTGTCCCGACCGTACCTGTCCTTCTGCATCTTTGATTTTTGTTTCCAGGATCAGCTTGGCTGCTTGCTGTTCCTTGTTCAAGTGCTGGAGCCCCTCGAAGGTCGTCTTATGCTCTGCAGAGAGTCTGGCTATGCTGGCATCGCACCTACCCGGGGAGAGAACACACAACCATCCAAGTTTAACAGCATGTCAAATAGCTGCCTTGCAATTTCATACTACAAAATGCATCGTGCGATGCAAGGCCTCCTCAGAAACTGAGCAACTGACTTGTGGAGAAGGCTCAGACCGTAAAGCAGGAGGAACAGTCTGATCCTCAGAATGCATGTAAAGAAAAAACAAAACAAAACAAAACAGGTGTGGGGCTGGAGAGATGGCTCTGTGGTTAAGAGCATGTACTGCTCTTGCAGAAGACCCGAGTTCAGTCCCCAGCATCCACGTCAGGCAGCTCACCACAGCCTATAACTCCAGTTCCAGGGGATCCATTACCTCACCAGGTACCTGAACTCACATGCATACCTACACATAATTAATCACAGTACAGGGGAGGCAGAGACAGGTAGACCTCGCGGGCTCACTGGCTGCCAGTCCAGCCTGCTTGGTAAGCTCAAGGCCAGCAAGTTACCCTCTTGTTTTGTTTGAAAGTGGCTCAGTTGGTTGAGATGGCTCAGGGGCTAGAGGTATGTGTGTCCAGGCCCAAGGGCCTGAGTTCAATCCCCGGATCCCGAAAGGTGGAGGAGAGAACCAAGTCCCTGCAAGGTGGAGGAGAGAACCAAGTCCCAATAGCTCTCCTCTCACTTCCACACTGCACCATGGTGCATGCGTGTCTCTGTACCTGAAAATGCACTTGTGCACACACACGAAGTTTGGGGCCAGCAGGATGGCTCAGTGGGTAAAATGCTTACTGTGCAAGTCTGAGGATCTAAGTTCAGTCTTCAGAACCCACACAGTGGAAGGAGAGAACTGACTCCACAATGGTGTCCTCTCTCTCTCTCTCTCTCTCTCTCTCTCTCTCTCTCTCACACACACACACACACACACACACACACACACACACACACACACACACACACACTTTTTAAAATAGTGGATGGCTCCGGAGAGTAACTCCTGAGCTTAACCTCTGGTGCACACACAGTGATAATGAGACAAGTGGGGAGGGGGAGGGGACGAGAGAGGGAAGGGACTTAAGTGTCCCCAACCCCAAATGATTTTCAAGTTTGGCGCCAAGACAACCTGGTGAGGGACAGAATAGACTTTTGACCAATGATGTTGAAAAATAACTAAGCATGCACACACACACACACACACACACACACACACACACACACACACACACACACTATGTATAAAAGGCTGCCTCAGGGCTGGAGAAATGGATCAGTGGTCAGAACACTTGGAGTTCGGGTCACAGCACCCACATGGGGCTGTGCACAACCACCTTTAACACCAGCTCCTGAGGACCTGACACCCTTCTCTGGTCTCCATGGGCACTGCACACACATGGTACACGTACATGTATGCAAGCAAAACACTCATACACATAAAGTAAATCTTTTAAAAAAATGTAAACATACAAGGCCTCATAAACAAATATTATCAGCATATTATTTGTAATAGACAAAAAGCTGAGACAGCATATCCACCCGATTTATAATGAAACAAAACGCTCTCTTAGCCATAGAGAGCAATGATATACTGACACACTTTACACAGATGAACCCTGAAAGCACTGCGCAAACTGTAAGAAGCTGGCCTTAAAGAACCGTGTGTTAGGTACGACTCCACTTACAGGAAACATCCAGAGAGGCAAATCCTAGAGATGGAAAGAATGGACAGGGGTGGAGGGAGGATAGGGGAGTGACTGCCAATGAATGAACTGTTCTAATGGTCTAGGGTTAATTGTCATGGCTGAATATACCCAAACCCACCCAAGTGTATGCTTTCAAGTTTTATTTTATTTTTAGGTTTTTTGAGACAGGGTTTCTCTGTGTAGCTTTACACCTTTCCTGGAACTCACTTGGTAGCCCAGGCTGGCCTTGAACTCACAGAGATCAGCCTGCCTCTGCCTCCCGAGTACTGGGATTAAAGGCATGCGCCACCACCGGCCGGCTTAAAGTTTTATTTCTAAACTGTGTGTGTGTGTGTGTGTGTGTGTGTGTGTGTGTGTGTGTGTGTGTGTGTGCCTATGTGAGTGCAGTTTCTGCAGACTTTGAAGAAGTTGTCAGGTCTCCTGGAGCTGGAGTTTCAGGCAGTTGTGAACCACCTGACATGGATCCAGGGGCACGAACTTGGGGGTCCTTTGGAAGAGCAGTGTCCACTCTGAAGTGCTAAGCCATCTCTCCAGCCACTCCACCCCACTGTCGCTTGTATGTAAATTATATATAATACAATATCTATAAATATAAATAAACTTATCTGAAAATTATATATCAGAAAATTATATATGTCATAAAATAAACATAAGTATAAAAAAATCATAAAATAAGGTATCATAAAATAAAGAACAATAGAGAGACAGAGAAAGGGAGGGAAGGAAGGAGGGAGAGGAGAGAGTGAGTACTCTCAGGTCCACTGAGGCGTTTGTGAAGGTCTCAGTATTATCTCACTAATTCCCAATTCCCGTGTGTTGGGAGCTTACGTTGGCATATGGACATGTCCCCTCTCTCACTCTGCCTCCAGGCACACCCCACATCCTACAAGAGAAGAAAGAGGACGTGGCCACTGAGTTTTGGGGAAATGTAGGAAATGTGCCAAACACAGGAACAAACATCCCAGCAGGAACTGAGAAGCTAAAAGTGAGACTTTCTTCAGGAAGCAATGGAAAAATCTCTGGCCACATCCTATGTGAGGTTCACTATGCTGAGGGGGATGAACGTCCCTTACCTTCAAAGAGAACCTGCCTAAGCTAGCTCTACAAGTGAGGAACGAGGACCTGTTTGCTGTTAACTGTATTCCTAATAGATTCATAAAAAACTACACATTCAAATAAGAGATTATATGCCAGCCTAGTAATTTAGTAATATCACTTTAAAAGCTAGACTTCTTCAACACAATTATGTAATCGATGCACGCAAGCCGAAATCTTGCCAGAGTTTTTTTTTTTTTAATCTCACATGAATTCATCTCAACAGTCTCATTAGCTTTCCAAGAGAAAGACAGATATAGCCTCCAAACAAACCCAAAATATCCGGTGCTTCTAACAAACACTCTGGGCGCGTTTGGAATCAAGGTGTTTGTTAACGGGGAGGAGCAAGTCGGGTGGAGAAGGCGAAGAGACACTGAGGCAGAATGGAAGATTCCTGAAGGTATTTCAAGAGACTGCTGTGTCTAGATACAAAGTCATAAAGATGACAGCAGTTTGCACCGTTGGCTGAGGTGGTGCCGGGAACCGACATTTGTAGCATCATCCCCCCCAACACACACACACACACACACACACACACACACACACACACACACACACACACACACACACACGAGCCCTCAATCTCCACCTGCACCCACAGTGGCGTGCTGGTTAATATTGGTTATCATCTTGACTGGAGCCAGCCACTGGGCACACCTGTGAGAGGTTTACCCGTTCAGGCAGTTAGAAGTGAGAAGACCCCCCCCAAACGTAGGCAGCACCTCCCTGAGGCAGCCCCGATAAAAGAAGGGCTGAGGGAAAGCGGTGCCTTTCCCTCCCTGCCTTTGTGTCTCACTGACAAGGTCATCTGCCCTCCTCCTCCTCCTGCTGCCGCTGCCTTCCCCACTGACATCACACTCAGGCTCCTTCAGGTTTCCAACAGGGACCCGGGACCAGGGCTCTCCGGGACCCCTCCAGACCTTCAGCACCAGGGTGGGAGTGCTGAGGCACACAGCCTCTCAGGCTAAGCGACTACCAAGTGCTCAGTCCCTCCTGCATGGAGACGACCATTATCCGACTGTCAGCCTATACTGTATAAACCAATCTAATCACACACACACACACACACACACACACACACACACACACACACACACACACACACACACACACACACTGTTCGTTCTGTTCCTCTAGAGAAAGACCTCTAACAAATATAGTGGCCATGAAGATCTTCAGCTGTCTCCTTGAGTCCCTGCTCTACCTTGTGGCTCTCAAGTCCTTCCAAGCCCAGGCTGTTCTCTGAGTTTGGGGGTCTTTTAAAAGCCAAACTCCCCAAACAAAGACTCAGTCTTGTTTTCAAGTTTTCAGTCATTCATCCAAACATGCATTTGTCGAGTTCCTACTGTTTTCAACAGGCTCCAGGCACTTGACTCCAGGAGTGAATGACAGACAGAGAGCCTCACTCTGAGACAGTCAGGAAGACAACAGAGTGACTGGATGGAGCGTAAGTGGAGGGGGCGCTCTGCAGAGTGGGGGTGTCAGGAAAGACCCTCAGAGGATAAGACATTTGCACTACCCGTCAAAGGTGGACCAGGAGTTAGAAGAGGAAGTAGAAAGGTACTCTGGGAGAAGGACACAAGCCAAGGCCCAGCGGCAGAAGAATTGACTTCTTTGGAGATGAACAAAGGTGGGGCATGGCTGAAGATGCAAGACAAGTGTAGAGAGAGGTGAGGAGAGATCAGGAGGTGTCCACCACCAAGAGTCAGACTGAGGAGACTAGAGTGGGGTTCATCCTGCTGAGAACAGCAAGCGACAGACGGGCCAGGCATGGTGGGACACACCTGTAATCCCAGCACTCAGGAGGCTGAGGCAGGACAACATGATGCAAAGCCTGCTGGGGCTACAGAACAAGACTCCAGTTCAGTTACAAATAAAGAAAAGGGGCTTGAGAGGTGGCTTGGCGGTTAAGAGCGCTCACTGCTCTTGCAGAGGACCAGGGTTCAGTCCCCGGCATTCACATGGTGGCTCACAACCTCCTGCAACTCCAGTTCCAGAGGCTCTGACACCTTCTCACATCCAGAGGCTCCTGCATGCATGTGGCACATATATACACTCAGGCACACATGTGCACATTAAATAAATAAAGACAAACAAAAAGAAAATAGCAAAGAGCCGAGGTAGAGCGGTCACTGCGACCCTCATTCAGTCCTCATAACCCTCCTCCAACCGGTAACGGATCTTTAACCGACAGCTGCCAGCACACATACCCAGCATACAAGGCACTAGATTTCTGCACAAATACACCCTAACATGGCTCTCTCTGCTCTAAAGATGCCCTGGTGGATCCCTGTTCTTAACCTGGTCCCAAGCTCATGTGTACTCATTGTCAACCCAAGCTGGCTGGTAATGTTTCTTTGCTCCAGATTCCCATTAGCTGCATACTTGCATTTGGTTCTCAGTAGCAGCAGAGGGCAGAAGAGGCCCATACATGTTCTGACAACTTCATCCCAGCCAGCTAAACATAATCCGGAGGGAAGGTCTCTTGCAGCAGTTCTTAAACATCGGTGTGCCCAGAATCCAGAGATCTCATTAGAAACAGATTCCAGTTCAGTGGCTGTGACAATAGTGGACATGGCTACCAAGGTCCCAGGTAAGGGCCAGGAAGGTGGTTCAACCCGTAAAAGCATGTGGTGCCAAACCTGGTGATTTGAGCTCCTCCGGACAGGTGTGGTAGAAGGAGAGAATCAATTCCTGCAATTATATCCTCTGATCGCCACACATGTGCCACAGTACACACACACACACACACACACACACACACACACACACACACACACACACACACACACACACACACACCCGTAAATACATAAAGGTAACTGTAAATAAAATACATTTTTAAAAATCCCAAGGCTCTGAGTTCATGGAACACACCCAAGTAAAGAGAAAAATCACTTTCCACACTGACAGAAAAACATTTCTTAAAATTTCCAGCCTAGGGTTGGGGATTTAGCTCAGTGGTAGAGCACTTGCCTAGCAAGGGCAAGGCCCTGGGTTCGATCCTCAGCTAAAAAAAAAAAAAAAAAAAAAAAAAAATTCCAGCCTAGGAGAAGCCAATACTTTCAGGAAGTAAAACGAAAAATAATTATAACCAAGATGAACGTTTTAGAAGGCATACAAATAGTAAGCTCTGACTATATTATTTGATTCAAAATGACGATACTATTACCTGACCAAATGACATCAGCCAGCAGAGGGCGCTCTCTGATCATTTCCTCCCATGAAGACCGGACCAGCTTCAGAAACAAAAGTGTGTGTGTGTGTGTGTGTGTGTGTGTGTGTGTGTGTGTGTGTGTGTGTGTAGAAGACAACTTTGTGGAGTTGGTGTTCTCCTTCCACCCTCCCGGGGATGCTGGTATGTAACTGAGGTTAATAAACTTGTACAGCCAACCCTTTACTCCCTGGCCACCCCAGAGCCAAGTAAAAACTGTTCTTCAGGGGTAAAGTCTCTAACATTCAAACACCTGCTGTGATGGGTAATCATCACGGACAACTTGACTGAATTCAGAGTCACCTAGGAGACACACCTCTGGGCTTGGCGGTGAGGGCGTTTTCGGAGAGGTGTAACGGAAGAGAGTAGACCTACCCTGAATGTGGGCAGAACCTCCTCAGGGGCTGGGGTCCCAGACTGAACAAAACAACCAGGCTTAGCTGCTGCAGCAGCAGCAGCCAACTCCTCCTGCTTCTCTCTTGACCGTGGACCCCCGAGAACAGTCACCTCATGCTCCTGCCGACGTGTTCCCCACCCGAGGGACTGGAACCCCCAAACTGTAGTCCAAAACAACCCTGCTTCCTGAAGACGCTTCCACGGGGCGCTCTGAGGGCAGTAACTGGTATGCCTACCTTGCAACTCTTCCTCGGAGATCCCCCAAACCAGAGAGCTGGCGCATCTCCAGCGTCTTTAAGGCAGAATTAGTTCCATAGCTGATGTTGTCCCGGGCACGGATCTGCTCCTGGAGAACCTGGGCAACACAAAGGTCACTCGGGGTCACTGGCAAATTCACAGATGTCCATAATATATTTCATAATTCGGGAAAGTACATGAGTGCTCACCTCATTTTTTCGTAAGGGAGGTTTTTGTTTGTTTAAAACTAAGGGTCTCACTATTAGTCCTGGCTGGTCTGGAATTTGCCGTGTAGATCAGGCTGGCCTTGCACTCACAGCGATCCATCTGCATAAGGTGCTCTTTTTAGCAGTGAACTGATAAACACAGATGATCACAGAGAACCAGGGGGCCTTGGTTACCACTCCCAACTAAGGGACCCCCAATTTACTAATAAAACTATGCTCCTTTTCCCCCCCTTAGTACAGAAGGGGTTTTATTTTCAGTACAATATCTGCTATGCCTTAAGCTGAGTGTGGACTTATTTATTTGTCTTTTGAGACAGTATCTCACTGTGTGACCAAGGCTGGCCTCCAATTTGTCTGCCTCCTACCTCAGCCTCTGCATTACAGGAATTAGAGGCCTATTCCACTATTCCCAGCCCTTATTATTTTATTTTTCATGGTTTTAACTTCAGTTTTGAATTTCTCTTTGATTTAAGGATGTCTGAATATCTAAGGATTACTCAGAATTAGAGGGCTGGTATGGTGGTGCAGGTGAGTAATCCTAACACTCAGGAGGCTGAGGCAGGAGGATTATGAGTTTGAGGCTAGCCACAGCTATACCACAAGATTTTGTTTTAAAAACTAAAACCAAAAACATAATTTAAATTGTGTTTCTTTATTTCAAGCTGTTAAGATTTTGTGTGGGCTTTGTTGTTGTTGTTTGTGGGTTTTTTTTTACAATTTTTATTACATTTTATTTAGTGACGGGTGGGAGGTATGGATCAGAACACGACTTTCAGGAGCCAATTCTCTCTCTACCATGTATGCCGGGGATCAAATCCAAGTCTTTAGGAGCGGTGGCAAGTGCCTTTTCCTGCCGATTCGTCTTGCTGGCTCTGTCTTTAATACTTAAGTCTCGCTGTACTGGCTTAAGACAGTCTGTAAGACATTTCTTATTTTCAATATGCTAGGTTTTCCTTTGTGACACATGACTGGGGTGTTAAATTTTTACTTATGTATATGTGTGGGAGCCTATGCCTCATGTGTGTGGGTGCCCATGTGAAGTCGGAATTTTCTTTGGGCCACCAACCAGCTCCCAAATAAAGACAAGGAGACTTATTAATTATGAATGCTCAGCCTTGGCTTAGGCTTGTCCCACTAGCTCTTTTAACTTAATTTAAACTGTTTCTATTCGGCTTTTTACCTTTCTCTCATTCTGTATGTCCTACTTTCCTGCTTTCTCCGTGTCTGTCTGTCTGGCCCCTGGTGTCTCCCTGGCATCTTTTTCTTTCTTCTCTGAGCCTAAATTCTTCCTCCTACTTACTCTCCCTGCCCTGAAGCCCGCCTATACCTCCTCCCTCACTATTGGCCATTCAGCTTTGTATTAGACCAATCAGGTGCCTTAGGCAGGCAAGGTGAAACAGCAACACATCTTTACATAATTAAACAAATATTCCGCAACACCCACGAAAGCCATGCTAGGGTGTCTGGTGCTCTGGAACTGGAGTCACAGGTGGCTGTGATCAGAAGGAGGTGGGTGCTAGGAACTGAATCAAGCTGGACCACAGGGCCACCATCTTTGCAGCATCTCTGGCCCCACTCTGCTTCTAAAAACCCATTAACCTGGAGCTTGGGGAACTTGTCAGACTTTGTTTTCCTCAACTCACACATAATTTCCCTGTGTAACTAATATTCCCTCTTCTCTCCTCTCAACCCTGTTTTGGCGCTTGGCGGCACCAAAACTTGCCCTTCTGGACAGCTCCACTCTTGAATTAACTGTCCTCTCTGGGTTTCTTCCGCTTTTCCCGGGGACCCACTAAACCCTTAAGTTCAAGGCAGCAGTTTCACAGTGCACTCAGGGGTCCTAAGTGTGTAAATTGCTCTTTTATTCCTGGCCCACTGGTTCCCTCTGTTGGAAGGCATGGCTTTCCTCCTCTGGTCCTTGGATGAGATGGAGCGTTTCTTTCTCTGCTCGCTAGAGTGCTTGGGTGGGTGTTCCTGACAGTAGTGGCAGCATCAGTGGGCTGGAGGTACAGCCAGTGAGGGACCTGTGCCAGGTCCTAGCCGAAGACTGAGAGGAAAAGTCGGCCTCCAGAGCTGCCTCCACAGTGTCTCCTCGCCTCCTTCACAGGGTAAGAGACTGGCTCGGTCACAGTCACATAGAGGGAGGTGGTGGGCCTGGCTCCCCCCAAACTCTGAAGGCCTCATTCTGTGACTTTCCCAGACTGGGGTTTGGCTGCCACTGTTGGACCCTCTTGTCTGTGCTGTCCAGATTCTGAACCCCTCTGCAGAATGCTAATAATGGGTGTGCCTGAGGGGGTGTGCTACAGGGAGCTGTGGGCACGGAGGTGCTAGGTATGAACGCAGGGGCTGAATGGACGCTTTGTCCAGGTGCCCAAGAAGGGGGTACCAGGACTGGGGCTAGCGAGGAGGCACTGAGTGACCAGTGTCCCTCACCTCCTGCACCATCAATACAGGGACTTGTTTCCCTGGTTTTGTTCAGTTTGGTGACATTTATATTTCATTAGTACTGAAAATGGAATTTGCAATTGCCAGACCCATTATTTCCTAAGGTTCTTAATTTTTGAATGAATGAACCTGCTCTATGGAGAAGAATGCAAACTAGCTACAATCACCTATGAATGACAAAATGTTACTCATCTGAACACATTCCTGCAAAGAGACTTCAGGTCTGACTAATTCATCTCTGGCACTCTCCCACTGATGAAAGGCGCTGGTGGATCTCTCTCTCTCTCTCTCTCTCTCTCTCTCTCTCTCTCTCTCTCTCTCTCTCTCTCTCTCTCTCTCGGAAGTGGTATCTATTAGAAGCAGTGAATAAGAAGAAACACTCATGCTTTCTGTATGGGTTTCTTCAGACTTTTGTTGATAATAATAAGACACAAGGCCACAGTGCTCAAATGCCTCTGGGGTACATACATGTCACCCAGAAGGCCCATTGCACATGCAGAGTCCCAGGTCCTGTCCCCAGGAAGACGGAACTAAGGAATGGGCCTGAAGGTGAATGCAAAAGAAAGACACAGGCCTCTCCTAGGGTCCCACTGCATTAGATGCTCAGAAACCCAGGCTTTGCTTTGGTTTTCCAATCCCTTGATAAAGAAAATGGAAAGGAATTCACAAAAGAGGTGCTTAAAATAATGAACACAGTCAACGTTTCTAGTAAGCAGAGACACAGAGACCATGCAGTGGGGGCTGGGGATGTAGTTCAGTTGCCAGAGTGCCTGCACAGCAGAGCACCTGCAAAGCCTTGAGCTCTATCTGGGGACCAACGGCAGCGGCAGCGGCCGGCACGGTGGGTTTCTATCCACAACCTGAGAAACCCTGTCTTGAAAAACAAAAACAAAGATCATCTTTGTTTATTATGGCTCAGCTCGATCCCCAGCACCCACGTAACAACCAGGCGTGTCTACACAAGCTGCAAACCCAGCACTCAGGAGACAGAGACAGGAGGATCTCCGTGGGTTCGAGGCCAGCCTGGTCTACAGAGCGAGATCCAGGACAGCCAGGGCTACACAAAGAAACCCTGTCTCAAAAAAGGGGGGGTGGTGGAATATGTAGTGTTCGATATTGAACAAGAAGAACGGGTATAAAATAAACACACAGGTTGGTTCCTGCTGTGTGCTAAGAACCTTGTAAAGTAGGGGAATGTTAAAATCTCCCTTATTATATCTAGTTTGAGAGAGAGCAGATGTCTCTTTCTTGTATTTCCCACATTATGTTCATAATCAGAAAAAAAAAGTATGTAGTTTTTTCTTTTACAGCTTAGAAATAAGAAAAGCTCATTTAACTTTTCGAGTTCCTATGCAGATGAATGAGGCATTGCATTAGCAATGCTTTGAAGACTACAGAAAAAAAATGTTTGAGCTTTACACGATATTCACATTACTAAAAGGTCACATGAAGATGGAAATCATTAGGGGGTTTATTGTTTAAAGAAATTCTAGAGTAAAACTGCAAAAACCCAGTAATGTCAGAAATGTGCCCTGATCTGCCATCTTGGAGCTTTTACTTTAGAACACTGCTGACCTTTGGCAAGACATGAATTGTCCTTCATTGTCAATTTGAGAAACTGTCTTAAGTCTGTGCAGATTACCAGACATGCGCTTAGGAGACACAGCAAAGACTACAGGGTGGTCAAGTATATGGCCAAGTCCTTCGGACAAAGATGCTACCCACTCCAAGAGAGAAGAGGCCAGCCATCTTGAAAAAGGCACATGCCTTTTTCTTCCAAGACATGGCTTCTCACTGAAGAAGCTCCCCACCCCAAAGCCAGCATAGAGTATGGACTCTGTGGGAGCCATCAGGTAATGGTGGTCATGCACAGACTGTGACAGTCCAGGCCCTCAGACTTGCCTAGGAACTGCCAGGAGAGTTCTCTGTGAGTCTCCATCTCCACCTCTTCTTAGATGGAAAGGGATTTAAAAACGAACATGCAACGGACAGAGGCCCCACCACACAGGGCATCGCTTCATCAAGTGGGGCCTCCCTTGCCTGGCTCTTCATCCAAGCAGAGGCTTAAAGCTCTCCCGGTCCAGCTTTGTGTGTGGAATTGATTTTCCGGTATTTCGTTCCACCTGGGATTTAGTGTCGTCATGGACCCCTCAAAACCTGCCAAATCCCAAACAGAAGTCTCGCCCTCCGGCATGCAGAAAGCTCTGTCAACCCTACCTTCAGCATGACTCCAAATCTACCCACTACTCCCCGTGTCTGAGCGGCTCCCCCAGCTGAACTGCCACTGTTAGTGCTCTACTTGTCTGGGAGCTGCTAGCCTGCCTCTGTGCTTCTGGTCTTGTTTGCTTACGCAGTTTGGGGAGGTCAGACCTAGGGATTCCGGGCAAGCTAAGCAAGCACTCTACCTCTGAGCTGCATGCCAAGGCCCCTTGCTTCCCATCTTGGTCCTGAACCTTTTCTTTCACAGTCTGTAAGCTCCCCAGGGGGTGAGGGGTGTCTATCTGTTTTACTATCTCCTAATGTGTCCTCAGCACCATGAATATGAATGAACTGTTTTAGCTTTCAAAAATAATGAAGACAGATGTGGTGGGACACAGCTATAATCCTAGCTGCTCAGGAGTTGGGGTGAAATTGTGAGTTCCAGACTAGCCTGGACTACATAACAAGATACTCAACTCAAAACAAACAAACAAAACAAAACAAACAAACTAAAAAACCCGAAGCAACCCAAAACAAAACAAAAAGCTCTACATGATGGCTTTAAAAAAGAATATATATAGTGTATGTATATGGGTGTGCCCGTCATGGTAAACTTAGGGGGGTCAGAGGACAAGATTCAGGCATGGACTCTCTCTTTCCATCCTGTGGATTCAGGGGACCAAACTCAGATCATCGGGCCAGAATAGTACCCTTACCCTCCAAGCCATCTCAAAAGCCCTAGATAATGGCTTCTACAGCCAAACCCCAAACCTGCTTTCCAAGGCTTCTGAGTGGCCCCTTTCTTCACCTCATGACCCTCCAGGTTGCTGGCTGGTCCTCACTCTACTCCTTTCTGCCTCTGGCACAGGCCACCTGGGCACCTCCTCCACCCCAGCTTGGCTGTCCTCTGCCGTCTTCAGTTGTCCTTCACCTGTAACGTCTTTTCTAAACAGCCCTATAACTACTCTATATCCCATTGTCTTATGCTCACTGATACAAGCTACTGTTACTATGGTTACTTAGCCTTCACCGCCCACGTGCCCGCTGGAGTGCGGCATGGGGCTAAGGGCCGAACCTTCTGTCTCTAGGTAAACATGCTAGCTCCTGCCACTGGAACAGTCCCTGCCTCACCCTAAATTCATTATCAATGAATGTAGCTCCTCAGTCTATGGTTCAGGCCTGGTCTTCCAGGTGGAAGGCACGGATTACCATAGTCCCATTGGTGGTCAGGACCCCGAAGATGAACTCAGACAAACTAAAATGTACTGGAGGCAGGGGTTGGGGTGTAGGTCAGTTGGTAGAGTGCTTGCCGAACATGCATACCGTCCTGGGTTCAATCCCTACCACTACAGAAGCAAAGTTTGTTGACACCTACCAGTAATCTGAAGATGGCAACAGGAAGACTAGAAGGTCCTGGTTATCCTTGGTTTATTAGGGAGTTCAAGGCTAGCCTGGGCTACATAAAATGCTGTCTCAAGACACATATACATATTATTATTATTATATATAATTATATATATATAATTACATATATAGTGGGGGAAGGGAGATAGTTTGGTGAGTAAAAATGCTTGCCACCAAGCCTGATGATCTACGTTTGATTCCCAAAAGCTGCATGGTAGAAGGAAAGAACAGACTCCTGAAAGTTGTCTTCTGACCTCCACATATACATAATAAAAATAAGCAAAATAAATGTAATAAAAATTTAAAAACATATATGACAAAGTAGAAACCATACACTATTTAAAAAATTAACTTGTGCAACACCAAATGGACTCAGCAGGTCATATTTATACATGTATATATATGCACACATATATATGTAGCAATAATTGAAGAAAAGGTCACGAAGTTGAGAGGGAGCGAGGTGTGACACAGGAGGAGTTGGAGAAGGGAGAAAGTAGGGTGGCAATAATATGTAAATATGTCTAAAATTCTCTAAAGATTATAAAATGTTAAAAATTAATTTGTACTCAAAATGCTGTGTCAACAGGATGAATGGCTAATGGATACTCAAATTTGTTTCTCTCCTCTGAGTGAGTCAAGTCTACCGGGTAGAGTAAAAGCTACATGAATTTGAAGGCTGGAGAGATGGCTCAGTGGTTGAGAGCACTGGCTGTTCTTCCAGAGGAGGGTTCCGTTCCCAGAACCCACACGGAGGCTCACAACCATCTGGTAACTCCAGTTACCTGGGATCTGATGCCCTCTTTTGGCCTCTGTGGACATCACACAGGCAGGCGAAACACCTATACATGTTAAAAAAAAAAATAGCAACAACATGAATTTGGAGGGCTGAGAACACAGCCCAGTGGCAGAGCATTTGCCTAGCATGTGCCAGGACCTAGTTTTAGTCCTCAGGGTCCTCCACTTCCGATTTTTTTTATGGGGGTGTGATAATCAACCCCCAAATCCCCCTAACAGGGATTAGACTAGATCAGCTCATGAAGCTGCAGGCTGGAATTCCCTGTCAGATAAATACATGAAGTCCAGGAGCCAAACCTCTCACCCCACTCGTGATGATGGGTGCACAGTAAGCCAGGTTCTTACCTGTCACTCAGTTTTACATTATTTAAAAAAAAAAAAACTACCTACAGTCATGCTTCTTAACAAAACAGTACCCAGTAAAAGTTTAGAGTGAACTGAAAAACAAGTATAAAACACTAATAAAAATATAACAAAAAGCCAAGCAGTTTACAGAAGAACTCAGTAAGAATCTAGCCCTCTGACACAAATACACAAATATAATACAAATATTGTGTTTGAATACATTCTGAATATATTAATGTCTCTTCATTTTATATATATAACTATCATCTTTTTTACTACTCTCATCTTCTGTATAATAATAACTTTTAAAAATTATTTTTATTTTTATTATTTGTGTTTTATGTGCATGTGTGTGTCTGTGTGCATACAAGTGTGCAAGTGCCCAGGAGCTGGAATTACAGGCAGTTGTAAGACATTTGATGTGGGTGCTGGGATCCGAACTTCGATCCTCATGATTGAGTATCAAGTGCTCTTAAATATTGAGTCATCTTCCTAGCCACCCTACTCCCCCAATTTTACACTGCTGATAAGTAAAGAGTTCCTTTTAAGACTTCAAGATTTGTATTCTCCATCATTGTGTCCTCCTAAAACACGTACGTTGAAATCCTAACCTCCAACGTTAGGAGGAGGTCTTGGGAATGCAGTTAGATTATAGGGATGAGAAGCCTAACGGATAGAATTCCTAGGGACACCTGGGCTCCATATGGGCCCTGTACTAATATAACGACAACCAGTCAGCTGGGGACGGAACTCAGTAAAGTGCTGGTCTAGCATACATGAAGCGTTAGCTTGTTCCTTAGCACCGCACACACGGGGGAATGGTGAGGCACACCTGTTGTCCCAGCACTCGGGAGGAGGATCCAGGAGGATCAGGAGCTCAAGTCATCATTGGCTAGATATCAAGTTTTAGACCAGCATGGACTACATGATTCCTGACTAAAAAAATAAACAATAAACAATAAAAAGAAAAGAGTTTGCTTCTGCCTTTTCCCTTGACACCAGGAAGCGGGGCTTTGGACCTTGAACCTCTAGTATGGCAGGAAATAAATCTCTGCTATCTGAGCCACATAACCTATGGTTATTTGTCACAGCAGCCCCAACCGACTAATACTGCCGTGATTTTCCTTTGAGGAAATTTGGCAACAGTGCAGCAATTTGAATGCCTCATCAAGCTTCTTCTTTTTAGATGTGTCTGGGCAGACACGCTTAGGTTAAAAATATATACAGATCCATAGAACTGGCATTCCACAGTGGAATCTTAAGTTTCTAAAACTTCCTTGCCGGTTACTTTGACATGATGTATAATTATTACCAGTGATAAGAAAGTAAACATTCAGATACCCAAAGTAAATTTCCTGCCCAAATTAGATTTTATTCAGTTTTCCACCTCTACAACAGAAATCATCTTTTCATTTGCAGAATTTGTATACTCTAAAAATGCGTGGAAATGGAAAAGAGTGCTTTCTAGATGAGGCAAGACATATCATTACATAAAATGTGTTTCAGATAGCGTAGAATAACAAAACTGTGATTTCAAATCCACCACATTATAAATTGTTCAAAAACTATTTTTTTTGAGACAGGGTCTCATGTAGCCAGGGCCAACCTTGAACTTCCTATATAGTCAAGGATGACCTAGAAGTCCTGGTTTTCCTGTTTCTACTTCTCAGGTGCTGGGATTGTAGTTTCTGTTGTGTTTGAGATCAAACCCTGGGCTTCCCACGTGCTAGGCTGGCTCTCTACCAATAGAGTTACATCCCCAGCCCTGAAAACCCTGAATTTATAAAGCTAACTCTGAAATGTTACCCTCTGAATTGGGTAGCCAGCACTTGGGAGGTGGAGGCCAGAGGATCAAAAGTTCAAGGACATTCTCTGCTATATAGCTACCTCAAGGCTAACTGGGGCTATAAGAGACTGTGTCTTAAATACAAATAAACCAAAAAACAAGTTCAGGGTTCTAGAAGAGCTCCCCAGGGGCAAAATGGAAAAGGGAAAGGAGCGCATCAGGGAATAGGATTGTTTTTAGTCTCAGAATGGGGATCACTGAGAGGGAGGCACGTTGCACTTCCAGCAACTCCACAGCTGCCTTCACTCTGCTGAGCATCTATTCATTTCAAGCTTTGTTTTGGGTTAGATAAGAGTGTCCTCTCCCAAATCCATGCTGACACTCAATCCTCACTGTGGCAGTGTTAGGTCACTGAGTCACAATGACAGCACCTTTACGAATAGATCCTAGACCTTTCTAAAAGGACCCGTGGAAACTAGGGGACGGCTCAGTCACTGAAGTATTTGTTTGAAACATGAGGACTTGGAGCTGGTCCCCGGAACCTATATAATAAATCTGGGCATGGTAGTGAGTAGCCGTAATCCCGGCGTTGGGGAGATGGCGGGAGGAGTCCCTGGGCTCACCAGCCATCCTGCCACCTTACCTGGGGAGATCTAAGTCAGTAAGAGACCCTGTCTCAAAGAAACAAAGAGGACAGAGCTTAAGGGATGACTGGAATGACATGTGAGGTTGTCTTCGGGCCGCCACATGCACTCACACCCATCTCCACACAAACACATTACCACAAGTGCACACCCATATAAAATGCATTCCTGGTCTTGAGAGAGCAACCACTCTCCAGCATTTTATCCCAGCAGCACAAATGGGCACCAACAGCCTCCCCACTTGCCTTCAAACACTGTGATCGCTCGAACAATGGGAAGATGAATCGGACAAGCTTTTACTGGAGAAGCTCACGGTCTGTTCTAGTCGGTGAATGCCTTACCTCACCTCACCCCCATTTACCAAAGCTAACTCAGAGCAGGTCACAAAATCAAACACGAAAACTAAAAGTTGGGCAGAAAACTCCCTAAAAAAAAGCCTCTGCAACCTTGGCTTGGTAATCAAACAGTTTTTAGGCCACAGCATGAAAAGCATGAACCATAAAAGAGGGAAAAGGAAAGGCAGACTTCGCTGACATTAACACATGGGCTGGGCAAGCAGCTCATCAGGGAAGAGTACCAGCCTCGCATGCACAAAGTGCTGTGTGTATCTCTCTGCTACATAATGAGTTTGCAGCCAGCCTGGGAAACATGGGATGTCATCTGAAGTACATACGTGAAGAATTGCTTGACGTTAGGGTGGGAGTAGTGTTCCTATGAATTTGGGGAGGGGACAATGGCAATGTCCTAAAATTTACTAAAACTCATTTAATTATATACTGGTCAGTGGATTTTTTTTTTTTGTGATATTTAATTACACTTCAATAAAGCTATTTTTAAAAAAACCACATCAATTCAGGGTCTGGAAGATATACTTCAGTTGGTAACGTGCTGACTTAGCGTGCATGAAGCCCTGGGCTCAATCTGTGCTACATAAACTGGGTGTGGTAGTAGACACCTGTAACCCCAGTCAGTACTCAGTAGGCCGAGGCAGAAGGTCAGTCCTAGGCTCCTAGGAACTTCAAGGCCAGCCTAGGCTCCATGAGATCTTGCCTCCAAACAAAGAAACAAAACCACACATCTGTCCAGGGAAGCATGATTGAAACACAAGCCCTAACAGGAAACACCAAGTTTCCCTGTTGGCCACCAACCTTTTGTTCATATTGCTGAAAATTCCATGTGAACAATACTGACCTTGTGTGGAGAGAGAAGCCCAGGCCATGCCTGGTGGGTCCTAAGCTTTCTGAACTAAATTGCATGGCCCCGGTGGTTATTCAAAATTAGAAATAAACTTACAAATTCCAAGAATAGACAATATCGGCCTCGTCAGTACAAATAAAGAGGAGTGTGAGAAGCCATTCAAACGCCTAAACTGCCTGAATAATACAACACGCACTGTGTAATCATTTCAGCCTAGAAACATTTCATCTGGAGCAACCAGGGCTGACCCGGTAACCGAGGTAATAACCGTCTTCAAAGGCATGAAGGTTTACAGGAAAACTTTTTGCCTAGTTCTCCATCTCCACTGAGATCCAAACAAAACAAAATGATTTAATAATCAGCAAGGTAAATTTAAAATAAAAACAAAGAGTACTGACAGTAATTGCCATCAAATACTGCAGTGACGTGAACATAACTCGGATGTTCCTGCAAGCAGTTTCCTTGGTGATCATGAAGAATAGACAAGGCAGGGCTGGAGAGATGGCTCAGCAGGTAAAGGTACTTGCTGCTGAGGTGGATGACGAGTTCAATCCCCAGCACTCACAAGGTGGAAGGACAGAATTGACCCTTGCAAGTGCTCTCTGACCTCTATACATGCCATGGCACATGGACCCACATACGTGAACACACACACACACAAATAAATAAACTGTAAATTTAAAAAAAGCAAAAAGAAGAGCTAAGACAAAGCATTTTTTAAAAAAAAGATTTATTTTTATTTTATGCGTCTGAGTGTTTTGCATGAATATGCACCGTGTATGCCTGGTATCTGAGAAGGCCAGAAGAGAGCACCAGATCCCCTGAAACTAGGGTACTAACTGATGGTTGTGAGCTGCCATGTGGGTGCTGGGAACCAAACCCAGGTCCTCTGCAAGAGCATCAAGTGCTCTTAACTGCTGAGCCATCTCTCTGGCCCTTTGGGGTACATTCTTAATCCCAGAATTTGGAAGCAGGAAGATCAGGATTTCAAGGACAACCTTGGCTACATAGTAAGTTTGAGGTCAGCCTAGGACACATGAGACCTTATCCTAAAGTAAGCCTAGGGCTGGGATGTATCTCAGTTGATGAATATCTTCCTAGTGTACACAAAAGGCTAGTTTGGGTCTCCCAGAATGCCATGAAACCATGCATGGTAATACCCACCTGTAATCCCAGCACTCAACAGGTAGAAATAGAAGTATAAGGAGTTTTGGTTACATAAAGTTCAAGGCTAGCCTGGGCTACATAAGATCCTGTTCTAGAAATATCTAATAATAATAGACAGGACAGACAGCTTAGATCTGGTGCCAAGTGCCTGCAGTTCTGGCATTTGGGAGGCAGAGGCAGGAGGACTGTTACACGTTGGAAGTTCTAGGCCAGCCTAGGCTACACCGTGAGCACATGTCACAAAAAGGGGAGAAGGGCTGGAGAGATGATTCAGTTGGTAAAGTGGGTGCTGTGCAAACTGCTGAGCTTATGGGTCCCCAGCACCCACGTTAAGTGCCTAGTACGGTGGTATGTACCTATAACCCCAGAGCTGGGGACAGAGACAGGCCGATTTCTGAGGCTTGCTGGCCAGTCAATCTGGCCGAAAAGGCCAGTTCCAGGATCGGTAAGAGACACTGTCTCCAAAAAAAAAAAAAAAAGTAGTGTGATAGTTTGTCTATTTGGCACAACCTGGAATCCCACAAGAAGAGAGTCTCAGGGAGGGACTGTCTTCACTGGACTGGCCTGTGGGCGTGTCTGCGTGGGGGTGGTGTCTCAAATTAATTGATGTGGGAAGAGCCAGTCCACCGTGGGTGGTTGTGAAATAGTGGAGAAATCCAGCTGACTGGCAAGCAAGCTGCATTCATGAACTCCTTTCTCTTCGCTCTCAACTGGATGCGATGTGACTGGCTGCTTGGAGTTCCTACCTTAACCTCCCCACAATGACGGACTGTAACCTGGAATCGTAAACTAAAATAAACCCTGTGGGGGCTGGAGAGATGCCTCAGCAGTTTAGAGCCCTGGCTGCTCTTCCAGAGGACCTGGGTTCAGTTCCCAGCACCCACATGACAGCTCACAACGGTTTGTAACTCCAGTTCCAGATGGTACCCTCAATACAGACGTACCTGTAGGCAAGACACCAATGCACATAAAATAAAGATAAATAAATTAATAAACCTCCTAAGTTGTTTTTTTTTTGTTGGGTATTTTATCATAACCACAGAAATAAAACCAGAACAGGTGGAGAAGGCTGGAGGAAGGTACCAAAGTCAACCTCTGTTCATGCATGAGTGGGTGAGCATACACACACACACACACACACACACACACACACACACACACACACACACACACACACGGGAAGGCACACATGACTACCTGACAGCTGGGACTCAGACTTGGGCCACCTGACATGGGCCAGGTCCAGGGAGATGAAAATGACCCGCTGGCCTTGCACACCCCTTACCTCGATATCCCGATTCAGCTGCTTCACGATGGCCGTTATATTCCTGATATGCTCTTCCAAGAACAGCCGGGCTAAGCGGTCGCCTCCCCCTTTACTCTGCATCTTCTGCAAGCTGCTGACGATGTCGTCTTTGATTCGGAAGGCGTGCTCCACCAGTGCTGCTGTGGTTTTCTCGTGACAGAGGATCCTGTCTTCCAGCTGCTCCACCAGGCTCACGGAAGAGTAGGGTGCCATGGTCAGGGACTGGCTGTGTCGGGGCATGGTCCTCACTCGCCTGCAGAAGGAGCCACATTGCTACAAGTTGCCGGTGAGGAAAAGGTTATCTTTCCAGCCAGAAAGAAATATAAATCGTCTGTCTCCATAAACAAATGGGATTAAAGGAAATACTTCTACTCCAAAGAGTTTTCTTTGGGAGCTAGACAGGACTTTAAGGTGACTATGCCCATGGAATTAAGTGGGCTGCTGGCAGGCTCTGTGACCTCCAAGAAGCAGGAAGCTGGCAGAACAGACACACCATGGCTCCCCACATCAGTTGTGATAGCTGTGATAGCCAGATCAAGCTGACCCCAGAGGTCTGTTGACCTACTGCTTCCCCTAAAGCAGTGATCATGAACTCCAATGCCTCTAGGGGCCAGGCCATCTCAGAAATGAGGAACAGACATCAAACAGGGTGCAATCAGAAGGGCCGGGGACTCTGGAGAGCTCGAATGTCCCCTGAGGTGCCATGGTTTTGTTCCACCCATAAGAAGACCATCTGAAAATGAGGTCCTTTTTAAAATTTATTTATTTGGGGGGCAATCAAAATGATACTTCAAGATGAGCCAGGAAAATCAGAGGTGGCTGTGAGATCACCTCATTCTGTAAATGGCAGATCATTTAGAAAGGACTTACGATACGCAGGCTGAGCAATGCATTTCTGTGAGCCAGTATTTCCCCACAGGCATCCAATACCCAACTTCTGATTTCAAAGGGCTAATGGGAACATTTGCCTCAAGCTCCACGGTGATTTTACTGTGGGCAGGAAGTTCAAGTCTATTGCACAGCCACTGTGAAATCTCTGCCTTCTGGGGTCATGGAGTGGCCCACAGGAGCCATGAGAGGGATGCTAAAACGCTTTTCTTGTCCTTAAACAAAATGACCCTCTACAATGTAATGGCCACAGGCTTCCTCAGTCATGACGCTCACACCCTGTAGCAACCCTCATGAGACTGGTGGAAAGAAAAATTATACCTTAGATGCATATTTTCCAGATAGTATACCCTTCCTGGGTGGCAAGAGAAGGAAATACAGTGTCCTGTTGGGCCATTTTCTTTTTAATAATTCACATCTGTTGGGGAAAAAAAATAAGGGCTAAATTATCGAACAGTTTATACCTAGGACGTAAAGGACCTCACACTCTGATTGTTTAAGATACCAGGAGGCTCCTAAGCTGTGTGGTTACCCCAATCAGCTGTAGTCAGAAATGCTTTTGACCTCACACGTGAAATAAACATCAAGTACTTCCCGGGAAGGGTGAACGAGCCTTGAAAACCAGAATGCTTCTGAAACAAGTGCTGCTAATCCCTACCAGGCAGAGCAACAAGGACCATCAAATGGAGGTTCCAGAAGCTTCCTCATTCCCCATCTGCATCTTGAGCTTGAAAACTACTCTTCCAGAAGCAAGACCCTCACCTCACCCCCTGAAATATGGGGGCTAGAACCCAGCCCTTCCCAGGTGCTAGATGATTGCTCTGCCACCCAGCGACACCCCCAGTTCCCCCCAAGCAATCTCCTTCACAGATTTATTCAATCTTGTACTTCTCTGTAGAAATTCTCAATAAGCCACCTTAGTAAATCTTATCTTGGTGAGCAATTAAGAACACTTGTCTCTAAATGAATCGAAAATAAAAACAATGCATGTTTAATGGAAGCTGATTTGGAGGAACCTATCTATCCACTAAGAGAATGGTATGGATACTCTTAATTTAAAAATTTTGTTATAAAAGATAATCATTCATACTAAATCTTACCTATGCACACTATTTGGCTGTCACAACTCATCAGAAAACTGGAGTTTTTAAAAGATTTTAGAACTTAGGTTTCTCAAGCCCGTGGGTAACTGACTTAAAACAATGAGTGCGTGGTACCCACAAGCTGATTCTGTAATTAGTCCCATTCCGACGCTGGATTGAGAAAGCATTTCTGATTGACACCATTGTTTTGGCATCAATTCTCCGGTGTTTTATTTTTAGACTTTCAAAATGTGAACATTTCACTTTCCCAGACAAAGAACTTCAAATTTTAAACAAATTACATTTAAGGAGGAAAAAAGTAACTTATGTCAAACAGGCTATGATGTTCAACGAGGTCTTGGGTGTAAAAGAGAAGAATTTCCACCATTTAGACAAAGGAGAATCAAGTCCATGTGGAAACTTGGAATCATAGAACGCTTACACTTTTAAGGTTATATGGCACTTTGTGGGATTTTCATTAATGAAACAGTCCAATTTAAAACTCATTTAGCATCCATACATGTCCGGCACCCCCATGTCGGAACTGCCATCAATGAAGGAATTATCTTAAATTGTAGAGTTCTTTACTGAGACTGAACATCAGTCTCATTCAGTACAAATCGGTGGCCGAATGTAGACTTCGGCCATGCCCTTCACTGAGGCTGATGCCACCCACTTTCCTGAGCTACAGAAATCCCAACCAGATGAACTTTGTGAACGAGGAGAGGATACACTCTTGACTACTAGACAGGCTCTTTCAGCCTCAACACTTCCATCATCCAGCATTGACTCCATGATATTAAATTCCCTTTAACGTGAGTTCACAAAACACACCGACAGATGTTTGGGGCTGGTGACCTTCCGTGGCTGCTGCAAGGATCTGGTCATCTGTTTAGTCATCTGGTTGGTTGGCACCAGGACTCTTTGCCACAATAGCGGGAGGGGATCTCTGTTGCAGCTGAATTAGAGGCTGATCATCAATCACTAGAATAAGTCCCTTCCCGGCTGGCATTTCCAGATCTTCCCATGGTCAACTCCAATGCACCTGCCTGAAGTTAGCATCTCCCATTAGTTTATGGATCTGATCTCTGACAAGTGGGTCTAAAGTGTAATCAGGAAGGTCAGGGTCATGTGCTATTCTGATTGTATCATAAATCCCTGAGGTTTGCTTTTATGGGGGGCACAGGCAGCGGTGTTTTACTTTGAGTTGGGATTTTACCCAGCTTGGAAACAAATAGCCTTAACCACTGAGCTATCCCATGAATCCTCTTAACTTCAGGTTTTAAAGATTCTGCAAAATTTCCAATCTTGCTACCACCACTGGCCCAAAACCATGCCTGTTTGTCCTTCAGCTCCCGATGGTGAGAAGCTGTCCTAAGCTGGCCTAGCACAAATGCCTGGGACAGCAGACCCAAGAGCTCCATGTAGCGTAAGCCAGCCTTGACTACATAGCCAAGCATGACCTTGAACTTCGGATCTCCTTGCTTCTGCCTCTGAGTGCTGACATTACAGATTTTTACCACCACGCCTGGTTTACACAGAACCCGGGGATCCACCTTAGGGTTTTATGTATTCCAGGCAAGCATTCCACCAACCGAGCTACACCCCAAGTTTGAGACTACTTTTACATGCTACGTCCCTCGTCTCTTACCTTTCACACCCCACACTATTCCCCCTGTGCCCGGTTGCTGGATTTGCCTCTGTGGTGTGTGAATGGACAGGATCTGGCTACTACCTCTTTTGGTGAGAGAAGAAGGGCTGTGCAACCCAAGCCAGGATGCCTCATTTCCAAAGCCAACACATCCAGCTTGACCAGACCAAGGAAAGACCACGACCAACAGCCATAGCTGTCCATGAATCCCCAACAGGCCTCAGACAACAGGCTAGCACAAGAAATCAGGCCTGGCCTTCTTCTTCATAGGTAGCTTACCTGGCCCACCCCAGGATCAGAAGTTTGGAGACCAGGTGAGCCATTCCTGGAAAAAAAATATCCTGGCCCAGCATATTCAAGGATGGAGGTGGCATTTTGGTTGTGAGGTGGACCCAGGAAAACTAATGAGCTGTCAGGACTGTATATGGTCTGTGAGGCATGTGTGTCCTCACACCCAAACATGCTGCTCTGTATATACCTGGCCAATGGCAGATGACTTACATTCATTTACCATCCTTGACACTTTCTGGATCCTACATCACCCCCAGAAACTCAGAAACCCCCTCCACACCCCTGGAAAGGACAGGAAAAAGGCTTGACCACTTCAAGTGTTGTGACAGTAATCTTGTTTACTTCCTTGTTTGCCATAGGATCTCTCTATTTAGTCCAGGCTGGCCAATAATTTGCTATGTAGCCCAGGGTGGCCTCAAAAATCTCAATCCTCCTGCCTTGACTGAGTGCTGGAATGACCAATGTGTGCCCTCTTGCTCTGTTCTATAGTAAATTTTAAAAACAGTAGAAAGAAATCTGTAGTGGGTAGCTGTTCCAGCTTTGACCTGGAAGTACTACCCCCGTTGAGGCTTCCGGTAACTGTCACACCTACCTGTGGCCTGCCCCTGAGGTGGGGATGAGTCGGGAGCCCTTAAGACCCGAGATCCGGATGTGCTGGTCTCTTGGTTCCTGGTAATCCTGGATGTTGGATGGTAGACCAAGCGGAGTTCTCGGGAGAACACCCCTGGACTGCGCTTCACCTCCCCCAGACCCTGTAACCTATCCCTTTACTTGTTGTAAGTTACTCCCCAAAATAAACCTCCCTTTTAACTACATGGAGTTGCCTTAATAAAGCCCCCAATAGAAATCCGCCAAAATGTAACCAATAGCATTAAGCATGTTTCTATTCTGTTCTCATTTTCAAACTACTTTAAAAAGCGTGTTATTTTCACAATCACAGAAATTTGAGCAAGTACATCTCGAATAAAACAACGAAACAACAAGCAGTAACCAATGTAGAAACTGCTCACTTTTGGCTGTAAAAACTGAGAAGCAAGCCTCGCTCTGGGCTCAAAGGAGGCTATCTATGGTTCAGTTTGAACACACATGCTGTCTGTCGGCTTTACCTTCTCCTTCCCCTGCAGGCACGTTATGAGACCTGAGCCTGGTGCCTCCGTCACAGTCACAGCTGTGATTGTGGCCTGGATTACCTGCTCATGGGGGCCTGGGCATATGGCACAGACAGCAGTTCTAAGGCACAGCCACCCAGAGCATTTCCAGGGTCTGGGTGATGGGCTTATAGGGTCCCAGGCAGGTATCTCCAGTGAAATGGCTTTGAATCCACTGGCCAAGGCTTGCTTTCCTCCCCTTCCCTCTATTACATTCACAACGAACTAGACAAGTAAAGGGTGATTTCCATTTGATGCATAACATTGCGTTTCAGAGGACTGGGGATGTAGCTCAGTAGGTGGAATGCTTGCTAAGCATGCAGAAGCTCTGGGTGTTCATTTACAGTCCCAGAACTCAGGAGGTGGAGGCAAGGGAATCAGGAGTTCAAGGTCATCCTTGACTACACAGCCAGTTCAAAGCCAGCCTAAGCTACCCAAGACCCTAACTCAAATAAAGGAGTGACGGGGAGGCCTGGAGAGAAGGCTCAGCAGTTAAGAGCATTTGTTGCTCTTGTAGAAGGCCTGGTTTTAGTTCCCAGCACACACACAGAAACTCCAAACCATCCATAACTCCGGCTCCAGGGAATCCAACACCTTCTTTTGACCAACTAGGTCATGAACATGATGCATATTACACACACACACACACACACACACACACACACACACGCGCGCGCGCGCGCGCGCGCGCGCGCGCGCGCGCAGGCCAAACATCATATACATAAAATAAATTTTTAAAATCTGAAAGAAATTTTCAGGAGTTCTAGACTGCTGAACACATTTCCTGGCCTTCCAGCCAGCACAGTGGGTTGCCGGCCTCTGTTAGGTCATGTGGGTTCACAAACAAACCCCAGAGTGCTAGGCACAGGTTGGTGGTGCTGCCTTAGCCCACTCACCAAGGCTCAGAATGATGCCAGTGTTGTGAGGAGAATCCCTGCGAAAACAGATTGGTTTTGTTCTCGTCTATTAATATCAGCTATTTTGAAATGCTATTTAAGCCTCTGTTGTTTATTTGAACTGTTTGGGGATGAGGGCTTTAGAGCAACAGGGACCGTACCCTATAGGAATCATACCTCTTAGGAAGCCAGGCATCATTCCTCTTCACAGATGCTAATAATACAGATTCATCAGCCTTTTTATTTCTCTAATGGGGAAAAGCCCATCTTTTTTTAATTATTGAGGTACTTGGGGTGGTTTACATAAGAATGGCCCCCAGAGGCTCATTTATTTGCAGACTTAGTCACCAGGGAGTGTGAATTGGGAGGTGTGGCCTTATTGGAGGAAGTGTGTCACTGGGGATGGGCTTTGAGGTTTGTTTGTTTGTTTAATGACTTTTTAATTTTTGTTTTATGTGCATTAGTGTTTTGCCTGCATGTATATCTGTGTAAGAATGTCAAATCCCCTGGAACTGGAGTTACAGACAGTTGTGAGCTGTCAAGTGGGTGCTGGGAATTGAACCCGGGTCTTCTGGAAGAGCAGCCAGTGTCAACCTCTGAGCCATCTTAAAAGCCCAAGCAGGCCCAGCCTCTTTGTCTGTCTGCCTCTCTCTCTCTCTCTCTCTCTCTCTCTCTCTCTCTCTCTCTCTCTCTCTCTCTCTCTCTTTCTCTCTCTCTCGGCCTACAGATCAGGATGCAGCTCTTAGCTACTTCTCCAGCACCACACCTACCTGCTGCCATACTCTCTGCCATGATGATACTGGATGAAGCCCCTGAAACTGTGAACAAACCTCCAGTTGAATGCTTTCCTTTATTTAAAGAGTTGCCTTGGTCATGGTGTCTCTTCACAGCAACAGCTCAGTGTCTAAGACAGTGCTCTACCCCAGTGACATATCAGTGGCTGAGAGGCCCCTCCAGCGTGAGTGCGGCAGCAGCTTCGGGTCACCTTGCAGGAGACCCTTGTACTCTTGCAAGCGTGCAGCCACACCCAAAGAAGTGTCTTACTATTACTTTTTCCAACCACTATATTTGGGGACTTTTCTCTCTAGCATTAGCAAAGACACATTACCAAATGTTAAAACGGGAATCTGCCAAGTGCAACAGCAAGAGCAGAAAAAATATTATTAAAAGCGGGTATAAACTCTCTACCTACACCCGCGCTGCAGCAGGGTTCACCCGCAGGCGGGAAGGCACGACTTCTGGTTCTCCTGCAGGCAGAAGGCTGGGTGTGAGTGTGTGTGTGTGTGTGTGTGTGTGTGTGTGTGTGTGTGTGTGTGACTGTAGGCTTCTACCCTGCCTGACATTCTAACTGAAATGCAAAGGATCGGCTTGGAAGAAACTCCCAACCTGTGCCCTTGTCCCAGGACCCAGGACACCATTGATCTTCTCTGCCAGCCCAGGAATCTCCTTCCCAGAGATCATCCCATCTGGAGTGACATTGCAGCCCAGCACATTAACACTCTAACTATTTAGAGAGTGCAGGGGAGGACTCTCGAGCCCTTCCACAGATAATTAAAAAACAGGGAGAAAAGAAATATGAAATAAACAAAACAAAACAAAAAAACAAGCTCAAGGCTCCAAGGGGTTTCTGAATAACATCTTCCCGGTTAAACAATTTTAAGAATTCCATAATTCAAAAAGCAGCCCCACACTTTCTCTCCCACACAAACACGCTCTTTATTAAGCCACCCTCCAGCGGCGGCAGGATCTCTGCCTGTCTTCCCTCCTGCAGCAGCTCCATCCACAAAGGGTGTCATCGCCACAGCCACAAGCCATCAGGGGCTGGGAGCTGGCCACCAGTCAACAGGGAAGAGACATCCAGAGGCAGGATCCTGCAGGACCCAGTCACCTCCTAAGCACATCACCCTAGAAGCTAGGTGTCACTTCAGGAGACACCCAAGTGTTCATTCAAGCTCTCTGATGCTTCTCAGGCAACACATTCCCAGTTGCTTTCCTGGTGTAACAGAACGAGATAACTATATCCCACTACATCATTTTTTTTTTTCAAATCACCGAGAACCACATTTCTAAAAGATCAAAGGGGCTTGAGGTGGTGGTGGTGGTGGGGGATGCTCAGTGGTAGACTGCTTCCCTAGCATGCTTGAGGCTTTGTGTTCAATTCCCAGAACCATAAAATGAAGTAAGATAAGATCATATCAGTTAACTGCTGAGCCATGGAAAAGAAACAACAAAGAATCACCAACGGTAAAAAGCAAACAAGTCTCCCCTTCCGCCACAGAATCGTCTAGTTTTATATAGAGAGCCTGGAATATCCCGGGAACGGAGGAAGGGAAGCGAGAGAGCGCAGAGATGAAAGCCAGCCATCAGGCTAGCCTGCATGGCCATCAGCTTTGGTTGCGGACGCTTGCTTTTGCAGCGGTCAGTGGTGAATGCAGAGACTCATACCTGGTCCATGGGCTGAGATAAGATGACGGCCAAATACACAGCCACAAATGGGACATCATCACGACAAGAGCTGGAGAAAAGTGGGCACGGATGTGGAGTGCCAACCTCTGGCATGACAAAGCCGGTTGCATTCACAGCAGCTGTGGGTGCCTGCACAAGGTCAGGTCCATTAACATCCTGTCATGGAGGTCCAGGATGCCCTGATCCTCTGCCAGGATCTATGGTTGCCAGGAGAAGGAGATTCCTGGTAAGGTACCCATCCATACTCCTGTGATCAAACCTCTACCCACACTCCTGTAAGCAACCCTAGTGAAACCCATAAGGATACACACACACACATGCATACATGCGCACACATACATATATGCACACTACACACACGCACACACACAAGAAAGAGGGGCATGAACGCAGAAGTGGGTCTCACTAGAAAGAGGAAGGAGATCAGCAGGAAGGGGGAAGGGAAAGATAGCATGATGGGGTAGGTGAATATGATCAAAATACATTATGTACATGTATGAAAATGTCATAATAAAACTTGGCATTATGTATATTATGTATAGTTATTACATGCTATCAAGAAGAAAGTCATGCAAAAGGGCCCCACTTCTCTGCCTCCTGTCCACCCTGACATCACTCACTCTGCCTTAATGGACAGAAACTTCAGGGGACCTCCTGAGCCTCAGGAAACCCCCATGGAGGTATCCCCAAACCTTGTGTCCCTGGACCTGGCTAGAATCTAAGTCTGGGATCTGGCAGAGACTTCCTGAGTGCATGAGGGCATTGGCACCCTTCTTGGTCGGGGTGGGGGTGGGTGGGTGCAGTATCTGACTGCTCAGAGCTCCAGACCTCTATGAGAAGACAGGCCTGTGGCAGGAACCCCTCAGTGACTGTCTCACCCCAACCTGTCTGAACACAGACTTGATCAGTTGTCTAGACCAGCCAAGCCAGCGATGAACATTTCATTAAACTTCGATAACTTCCCCGAAGAAAAAGAAAACCCCATCCAAGAAGACAAAAGCTAAAGCCATCCATGTAGAGACAGGAGGAAGTAGAAATGATTGACAGAAAGGAGCTAGCAGACATAGTGAAGGAAGGAGGGAGACGGGATGGATGATGACTGGGAAGAGGAGAGAGGGAGACGACAAAGAGCTGAGAGAGAGAGAGAGGCTAGACAGACGGTGAAGATCGCAGGTGTCTCAGTCTCCATGGAGGAAACAGGAGAGAATCCCTTCTCTCACATTCAGCTGCTCATTTGGAGTGTGAAGAACCACATGGCCATTTTGAACATGCTGGGAGGTTTCTCTGCTCATTTTCCCAACCGTACATGCTCACTGTCTCAACACATACCCCAATTAAGAGGTCATGGGGCAAACATGTATTTCACCCACAGCATGGAGATACCTTCTCACGGTCTGGGGAAGGGGCTCAGTTGAGACAGTGCTTGCCTCCCACGAACAAAGCCCTGGACTCCATCCCCTGGATCACAGAGAACTCGGTGTGGTCCTGCACAACTGTGACCCTAGCACCCAGGTGCTGGAGGGTGGAAAGCTGACGGGCATCCTTGAAGCCAGTCTGGGCGGCATGCGACCCTTTTCAAGAAGCAGGAAGAGGGAAAGAGAAAAAAAAAAAATAGAGACTGGAGTGATGACGGTTCAGTAAGTAAAGCCTGAGGACCCGGGTTCAGATCCTAAGCTCTCATGTCAGGTGGGCACAGCAACACACCTGTAATCTCAGTGCTCAGGGAAGCAGAGACGGGAGATCCACAGGGCAAGCTGGTCAGCCAGACCAGCCCGCCAGTGAGCTCTGGGTTCAGTCGAGAGGCTGCCTGAGCATATAAGGGGATGAAACATCAAGACACCAATGACAAGCTGGCCTCCACGTGCATCAGCCCACAAGCATCCAAACCCATATCCACATCGCACACAGAGAGAGGGAAGGAGGGGGAGAGGGAGGGAGGGATGGAGGAAAGGAGAGAGAGGGGGTTGATTTAAGCAATCCACCATTTCGCTGCAGATCCTATATGAGTCAAACCCCGCCTGCCTCTTGGGATGGACACAGGTCTCACATCTACCAGTCACACCAAGACCACCTCAGTGGCTGGGAACTCGCTTGCTCAATGACTGAAGCCAATCCTGTAGTCTGAGACGGGAAAGGGCACAGTGGCCGAAGCCCTTCTCTCCCAAGCTTGAGGACCAAAGTTCAGATTCCCAGAACCCATATAAAAGCCAGCCCACTCTAATTCCACCTCTAAAGGCAGAGACAGGATCCCCAGAGCAACCTGGTTAGCCCTATCAACAAGCTCTGAGTTCGATTGAGAGACCCTTGCCCAATGAATTAGGTGGAAAAGCAACTGAGAATGAGTCTACCTACATCAGACTTGGGCCTACACACACACACCACACCACACACCACACACACACACACACAAACACACACACACACACACACACACACACACACACACACACACACACACACAGAACAAATACTTTAAGTCCAGTTAACAAATATTCGCTGAGCCTCCACAATGCTGAACAGGATGGAGCCCTCCTGCTACAGGACCTTCTATTCAACAGGAAGTAACACTAGCAAGCCTCCAGCAAGTGTGAAGAGGCTGGGAAACACTACATGAGTAGCAGGAACCAGGCTAGGCCCCCAGGCAGATGGCAGGGCAGTGTGAACCAGGCTCTGAGGAGCAGGCATTGGAGCTGGGTGTTCCAGGGTAGTTGAACTGAGGCAAACCCAGGGGAAGATCCAGAGAGGGCCCGAGAGGAGGAAACAGTGACTCAGAGCCAAGGGCAAACACAAGGGGTCTTGCCGGAAAGCAGCTGATGAGAGGAGGGGGGTCACTGAGGTCACTGTGCAGAGCCTTCACTCCACACCACACCGCACCAAGCAGGAAAGACATGGGATCAGAAGGATCGGACCAAAAAAGGGAGGTTGTGAAGGAAACACACATGGGCGTGACAGACAGCCATCCCTGGGGCTGTGACACTGTGCAGAGTCAGCACAGCCCCAGGGGTTCAAGAGCTGACTCAAGAGAGGAAGATGAGGGCAGGAAACCCCCTGGGTGGACCTGGGGACAGGACACAGTGCCCCCACTCAGCTATAACTACAGGCCCAATCATAGCGCTCCAATACACCCAGACTGGACCCTTCTTAAGTGTCAAGGTCATAAAAGACGAAACACCTGGGGAACTGACCCAGATTAAAGAAACCAAGAGAGAGACATCACTGAGCCAGAGGCGGGATGATCAAAAGTTCCAGGTCAACTAGGCTACTTGGGGGACCCTCTCAGAAGGAAGGGAGGGAGACAGGGATAGCTAGAGCTACACTATACTAACCCGAGGAGCCTGGAATGGCGGCTCACTCCTGTAATCCCAGCAGGTGAGAAGCTACGGCAGGAGGACAGCTGTGAGTTTTGAGACCAGCCTGGGAATAAGATCTTATCTGAAAAAGGGGAGAGGGCAGGTAAAGGCCCTTGCTGTGAAGTCTGGTAACATGAGTTCAATCCCTGGGCCCTCCATGGTGGACAGAGAAGCGGCCTGCTCCGCAGGAGGGAGATTGTAAGAGACAGAGCTTCTGGGGGGCCGCCACGAGAGTCTGCCTCCTAGTAACGTCAGAAGCAACACCCGTGAAGTCTCACCAACACGACTGCGTAGACATGAGCTGAATAAGGACAATGACAACAGAGATGCTAAAGGAGATGGGGGAAGCTCATGAGGCCTCAGCCCTACGCAAAGAACTATGGGCAACTAAGGCATGCCGAGGGTGGGAGAAACAGTCTTCCCCAGGGAAGAGCACCCCAACTGGTTGTCCAGTACCAAATGGTCAGCCTTGAAAATAGACATACAAGTAACAGTATATAGACTGAGCAGGTTGTATTTAAGAATATGAATGTATGAATATATGCGTATCCACACACATGCACATGCACACACACACACACACACACACACACACACACACACACACACACAACAAAAATGGATTGTTTTAAACCCTAGATTGGATCCTGACCCCTAAACCAAATTCTTTTAAAAGGATCTTCCTCTTCTTTTGTATAAAGATGCCATTAGGACGCCTGACCAATATCTGTCAATTAGAGAATAACACTGATTCAAACTTAATTTCTTGATTTTGACAACTGCTGTATAAGAAAATGTCCTTTGAAAAGAAGAAGGAAATACGTGCTTGAATATTTGGGACAGTACAGGTACATTTTCTCCTTGTTGCTCTGACACAGTGCAGGAGAAATTACAAGCTAAGTGTGTGTCTCTACACACACATCCACAAATAGATGCAAAGAGAGAGTGGGAGAAAGTGCCAGAAAGATAAAACAAGTGTGGTTGAAAGTTAATATTTATAGAATGCAGCTAAAAGAGAGATCAGAACTTTTCAGTTTATTGTTGAAGCATTTCCATAAATCTGAATCAGTTTAAGATTTAAAAAAATTTAAAGGGGAAGGAAATTGTTAAGGAAGCCAGGGTGATAAAACAGCTGTGTCAGGGACCTGAGCCAAGCAGAGGTGGGAGGGCTGGCTGGGTCTGATGTCCAGAGCCCCTGTCTCAGCTCTGCCCCTAAGAACTGCCTTGAGTTATCCTGCGTCCCCTCTACTTCAATCTCTTCATCCACAAAACAAGGATAAGAAGTGTTGGCCTCGGAGAGAGAGCATCCGCTCCCACTGGGGCACGGGAAGGTGGGATCTGAGTTGGCACTGAGGCTGGGAAGGAGAAAAGAGAAGGCCAGGAAGGGAAGAGGAAAAAAACCAAAACAACAACCCAAGTTCAGATAGAGTCCCCACAGCTAGGGGCCAGCAAGAAAAGTCACCAAATGAGGGATGAGTGGAACCTGCGGAGACAGGGCATGAAGACAGAAAGAGAGGCACAGGAGGAGGGCAGCAGGGCACCAATCAAGGAGAAGGGCAGAGGGAAGGCTCAGTTCTGCAGCCAAGACTCCTCTAGAGAGCCCTGTGAGGAGGCAGTTTCCACAGAAAGATAAAGGAAGTGCCTGGTCAAAGGAGAAATGCTCACTGAGCGCAACAGAGCAGCTGATCTAGCTTCAGCACCGGCTCTGCCCTCCCCACACAACAGCCAACAGCTCCCTGTGGCTATTTCAATTGAGTTTAAGTTCATTTAAAAATCCACATACATCGAAAACTCAGTTCAAGCCAGGAGTGGTAGAACATGATGCCTCAATCTCAGCCCTTAGGAGGCTGAGGCAGGAGGATTGCGAGTTCAAACATAGCCCTGGCTGAACAGCAAGACCCTGTCTCAAAAATAAGTAAATGAAAGAATAAAAATCCAGGTCCTTGGTTGAACTAGTCATCTTCTGTGAGCTCTGTAACCGCATATGTCTGGTAACTGCCATCACTTCCTTCGCTGGAGAAGGTTCTAGTGGACAGAATGGAGACTCTAACAGTGCTTCTTAAAGGAAGGATGGGCTGACTGTTTGATGGAAAGAGATCTGGGGCAGAGGAAGGAGGGAGCATAAACAGGCAAAATGAGAGTGAGAAATGGAACAAGATCCCAATGGGGGCAGGCAAAGCCAGTGTGAGGGAGCGGGAGTGTGGAATGGGTTTAGGCTGGACTTAGGACAGACACAGAGCTGTTCCTGAATTTCAGACCAAAGACATAAGGACATGGAGAGACAGAGAAGGAAATACTTGGAGGTGCAAAGGAGGGTCCAGCGGGATTTACATTGGGGGAGGGCAGTAACGGAGAATGTGGACGCTCTCCATCTTATCTGTTAAAGGCCACTTTCTGAAAGGAAACCTGGAACTTAAGGGATAGAGAGCCGTGGCACAGAGCCAAGTGGATGCCATCTGAGTTCATGAAGAATAGAATTCTTGTGTCTCATAGGAAAGCAAGCCTTTGTGAAATTAAAGCCCCCATCAATTTAAAATGGAACCAGTCCAAAGGTCTTTGGGACTTTCTCCTGGATAACTTGGCAGGCTGGGAGAAGAAAATACAGACACTGAGGCTGGTTTGGGGATTGGAGACTGGAACCCAAGGAGTCCAAGGCTAACAGCGTGGCGCATGCCTTTAATCCCAGCACTCTGGAGGCAGAGGCAGGCAGATCTCCGAATTTGAGGGTAGCCTGGTCTACATAGTGAGCTCCAGGCTAGGCAGGCTACATAGTGAGATCCTGACTCAAAAAAAGTCAAAGTCAACATGTCAAGACCAAACACGTGGAGCCCTGAAGATAGACTGAAGCATTACAGTGTCTGGGAGGAAGGGCTGGAGTCCTCGGTGATGGGGTGATGGTTAAAGCCGGCACAGGAGGTGGACAGAATCCGTGAAGAGGGAAGAAGAGCAAGTCCCGCCTGGCACTTTCCTAAAAGTGGGAAACCGCAGACTCAGCACACCTTCGGTACCAAAAGGAAAATGCAGGCGGAGCGATGGGGGTCAAGGCTGAGCCACAGGGGTCAAGGCTGCAGCACTGCAAGGTCATTGAGTGGGGCCACAGGGGTCTGGCTGAGGTCACTAAGTGGGGCAAGTCTTGAGGTAGACCCAAAGTCACCAGCAAGGCCAGCAGAGCAGAGAATGAGTCTAGGTGCTCACGGGTCTGTGTTTATGACTTCTTCCTAACCTCAGGTGAAGTGGTTTCCTGCCTGGGCGAGCATCAAGCCAGCTGCTTTCTCCCTCCTCCCTTCTTTTTTCTCTTTTTAGGCAAAACAAACAAACAAACAAGCAAAAGCTTTTTTATTTTTAATTGTGTGTGTCTCAGCACATATGTGTAAGTCAGAAGACAACTTAGGATTGTCAATCTTTTCTTGTACCATGTAGATTCTGAGGCTCAAGGTCAGGTTGTCAATCCTGGTGACAGACAGGTGCCTTTACCTGCTGGACCATCTTGCTGACCTAAGCCTTGTTTTTTACAGAAAGGGTTCTGTTTGGTTGATTGGTTCGGGTTTTTAAGGTCTTAAACCATCCTAATGATTCCCTTTTGACATTTGAGAGAGTCTAAATGAGCCTGGCAATTCTGAAGAACCACCAGGTTTGGGAAGGGCTAAGCCAGAAACACAAGGAGAGACTTGAGGCCAAAAAGACAGTACCACATTCTTAGAGTTAGTGGCTTGGAGGTGACATCAAGGAGCCAGGACAAGGTCATCCTAGCTCTATGAGCGGACCCCAGAAAGGGGTGTTCTGGGGGAAGTTGTGTGCTCAGACTCTGGTAGAAGGGAGAAAGAGGAGATGGCTCAGAGACAGAAAAATGAAAATACAGGAGTGTGGCTGCAAGACACAAAGAAGGAGAGACACTGAGTGGCAGGAGAGCCACATGGGTTAGCAGCCACAGAGACAGGAGGATGAGCCCTTTGCTGATGGAGGCTCTAAGGTCGAGGACTTGTGGTTCACTAAAGGGCTGTAGGCTCGTTGACAGAATTCCTGGGCAACAAGGATTTTTGTATTTGTATGATAGATTTCTAATAGGTAACGTATTAAGCTTTCTAAGCCCTCAGGAAGGCATGCTGGCAGAAGTTTACTCATTAACTGAAAACTTGGCCTCCCAGCCTACCTTTTTACACAGAGGAAGTCAGATTCCCATGACTATCAAGAGTGTCCTTGAAACACAAAGTCAGAGACATCTCAACCGTCCAGTGACAGGAATCCTGGGCACCCCTTGCAAACCCTTAGAGGACAGAGAAGTTTATGGATGGAAAATATGGAAAACGGCCTCCTTGTCAGTTTTAGTACCAGCCAGTTCTAAAATTAGAAGAAATACCACAGCCTATAAGTCACCTCTACACACACACACACACACACACACACACACACACACACACACACACACACAAACCAAGGCAGATACAATGTACATTTCTTAATAAAGAACATGTTTACTCTCAGAAACCGAATTCGTTAATTTTCATTAACTTATTTGTTTAGCTTGTGTGCCTTGTGTGGGTGTGGAGGTCAGAGAACAACTTTGTAGGGGTAGGATGGTTTTCTCCTTTCACAGTGTGGGTTCTGGAGCTCAAATTCAGGTCACCAAGCTTGTGGCAAGGACATTACCCCACTGAGCCATCTTGTCAGCCCCACCAGCCCCATCACCAACCTTTAAAGAGCAAATGTAAATGTTTGCCCCTGCTTCTAAGAGAATCCCTCTGCAGAACCAAACCAGTCTGGCATTATTTCTGTGAAATAATCTCTAACGCCAGCACACACCGACTTTAAGCTGAGTGCACGCATGCGCGTGATACACACACACACACACACACACACACACACACACACACACACACACAGAGCTTCTGCACATTGAAGAAATGACTCACTTAATTTGCCACTGCCTGCCACTACTGGGTTTTGATTTTACCTGTTCAGACACAAAGTTTCCTATCATATCAACTACAGGAAAGAAGTATTCAGTAGCTTGAGCCTGAAATGGGTTTAGGACTTTAGGGCACCGTTGGAATTTTAATCTGTGCCTTTTAACGAGCCTCTCTGGACCATAGAGTGTTCCCTCCACAATCTTCCATAAAAACGGTAACATCTCTTGCCACTTTGGGAGCCAGCTCATTGGAAACCCCTTGCAGAATAAACATGGTTAAGTCTTGCATACCCAGAGGGGCCTTTCTTTCCTCAGCTCACAGTACCAGCAAAACAGCCTTGTGCTGCAACTGAAGAGAACCAGGGAACCCGCGGGGGAGCAATGTGGCTAACCCACCCAAGGTCACTCAGCTCGGACTGGGGATGATAGACTTGTCCTGTCCTAGTCCTGGCAAACTCTGCATACCCTTGGCTCGCCTCAAACAGTCCCTCGGGGGGCTCTGCTGTCTGCTAGCTTGCAGCCCCCGCGAAGATGCAATGCCACTTGCGCTCTGTGCCCAACTTCAGCCCTGCGCCTCAGCATGCAGTTAACCCTCTCGCGTCCAGAGTGTCACACGGGGCACACGCAGCTTCCCCCCCCACCCACCCTCCTCTCCCTAGCACTATCCCATGCCTATCCATGGAGTGGTTGCTCCAAGGTCATATCGATGGTCCCTGCGGGAGCAACCGCTGCTTAGATCCAGAAGATGCCCGGCCGCGTGGGGAGGAGAGGCACCCCTGGGGACTCACCCGCGCACGGATCGGGCACGCCGCGGCTGCCCATGTCGTCGCTGGCGCTCTGGGTGCGGTGGCCGCGAGCGCGGGGCTGTGCGGGGCGAACCCGGCTACGGGCCCGCGCTCCAGGCAGCGCGCGCGCGGCCCGGCCCGGGGTTCGCGGCTCCCCCACCCGGGAAGGGCGCGAGCCGCCGCGCGCCGCCCAAAGCCGCTTCCGGGCGCGTTGCCTGGACGCGGTTGCCGTGGCAGCCCGAGCTGGAGGCTTTCCCCGCGCGCCCGCGCCCAGCCCGCCGGCGCCCCTCCTCCCGCCGCGTTCCCACACCCAAAATAGCCTTTCCGCGGCGCCGCGGGTCCCCACCCAGTCCGCAGCAGGGAGCCGGCGGGCGGGGACTTGCTTACAGGAACCTCAATCCTGTCGTAGGGCGCGTCGACTTGGAGGCAGAGATAGGTGTAGAGGATGCTTGAGTGAGAGCCCAGCCTTCCAGGTCGCAAAGCCATCCGTCATCCTCCCCGGAATCCTAGCATCCCTTATGTGCCAAGCCTGATTCCCACCAAAATAGTTATCCGCGCTCTCCACCTCAAACTGAGGAGAAGTTAGGGGTGAGACCACAGTCTGGTAAACAGCTCCCTCCGTCGCCCCACCTGCACAGGTGATGGAACCCTCCAGGCGACCAGTGTCTATCAGGGAATCACCGTGCCTCCCGCATATCGGCCCAAGAGACAGGACCCCGGGAAGAATGCTAGTTACACTGCTTCTCATCCCAGCCCTCCTACCTTCTGTCGAGCTCCCAGAGAGTCCTATCTCTGCCCTCCTTCCCATCGGTGTTGGATTCTCAGCAGGATCCACTCACAATTATGCTTCCTCTCCGTGGGTGGGATTTAAGCGGAGTGGGGGATCCTACCTTTGCTCGCCTCACTGCGTCTGGTTCATAGCTCTTACGTAGAGGCACGAGCTTACCCGGGGCAGGTGCTCCTGTCTAGCGGCCCCCTAGCCCTCTCAGCCCCCCAATTCAGGGGAAGCTGGGAAGAACTCACTTGGACAGGTCTGGTCTTGGAATCCGCGATCCTGTAGTCATTTGTGTGTGGTCTTGGGTGTTCTGCAATTTCCTCGCCTGTAGAGTAGTAAGTCCCCCAACACGGACACACACACACACACACACACACACACACACACACACACACACACACACGGGCACGGGCACGGGCACGGACACACACGGACACACAGCTAATGAATATAGCATTCATTCAGCCAACAGTATTTCTTGAATGTCTGCCAAGTGCTAGAAACTATGCTTTATCGCTAAGGCGAAATGGAGAAGATGAAAATGGAGGAGGAGAAGGGGAGAGGACTCTGCTTTTCTCCTGGTCATTACAGCCTAAAACACATTAATTAGACACATGTTAAAAAACAAAACAAAAAAAAAAAAAACTGGTGACCAAGAGGGTCATGGCTTTGAGTACTGTCTCAGGGAGATCTGACCTAACATTGCTCCTTTAGTGTGATGATTTTTCTTTCCATAGCACCTGATACACAGTCGATAAATGCGTATTGAATTCAATCCTATGGCAGAAGGATCTCTGGGAATTTCCACCATTTAAGATACGTTTGAGGAGGATAAGGAGATAACTCAGTCGATAAAGTACTTGCCTTACAGGCATGAGGACTTGTGTTCTATCCTCAGAACCCACATTAAAAAAAAAAAAGTCAACGCTCATGTAGTGCCCATATCCTCATGCAAGCTCCCACACATGCACAAAATAAATACGGTAAAGCCAGACATGGGAATTTGGTGTGCACTTGTAACTCAAGAGCTGGGGAAGCAGAGATAGGCAGGTAGGTCAGGACTCATTGGTCATTCAGCCTAGCTTTCTGGGCGAGTTCGAAGCCAATGAGAGAGCCCGTCTCAAAAAGGTGGACAGTGCCACAATGTCTGGAAAAACAGAGCTCTTACCATGAAGTGCCGGCACCCATCACAGTGAGGCCACAGATGGCTCAAATACCTGTTCCCACAGGCTGCCTTCCAGTGTAGGGAGTGCCTTTCAGACACACACAGGACACTCTGGCCCTGTCCGCCTTTGGTTCCTCCTCCCTCCTTCCCACTCCACTCCCTCCCTATCCTGCTTCATCCCACCACACCCCCATTAGTCAAGGATTCAAGGTCCTAGGAAGGTGAGGGAATGAAGCACTGTAGAATAGAGGGGACTTGTCCCTTCTGACAGCCTTCAAAGTATAACTCGATTTACCACGAAACCTCCGCACACTCCGGGAGAAGGAATACCCGGGAGGTGAGGGGGTTTTGCCCGAAGCACCCACAAACCCTTACTTAACTTCTTTAAAAAAAAAAATCATACAGATTAACATAAGACACCAAATTTTTAAGGATTCACTTGTGAGGCATGGCGGCCCACGCTTGTAAGTCCAGCAGTCAAGAGACTGAGGGAAGCGGGCTGCCACAGTTCAAGGCCAGCCTAGACAGGTTACCCTGGGGTGCAGAGTGAGCCTGTCTGTCTCGAAGAAAACAACAAATAAAAAAGATTCACTTAATTAAGCAAAACAAAATAAAAACCTTGATGCTGCAATACCAGTCCTAGGATTTCAAAGCGGTCCCAAATCAGCCTGTGACTTCTCCCTTCTCCCCACCCCAAGCCCTTTTCTTCCTCTCAGGAAATCTGTTTTTAATCCTCAAGGGTCAAAATTGAGCGCACAACAATTTAAGCTTCCTCTAGTTTCTTCCCGCCCTTTTACACACCTGTAAGGTAAATTTCAATCAAGTACTCAATTTTTCCATAATTGGAAAATTTGGAAATTTTGTAACTTGTTATAAGGAAATGGATTCTTTTGTAACTCATTATAGGAAATGGATTTTTTTTCTTGTGTTACTTTAATTACCAAACCATGAGTGATCACAAATTATTATATGCTGGCAGAGATTATTACTAAGAATGATTTTATCAAGGAAAGAAAACCCGACTTGACTTCCCTTCACGATGGACTACAAGGGTAAAATGGTTTTATCACTGAAAGCTCAGCAGGTAAAGGCTTTTGCAGCAAAACCTGAGACACGAGCTGGATCCCTGGGACCCACATGATGGAGGACAGAACTGACTCCTGTAATCTGCTCTCTGAACTTGACACTTGCACCCTGGCACACACACACACACACACACATACACACACACACACACACACACACACACACACACACACACACACAACACACAAACAGATAAATAAATAGATTTTTAAAGATTAATAAAAAGGAAAATAGTCTTACAAGCTTGGTATTATAATATTAGTTGCCAGCCAGTCATAGAATAGAAATAATTTGTCCATCCTTCAAGGCCAGGCATTTCAGGGAGTTTGCTTTTAAAGTAACCTTGTACCAAGTTAACGTCCTGGCTTGACACTGATGTAGAAGATGTAATGAACAGGGTTTCAAACTGGCCAGCAAGCAGATACAGCTAGCAAAGATGGAGAACAGGCTGGGCAGATGGCCCAGTGTATAAAGTGCTTGCCATGCAAGTATGAGGACCAGAATTCAGGCTCCTAGAACCTTCTTACAAAGCTGAGTGGTCATGGTGGTTGCCTGTAATTCCAGCATTCAGGAGGTAAGAGACGGAGGATCCCAGAAGCAAGCCCACCAGCTAGACTAGCCAGGACGGCAAGCTCTGGGATCAGTGAGAGACCTTGTCTCAAAAAATAAGGTGGAGAGTGATCAAGGAAGACATCCAATGTCAGTCTTTGAAACCCATATGTCCATACATATGGGACTACACATATATGCATACACACCACACACACATGAATAAAATGAAATTTTAAAAATCGTTCATGGCCCAGGTTGGTCAAAAGTGAAGCAGGAGAGATGGCTCAGTGGTTAAGAGCACAGGCTGATCTTCCAAAGGATCCAAGTTCAATTCCCAGCATCCACATAGCAGCTCACAACCATCTGTAACTCCAGTCCCAGGGACTCTGATGCCCTCTTCTGGCCTCTGTGGGCATGCATGCATGTGGTGCACAGACATACGTGTAGGTTAAAACACCCATGCACATAAAAATAATAAATAAAAAAAGTTCAAAAATATTTTTAGCTGGGCAGTGGTGGCGCATGCCTTTAATCCCAGCACTCGGGAGGCAGAAGCAGGCGGATCTCTGTGAGTTCGAAGCCAGCCTACACAGAGAAACCTTGTCTCAAAAAAACCAAAAAATAAAAAATAAAAATAAAAATAAACCAAAAAACAAAAATATTTAAAAATGATATTTGTAAGAATGTAAAGCAGAGCCAGGTGGTGGTGGCACATGCCTTTCTTCCCAGCACTTGGGAGGCAAAGGCAGCTTGGTCTACAAAGTGAGTTCCAGGACAGTCAGGGCTACACACAGAGGAAACCCTGTCTTGGAGTAAAAAAAAAAGGGGGGGGGGACTGTAAAGCAGATGAGCCAAAAACAACAGGATGAGTTCAAAGATGGATATATAGAATTGCTGCCTGTCTTATCCTAGGCTTTCTCAACAGTGTAGCTCCTCAGGCATCCAGAGCTCTAGGTCATGTCACAAGCTGCTTATCCCTAGTAACAAGGGGCCAAACTATCGCCCTGTTAGGAATGGTCACACATGGGAACAAGGAAGAAAAGTTTTCCACAGGGAACAGAGAGGAAAAGCCAGTGATATGGGGGTTGGGACCATGTCAGAGAGGGCATGGAGAAAAAGGTTCACAGGTGATCTTCATGAGTCCTTGTCAGATCCCTGGGAGTTAAGGAAGTCTCAGCGGTGGAGAAAGGCAAGGAAGGCATTGGTCACTCTTCCCGTGTTTTTTGAGACAGTGTCTCGCTATGTAAACCAGGTGTGCTGGTTGGATTTTTTTGCCAACTTGACAAAAGCTAGAGTCATTTCAGAGGAGGGAATGCCAATCCAGGGTTTGTCTAAAAGACAAAATCTGTGGGGCATTTTCCTGATTGACGATTGAAGGAGGAGGGCCCAGCCCACTGTGGGTGGTGTCACCCCTAAGCAAACAGTACTGAGTTGTATAAGTAGCTGAGCAAGCCCTGGGGGAAAAGCCAGTAAGCAGCACTCCTCCATGGCCTCTGCTTCAGTTCCTGCCTCCAGTTTCCTGCCTCCAGTTTCCTGCCTTGACTTCTCTTCATGATGGATTACCACTGTAAGCTGAAATACATCGTTTCTTCCTCAAGCTGTTTTTGGGCATGCTGTTTATCACAGCAGCAGAAAACAAACTAAGACATCAGGCTTGCCCAAAATTCATCCCTTAACCTTTTGATTCCTGAGATTACATGTGTGTGCTACCATGCCTGGCCAACGCTGACTATTTTTTGTCTCTTGAGTCTTTTATTTATTCTTCGACAATTTCATAAATATATACAATGCCTCTTATTCTCTCCACTCACAACCCCCCTTCCAGACTCCCCTTCAATCCCAACATGTGCACTTCCAACCTTCATAGCCTCTTCTGTTTTGTTTTTAATGGTTTTATATGTATGGGCGTATTTCCTGCATCTATGTGTGTGCAGCACATTCATTCCAGGCACCCTTAAAAGGCCAGAAAAAGGAGTCAGGTCACCTGGAACTGGAGTTACAGATGGTTGTGAACCACCATGTGGGTGCTGGGACTCAAACCTGGGTCTCCAGAAGAGTGGCCACTGCTCTTAACTGTTGAGCCATCTCTCCAGCCCCACATTTTCATTAAAGCCATTAATCCCATTTCGTTAATTGGACCCACAGATCTTGTGCAGATAACCTTAGCTACTGTGGGTTTATGGGTGCTCCATCCACGCCATGCAGAAGACGCATTTCACAGTACCCCTCCCCACTCTACGGCTCTTACATTCCATCTACCTCTCTTCGGCAATGTTCCCTGAACCTGCTGGTCACTTTTTAGGTAATTTCCACAGTGTAAGGAAGGGGAAAATAACCCTAGTAGGTTGATGTCCTTTGACCTCCACATACTTTCAAATGCACACATACAAACAAAAAAAATGTAAAAAATTAAATAAAATAAAAAGTGAAATCCTCCAGCAGTTACAAGACATCCCACTCCCCACCTCAGCAAAGTGGGAATTCAAACTTTGGGACATTATTCTCTTAAAACTTTGGCTTGACAACTAATTAACCCAACACATGTTGTTCTTTATGCTATGGTTTTTCTATTTTTTCCTTTTTTGATAATTACAACTCAAAGGACGTTCATTTTTCCTCTTTTACATGTAAACAGAATGGATATTTATATATTTGAATATACTGTAATTGACTAGTTGTTTTGCTAATAATTACCCTTCATGTGTAAGCTAATTCTCTCAAATTATGTTTTATGCATGCATTTATTACTATCTAGCCATTTCACAAGTATTTTTTAAGCAACAACTAAGCACAGCACAGCCAAAAAAAGCATAAACTATCGGGAAGATCCTTCTTTGGGGTATTTATGTCTTAACTTACATAATTGCTGGTGTAAAGAGGGCAAATTCAGCCTCGGGTGTGTTTAAATAACTCACAACTGAGACTCAAGATAGCATAATATGACTTGCTACAGAGATAAAGATGTTTTTCCACAAGCGTTTGTGGCCAGAAATTCTAAAATAAGTTCATAACAAAATGCATTCATCCTAAATTCAGTTTCCCACAAGGGAACATGATAGACATTTCCATTGCATATTGATTTTGGAAACCTTTTCTTCCTCTTTCCAACAGCTTTCAGAAGACATGCATCTGAGGGACAGCCCCCTACTTCTAACAGTTTGGTGCTGTGCTCACATAGTCCAGCCCAGTCTTGAGGTATTCTTGGATGAACCTTGGCACCACAGTCTAGACAACAAGGTCTCACACCATCTGTCACTCCTATTGGACATCAATCTTCATAGGTAGGAGAACTCAGAGATAATTTGCTCAAGAATAAAATGGAATGATGAGCTGAGGGTGTAGCTCAGTTGGTAGAGCACTCCCTAACAAGCATGAAGCCCGGGGAGCCATCTCTAGCATGGCAGGAGTGGAGATTAGTGGCTCATGCCTGTCATTCCAGCCCCTGGGAAAGAGAGGCACCAGGATCAGGAGTTTAAAGTCATCGTCAGCTATCTAGGGAGTTCAGGTCAGCCTGGGCTACAGGGGAAATTTTCTCAAGAAATAAAAATGAAAAATGTACATTCTGCCCAGCAAAAGGCATATGGAACTCCATAAAAATCTTAACAGGGCTAGCTTGGTGTAGAACTCAAAATAGTAGAACACTTGCCTAATGTGTGAAAGCCATCGGTACAATCTCCAACAATAAATAAACTTATAGATGATAGACAGATAGATAGATAGATAGATAGAGACAGACAGACAGACAGAGATGATAGGTTGACATATGAGACAGATACATAGAAGATTAGATAGATGAAGACAGATAGATAGACCCATAGAGATAGATAAATGATAGACAGATGAGACAGATTAGAAAGATAAAGATAGATAATAGATGAGACAGATAGATTAGAATTATAAAGATAGATAGATAGATAGATAGATAGATAGATAGATAGATAGATAGATGATCAATAGATGATAGATGGTACAAAGATACAAAGTGTGCTGGCTAGTTTTATGTCAACTTGACACAAGCTAGAGTCATCTGAGAGGAAGGAACGTCAATTGAGAAAATGCCTCCATAAGATTGGGTTGTAGGCAAGATTATCGTCTTAATTAGTGATTGATGTGGGAGGACCTAACCCATTGTGTGTAGGGCCATCCCTGAGCTGGTGGTCCTAGGTTCTATAGGAAAGCAAGGTGAATGAGCCAGTAAGTAGCACTCCTCCCTAGCTCCTGCATCAGCTCCTGCCTCCAGGTTCTTACCTTGCTTGAGTTCTTGCCCTGATTTCCTTCAATAAAGAGCTACGACATGAAAGTGTAAGACAAATAAAGCATTTCCTCCCCACGCTGTTTTTGGTTATGGTATTTCATCACAGCAATAGAAACCCTAAGACACACAGATAAATAGATAGATTATATAGGTAGGTTAATAGATAGATAGATAGATAGATAGATAGATAGATAGATAGATAGATAGATAGACAGATAACCATAATAGACAATAAAAGTTAGTCATGGTGGTACAAACCTGCTAACCTAGCACTTAGGAGGTAGAGGCAGGTAGATAACGAGTTCAAGGTCAACTTCAAATACATAGGGAGTTCAAGACCAGCCTGGCTCTCATGAGACTCTTCCTCTCCGAAGAAAAAAGACAATGCAGATCTCTCACTAAAAAGAAAACAAAATCAATAGTACAAAGATTACTCTTAAAAACATAACTTTCAGTTATAATTGCTTTGCCCAATATTTGAATTCACTGAACTTGTCTTCAGGAGTCCATATAGGTGTCCCAGGCAATGGGCTGTAGGATTCCCCAAGAGGCGATGAACCCCACATAGTCATACAATAAGCTATGGTCACTATGGACTCAGGAATAGCTTTTTTCTTCTCCTTGGAAACATAAATACTGAGATGACATTTTCTTCTTTGCCCTGAGGGCAGTCATGCTGTGAAGGTGTCACGAGCTATCTGTCTGTGCTGCAGCAAGTTGATTAGCCCCTCTTTGACTCCAAGTCCTCATCTTCAAACAGGGGATAACAAGGTGCCTGCCTCATAGGGCCCTACTGGAGAGCAGAGGCAGTGAGTCACGAAAAGAAACACTTCCATTATTATTTATAGTATTACTTGTCATGTCCAATGTAAGAATTTTATGATGATCATTTTCTCCCCAGCCCTTGTCTGCATAGTGACTATGTAACAAATACTATGACACTCAACAATTCCATCCGTCATATGGAGACAGAGTTTGGTCATGAGTCTGCCTGGCTCACTCTTCTTATCATTGCTTGCCTACCTGCCTGCTGTCAGCCACACCCTAGAGTCAACTCTGCCTTGTGAGTGGATGACTGCCAATGTCTGAGACAGGCACAGGTGCCGCTCTCCGTATGTACGCCGGGTCACTTTTGGCTCTCTTCCAAGGCTTCTCTTCTCAAGAACAATTACTGCCTTAAAAAAAAAAAACCTCAGTCCTTCCTGCCCCACTTACATGATTCCATTGAATTAAGTACCTAACAAGGCCCTTAAAAAAGGAGAGGGAAGCTAGACACAGTGGCACATGCCTGTAACCCCAGCAGAGAGGTTAGGAGGGAATCTTGCTACTTGGTTGCAAGTATAAGGCTAGCCTGGGCTACACAGCAAGACCATACCCCCAAAAGGGGTGCAGAGGATGTTAGGGTTGGAGCTCAGTTGGTAGATTGTTTACAGAACACACACAAAGCCCTGAGTTTATCCTCAGCACTGCATAAACTGTGATGATTCATTCCTGTAGTCCCAGCACTTAGAAGGTCTGAAGCTCACAGACACTTCAAGGTCACCTAGGATATAGGAGCCTATGAGCTTATGACTCAAAAGGTGGGAGTGGGTGGACATATATTGGGCGTGCAGAATGGCCCCGAGTTCAATCCCCAGCACTGCAAAGGGAGGGGCTTGGTGCCACTGTGCATTTGGTGCTGAGAAGGTGATGGGTTAGCATCTCTGTCCCGTCATCCCTGCTCCCACTGCCAGCTAGCATCATTCTTCCCCACAGTGGGTATCTCTGAGGATACATGTGGTCAGCAAGGGCTCTAGAGTCAGTAACTCTTGCCAATTATTATCAGTTGCCTTTCTCTGCTTTTGGGTGTGTGACTTGTTCTCATAATCGCTGGGACAAAAAATCACAGCTCCCCAGTGCCCACACATGGCACAGGCTCTGCCCTTTGAGGTCTTGCCTACCTACTTCACAGCATCAGAAGAAGGCCTGGTCCTGATCAAACTGCCACCCTAATCTCCTATACTAGAATGGGCACAGTAGCTTTCCCTGACTACAAATTCAATCAGAAGAGTGAAAGCCTAATCAAGCCTGAGTCAATGGCTTTAGTTTATCCAGAAGACAGAATATGATGATTCTTATCCTTAAAAATCAAGCCATTCTTGTATGAAGGTCTCAGTGACATGTACAAAATTATTGGTAATTCACTGTAAGTTTAGAATTCAAGCCTCTGCTTAAACTAGTTTGCAGTTTCTTACCTCAAACAAAATCAAAATCCTTTTTTTTTTAATAAAAACTTTTTGAGATAGTATCTCCCTATGAAACTCAGGCACCCCTTTGTGGGAGCGCACAGTGAATCTAGCTTGTGGCTTGATTTCATCTTGACTTAAGGTCAGAGAGTTCAAGCTTGTCTTTGCTCTTCAAGGCTGAATAACAGGATGTTCGGCCAAAGGCGTGGTTACTAAATGTTTTGAGAATTAAGGAGGTGTTTTACACTTGTTTGTTTCTTGAACCATGGTAAGGAAGTCTTTTGCCCCCCCCTCCTACTTTGGGTATAAAAAGGCCATGAGAAATAAATTCGGGGCTGCTGCAGTATTCACTGAGAGCCCTCCCGATTCTATTGTCTCTTGTCTCTTTCTTAATGCTCACTCCCCTATTGAGGTACTGTTTGACAGGTCGGCTGGTCCCGACAGCCCTCCAACTTTCAGTAGCCTCCTGCCATAGCCATCTGAGTACTGTGATTACAGGTATTCACCACCATAACCAACTTCTAAGATTCTCTACTATAGCGTTCAGAATCTAACATTCTCTGATCTCTTATTCTACCTAGTAAACCAGGTATGGTGGGGCACTCCTGTAATCTCAGCACTTAGGAGTTAGAGGCAGGAGGATCATCCTTGGCTACATAATGATTTTGAAGCCAGCCTGAGTTACATAAAACAAATAAATGAATAAATTTATCTAGTGCCTCTTGTGTTACTCTTTCTGAACTCTGAACTCTTACTCAAAATTCACCAAGTCCTTTTTTTTTTTTTTTACCCTGACCATCCATTCATTCTGCCTCAAATTCCATTCATTTTGGGTCTAGACCATCACATAGTTCACTTTACAACATCTGGATTGTCAGTTGGGTACCAGACACCCTTTGGGACAAGTCTGCCCCAAGTGGCCTTTCTAAAGTCTCACCATGATCCACACTGATTACACCACAAAGCTCGATCACTGCCTTACACTGCTTTGCATGCTTCCTATGGTGCCCCACTTAAGATGTGACCTCAAGCCAAGCCTGGTGGTTTATGCCTGTAGTCCAGCATGCAGGAGGTGCAGGTAGGAGAATCAGGAGTTCAAGATCATCCCTGGTTACATCGTAAGTTTGAGGCCCTGGGCTACAAAAGACCCTGTCTCAAAACAAATAACAGCAACAAAAACGGTGGATAGGTGAAGGGAGTGGTTGACAAGATGACTCACAGAGTAGAGACTCTTACCAACAAGTCTAGTGATCTGAGTTCAAGTCCCAGACACACCCACCTCTCTCTCTCTCTCTCTCTCTCTCTCTCTCTCTCTCTCTCTCTCACACACACACACACACACACACACACACACACACACACACACACACACACATACAAATAATCAACCAATCAGTCAAATAATACAATTAAAAACATTATGGTCAGGGCTGGAAAAATGGCTCAGTAGTTAAGGGCCTTACTGTTCTTGCAGAGGACCAGAGTTCGGTTAGCAACACCCACATGGGGAGGCTCACAACCACCTGTAACACTGAACCCTGGGGAAAGGATGCCTTCTTCTGGCCTCTTCAGGCAACTGCACCCATGTACACATAGCTCTTCTGCCTGCCAGACACACATACACACCTGTAATTTTGAAACATCATAGTAATAAACCTTTTTTAAAAAAAAAAATCCTGTGGTCTGATCTTGCCTGTACCCTACCCTTCACATGCACACCCCAAATGCAATCTCCACGGGAAGGCTACAGAGTGACTACTGTATCCCTCATACCTAAGGAGGAAACTGAGTCCCAAACAGACTGGAAGATCTGTTTAAGATCACCGAGTCAGTGAGAGTTTGAAGGTTTGAACCTCAGTCTTCAACTTGGAGTTCTGGAACCTACCACATTTTAAGTGATGCAATGTGCTTCAGTGGATAATTATTTTAATTATCTAAAATTATGAAAAAAGAAAAGATGTCTTTGACATTCACAGTGATTGTAAATAGCTAACTAGAGTGAAATCATTTGTCTTTCTCCCTGCTATAAAATTCATGTGATTGTTCCATAGACAGAGAAAAAATAAGACTTTAAGTGAACGCTCTTTGTATCAGGAAAATTATTTTTATATTAATAAAATAGGTTTTACCTAGGCTCTTCTATCTTTAATCAGTTAAAGCTGACATTAAAACCATATCTTCATTCTTACTGTCAGGAAGTTGTTAAAAACATATTTGGAATGATTTGCTTTGTAGTTGATGAGTTTATGTACTTTTGAACCGAATTAGCTTTTAAATTAGTGTCTTAATTCTTCTTTTAAAAAAAAAATGTTTCCTAGTGCCGTTGTCCAGTGGAAGTGTGGTCGATGCACATTTGGAGTCAGCAGGAGACAGAGATGCAGAAACTGTGTCCAAAGAAGAAAGAAAGTGATGGGTTCTTGAATTAATAACAGGAATTTCAAATACTAAGTGCATGTTCTTTTAAAATGCTCTCTGATTTCCCCCTCATTACCCTAAATTTTGTTTCTTTTCATTTTTCTTGCATCAAAGAAATACATGTACTCAATTATAAAGCCAGACATACTGGTACTGATCTTTCTTGATCTCTCCTGATTATACATCCCTATGGGTCTCCTCCCAGAGAAGATGACATGTGAGTCTCACTGTCTGCCAGGCTCAGCCTGCCTTCGGCCGCATACACTTCTCTCTCCTTAGCCTTCTCAGTATAGTGACAAATGATTTTTTGATTAAACCAATTATCAGCACTGTTTTTATATCATGACTATTGTTCACAGCTGAGTCAAGTATGATTGCCTATCCTTTTCTCAAACTCTTGGCATTAAAAATTGCTCTGGGGCTAAGCAGACAGCTCAGTCAATAATTCACTTATTTCCAAAGCATGGAGACCTGAGTTTGTATCTCTAGAACCTACATAGAAATCTGCATAGCGGCATGTGTTTGTAACCCAGTGATGGCAAAATGGGAAGTGGAGACCCTGGGAGGATTGGGGGTGGGATCCTGAAAGCTCACTGGCCAGCTAGCCTGGCCTACCTGGTAAACTTCCAGTCCAATAAGGGACCCTGTCTCAAATGAAAGATTCCTGAGGACAAATATGTGAGGTTGTCCCTTGGCTTCCACATACATGCCATACATGCATACTCTACACCTGCATGTATACCCACACCCATATGGCAATACCTTCTCTCTCTCTCTCTCTCTCTCTCTCTCTCTCTCTCTCTCTCTCTCTCTCTCTCTCTCTCTGCTTAGTCCTTTGTGTATCTACCACTAAGCCATGTAAGAACTTTCTGACAGAACTAAATCTCCTCACTATGGTCAAATATATACGGTACTCGGTCTCTCTTTCTCTCATTATTAGGGAGTGTCTGGTTTACTCTGGGGGTTGTTCGGAGAATGAATTCCTGGAGCAGGTGAATGAGTCTCAAGCTGCTTTTGTGGGGTATGATGATGGCTTGGCTTATATTTACAGGGGGGGGTCAAAGGAGACTAGAGATAATGTAGAGGACGAGATAACCAAACTTGTGATGTGTTAAGGAGAGAAGAAGTGTCTTATTTTAACATGAGCACCTGGGTAAATCACAGCATCACTTATGAAGCGGATGACTCTGTGGGAAGAGCTGCTTTGCACATGTGGAGTATATGATTGTCTTAACTTCTTAACGTGTTGCTGTAAAAATACACCTAACAAAAGCAACTTCAGGAAGAAAGGATTTATTATGGTTCATGGTTCAAGAGTATAACCTATCATGCCTGGGAAGCTGAGGCAGCCTGAGCTTGGAACAGTCAGGAAGCAGCAGAGAGTGAGGGGCGTTTATGTCAGCTTGCTTCCTCATCTTTACTCTGTCCAAGCCCAGGGAATGGCACCGCCCACTTTTAGGATGTATCTTCCCACCTCAATCATCATAACCCCCACAGACCTGCCCAGAGGCTGTGTAGTCCCTCAAGATGTGCCTGGAGACTTGTCTCTCCGTAATTCCAGATCCTGTCAAGTTGACAACATTAACTATCACAACACTTTAGGTATAAGTTTTTTAATTTGTTGTTACTATGTCAAAATACCCCACAAAAGCAACCTAAGTGAGGAAAGGGTTCATTTGGCTTACAACTTCCAGTTTACAGTCCATCCATTGAGGGCAGTCGGACAGGCACTCGAGCAGGAGCTTGAAGCAGAAACCATGGAGGAACACTGCTTGCTGGCTCAGTCTAGGCTCATGCTTAGTTACCTTTCTTATACAGCCTAGGACCACTTATCTAGGGATGGCACCACCCACAGCGGGTTAGACCCTCCTTCATCAATTGAGAATCAAGACAATCCCCCACAGGCCAATCTGATGGAGGAAATTCCTCAACTGAGTCTTCTCCTCTCAGATGACTGTAGTCCCAGCATTTAGAAGGTCTGACGCTCACAGACACTTCAAGGTCACCTAGGATATAGGAGCCTATGAGTTTATGACTCAAAAGGTGGGAGTGGGTGGACATATATTGGGCATGCAGAATGGCCCCGAGTTCAATCCCCAGCACTGCAAAGGGAGGGGCTTGGTGCTACTGTGCATTTGGTGCTGAGAAGGTGATGGGTTAGCATCTCTGTCCCGTCATCCCTGCTCCCACTGCCAGCTAGGAAGGGAGACATGGTGACAAGAGGTGACTGGTCACATTGCATCCACAGGCAGCACGCAAAGAGAGATGGATGTTGTCACTCCACTCATTTTCACTTTTTATTCGGTCTGGGACACCAGTCCATGGGATGGAGCCCACATCCAACCTTCTCTCTCCAGTCACACCTTCTGGAAACACCCTCATACACATCTGAGAGTTCTAAATCCCATCAAGTTGACAAGACTAACCACAGCCCTCCCTAAGCAGACAGAAAGAAACATGAAGAAGGCAGCTGGATGATGACTCTCAGGCTTGGAAGAGAGGTGAGCAGAAGCTAGCCATTCAGTGGCCTTAGCAGATGAGGACCTTGATGCCGGAGAGCAGTTGTTGTCATGTAGGGAAGATGTGCACACGAATTAGCTGGGGCCCAGAACCAAGCCCTGTGGCAAAGAAAGGGGAACCAGTCATGTCAAGAACCGTGAACTAAGGACTGGGGTGTAGCTCAGTGATAGAGTGCATGTTTCACATGCTTATGGACCTGGGTTCAGTCTCCAGCCCTAATTAGGAAAAGAAAAGAAGGAAAGACATAATTAAAAAACAGAAAAAGGCCAGGTGGTGGTGGTGCACGCATTTAATCCCAGCACTCGGGAGGCAGAGGCAGGTGGGTCTCTGTGAGTTCAAGGCCAGCCTGGTCTACAGAGTAAATTCCAGGACAGCCAGGGCTATACAGAGAAACCCTGTCTTGAAAAACAAAACAAAAAGAAAAAAGAAAGGAAGGAAGGAAGGAAGGAAAGAAAGAAGGAAGGAAAAGAGAGAGAGAGAAAGAAAACCAGGAAAAGATTGAAAGAAAGAAAGCCTGTGTATATAGTTGAAAGAAGACCAGTAATTCCGTGATGATGAAGCCAGGCTGAGGGGTACTTACCTGTAATCCCAGCATTCCAGAAGCTGAGACAAGAGGGTCACAAGTTCAAGTACACACTGAATTCCAGACAGGCCTGAGTTATATATACTGTAAGAGTAAATTCTCTCTCTCCCCCTCTCTCTCAATAAATAGATATAAACAGCCGGGCAGTGGTGATGCACACCTTTAATCCCAGAACTTGGGAGGCAGAGGCAGGTGGAACTCTGTGAGCTCAAGGCCAACCTGGTCTTCAAAGTGAGTTCCAGAACACACCCAGGCCTGTTACACAAAGAAACCCTCTCTCAGAAAAAAAAAGAAAGAAAAAGAAAAAGAAAAAGAAAAAAAATAGATATAAATAAAATGTAATAATTAAAAATATATATATGCATTGTTTTGGAACCATATAGAGATGTAAACATATTAAATGCCATGAAACTGATGTCATGTGAATTTAGTTTAATAAAAGCCATAATTATAAGAATGCATTGAATATGCCAGACAGTGGTTGTGCATGCCTCTAACCCCAGCAAAGGCAGGCAGATCTCTGTGAGTTCCAGGCTAGCCTGGTCTACAGAGTGAGTTCCAGGACAGCCAGAGCTGTCTCAGAGAATCCCTCTCTTGAAAAACCAAAACAACAACAACAAAATGGGCTGAATAGCTGTTGTGTGCCAGGCTGTGTGCATTTGCCATATTTTCCTTATGAAGATTTGGTCACATTGAACTTTCTTTTCCCTTTCTGGTCAGCAACATCAAGATAGATGTTGTAGATAGATAGATAGATAGATAGATAGATAGATAGATAGATAGACAGACAGACAGACAGACAGATAGATAGATAGATAGATAGATAGATAGATAGATAGATTTATTTGATGGTTTAGAAAGTCTGTCTTCAAGGATAATAGTTTAACGACCTCAAGGTTGACTCAGGAATTGGTGGTACATGTCTATAATCCCAGCATTCAGGAGTATCTGGTAGGAGGAATTAGAGTTCTGGGCCAGTCTGAGCTGCACAGTGAAACCCTGTCTTAACAAAACAAAACCCTACAAAACACCTTTGACAGGACCAAAGATTCTAGCTTTCAGCCAAATTCGAGATCCAGGCAGGAAGGTGTCAGGGTCAAAATTACAGTTACAAGCAGGGACTAGACTGCCAATTCAGAAGAGAGGGAACAACTCAGGAGGGGCTCCAGAGAGGAAGCAGACTGGGCTCAGCCGGCAGCAGCCCGGACATGGCTCCTGGCCAGCCTTCCTACACACCCTCTCCAGTCTGGTCTTCCCGAGCTTATCCTGCCATCTAAGGCTTATGCACCTTCTTGACCCCATCCGGTCTACAGAATTGTAATATCTAATGCCTATTCACATTAACATCTGATAAGTTCTGACCTGGAGAATTAACAGCACTGGGCCTTGGAGGAGCTCAGGCTTCAATAGCCTTGGTTTTGATTGTGTGGCCACACATACCTGCAATCCCAGCTGCTTGAAAGGCTGAGGCAGGAGGAGTGCTTGAGCCCAGGGGTTGTAGGGCAGGCTAGGCAGCGTGGCAAGAGCCTGTCCCCAACTAGAAGAGCAGGGGCCTCTTTGTGGGAAACAATGGTTCTAATTTAGGAGCCCCGGCCCTTAGACTCATGGAAAAGCATCTAGAATTTTGTGTCATAGAAGAAAGTCAATTTACCATACAATGTGGTGGTTTTAAAGAAAATGGCTCCCAAAGGAAGTGGCACTGTTAGGAGGTATGGCCTTATTGGAGTGGGTGTGGTCTTGTTGGAGGAAGTGTGTCACGGTGGAGGCGGGCTTTAAGGTCTCATATTTGCCCAAGATATTGCCCAGTGTCTCGGACCACTTCCTGTTGCCTGCAAGATGTAGGACTCTCAGCTCCTTCTCCAGCACCCTCTCTGCCTGCATGCCACCATGTCCCACCATGATAATAATGGACTGAACCTCTGAAAATGTAAGCCACCCCAATTAAATGTTTTCCTTTATAAGAATTGCCATGGTCGTGGTGTTTCTTCACAGCAATAGAAACCCTAACAAGATACATTCTGTTTGAAATTTATAAGAAATTAGCAATTTTACTCTATAATAAGTCATATGAAGCCCTGGGAAGAAATGAGATTAAAAATGTAGAAACAAAACACAAGGGAAATTTCGGGGCTGGAGAGATGGCTCAGTGGGTAAGAGGGCATATTGTTGCTCTTGCTGAGGACCTGAGTTTGGTTCCCAGCACCCGTCTGTAACTTCAGCTCTGAGGGAATCTGATGCCCTCTTCTGGCCTCCATGAGCACCCACTTATACATATACATAGACAAAAATAAAATGTAGAAGTCTAAAAGGTAAAAAAATAAATCTAAAAACTTCTTTCTAGGTTCTTACTCTGTATGCGGCAATATGTAATTGCTATCCAGCATGAGATGCGTTTGTTTGGTTTTTGCATCAAACTCATCTGTCCTCATTTAAGAAAGCCCCCAGAATAATCACTCGCTGTTTTGCTTGCCTCAGCCAAGAGAGTTAAGAGTTGTTTAATTCTATAGACAATGAAGTTAATTCTCACAACTGCAGGAGGAAGGACAGAGCATAATAAACCCACAGAAGGCTGTCTCCCACCTACGCAGGGTCACCACGATGCTGCTGCTAAAACTTTGTCCTTGTCACATACACTTATAAAGGCATTACAGGAATCGCCAATCAGCATAAAATCTGCAGGTAAGCAATGCTTCCCTGCTTGTATTGCCTTTTGGATCTCAATTTCCCAGCAGGAGCATGTTTGCTCTGCTTCTTAGTGGGCAGTCCCTAAGGAACGAGTCTCCATTTTTATCCTGCAATGGATTCTCTAGGCCATCATTTCAGGTAGGCTAAGAATCAATCAAGCAAACACAAAGTACTTTCTCTGAGCCCAGCTCCGGGCGGGGGGTGGGTAGGGGAGATAAAATAATGAAACTTAGAATATATTTAAGTGGTGTGGTCCCTACCTGTGAGCAGGCTCTCATTTCACTTGGTGGAGATTTGTTTTCTTGTTTGAATGTTATTTGGAGTTTTTTTTTGGTTTGTTTTTTTTTTTTTTTTTTTTGGTTTTTCGAGACAGGGTTTCTCTGTGTAGCTTTGCGCCTTTCCTGGAACTCACTCTGTAACCCAGGCTGGCCTCAAACTCACAGAGATCTGCCTGCCTCTGCCTCCCGAGTGCTGGGATTAAAGGTGTGCGCCACCACCATCCAGCGTTATTTGTTGTTTTTAAGGTTTAGTTTTATGTTTTAATTATGTGCATATATATGCATATGTGCAATCAGGCGCCCAAGGAGCCCAGAAGAGGGCATCAGATCCCCTAGGGCTAGAGTTACAGATGGTTGTGAGATGCTCCGGGTAGGTGCTGGAAATCGACCTCTGGAAGAGCAGCCGGTGCTAGTGAGCACTGTTTCTTTTGGATAGATACAAAGCCAAGAAACCATTGGATATCAATGAAAGAACAATAAAGTAGTAAGTTATGTAGCCCACACTTTGAGATCTGGAAGAGATCAGGAAGGAGCATGTGTGTGCCTCCCATAGAAAGAGGAGGGAAGGGTTGGGGAACAGATCAGTTGGGAAAGTGCCTGCCACTTAGAACCCAAGTTCGGTCTCTAGCACCCATGTAAAAAGCTAGGTGCATGGGTGAGTGCTTGTAATCCCAGCACTGAGGACATGAAACAAGGTCACTCAAGTTTCCTGGCTAGCCAGCCTAGTCTAATCAGTAAGACCTGGGTCCCAGGGAGAGACCATGCCTCAAAAAAAAAGATAGTGACTGAAGAATGACATCTGAGGCTGGCACATACATGCCCCCCATATACATGCACACACCCACAAACCACCATGCCCAGCTTACACAATACTAGAGTTCAAATTCAGGGCCTTGGGCATGCTAGGTAAATGCTCTACCAACTGAGCTATGTTCTCAGCCTCTCAATTTTCAATCGTCACTGTTTAGTGTTGGTCTATCTATCAATACAGGCTTAGAGGGACCTCATGGCTGGCCATGATCTCCCAATGTATTTACACAGTGATGTTTATGTCATGATGTTCATTGCATTCTATAGAAGAGAAAACACAGTTGGTCTGCTGAATATCTTTGAGGTAAAATGGGTCTTTGAGTCTTTGGGGTGGGGGTCCAGGAGCTAACTGACCACAGAGTAATTCTGATCCTTAAGAATTTAAAGAGGCAACATTAAGAAACGCAAGCAAATATAATAGGGGATGATGGGGTGGGATGTCTCTGAGCCACTGACTCAGCATCCGGACTTGAGAGGGACTGAATCAGTATACTTGGGCTGCCAAGCGCAGCCTAGATACTCAGCGCACATCCATCTGGATATTCCAGAAGCTGAACTCACTTTCTATCTATAGCATCCTTCAGTTTGATTTTCCTTTTTAAAATTTATTTTCCAAGATCCTTGCAGAGAAACCACGGATGTGCTGTAACTATCTCACCATGACCCTGCCCAGCCTCCATCAACCTCATTATCCATCCTGGGCATATCCCCAGTGGAGATGAGCAGAAGTCTGGGATGGTGACTTACAAAATCTTTGACTGCTTTATTCAAAGGATGAATTTTGAAAAGCTGTGTTCCCCTTCGTATATTTTTAAGTCAGCATCTAAAAATGTTCACCATTGGTTCAAATAGCTGCAAAAGATGTCATTTCCAGCATAATGATATATTAAGACAGCCCAGTTTGGGCATTCATTAATTTTTCATGGAATCTTATGTAGTCAAGGCTAGCCTCAAATTGATTATGTAGTCAAGGACTGCAGTGAACTTTGATCTTCCTGTTCCTGCTTCCATCTCCCAAGCGCTTGGTAGTATACACCCCCACACCAGGTTTATTCGATGCTAGGGGTAAAATTCAGGACTTTATGTGTGGTAGGCAAGCAGTGTACCAACTTAGCTACATTTCCAAACTCAACTGTGTACGCTTGAGAATGATTCCAAGTCCTCTAAGGATCACAGCTAATAGATACTGGCTTTGTAATGCAGATTCAAAAGTTTACTAGTTGCCTGGTGCCTGGTACATAGGAAGCACTATTTATCAGCAAGGAGGAAGGATGTCTAGAGAGAGTTGAGAAGGGACAAGATGTTATCAGGGGCTCTTAGGAGAGATTGTAGCCAGTATTGCTATCCCACCCTGCATGCCCTCAGCTCATGTCTGTGTTCCCTCTCTGCCATGGTCTGTTTCTGCCATATTCAGGCTTCACTCAGTGGATCCCACTGCTTCTCTGTCAGAGAGCTTACTCCATCCCACAGGAGATTGTTGACACTGTGACTGAGCCACAGAGTCAAAACTGAGGAGACCAACTCTTACTGATCATCCCTCAGCCAAGCCAGACAAAAAGCCCGGTCTCCTCTCCCTCTGGGCAAGACAGTGGTGAAGCTGTGGTACAAAGGCTTCTGACTAGCCACCTCCCTCTACCACCGTGCAGGACTGAGTCCTGGTAGCCCACAGTGGTGATATGACTCTCTGCTCTTCATTCCTTTTCGGTCCCAGGTTCTGTCTGCATGCCCTCACTAACACTTTCTGAGACCACTTCCTTTATGCTTAATATTGATTGTCAACCCGACAGACTCCATGAGACACTGCTGGACGTGTCTGTGAGGAGTTTCCAGACTGTATTAACTGAGATGGGAATACTAATCTAACTGTGAGTGACACCACTCCAAGGGCTGAGGCCCAGAACTGATAAAAAGGAGAAATCAGTTTTCTAGGTAGCCTCCCTGGAGTTGTGAGTGAAAACAGGACCCTAAGAAAGACACAGGGATCGCCCAATGACAAAGAAATGGATGAGATCTACATGAACAACCTGGACGTGAGTGGCGGTAATGAAGGGCAAGGGTCGAGGGAAAGAGAGCTTAGGGGAGCGGGAGATCCCAGCTGGATCAAGAACAGAGAGGGAGAACAAGGAAAGAGAGACCATGATAAATGAAGACCCCATGGGAATAGGAAGAAGCAAAGTGCTAGAGAGGTCCCCAGAAATCCACAAAGATACCTCCACAATAGACTACTGGCAATGGTCGAGAGAAAGCCCGAACTGACCTACTCTGGTGATAGGATGGCCAAACACCCTAACTGTCGTGCTAGAAATCTCATCCAATGACTGAGGGAAGTGCATGCAAAGATCCACGGCCAGGCCCCCGGTGGAGCTCCAGGAGTCCAATTGGCGAGAAAGAGGAGGGATTGTATGAGCAAGAATTGTTGAGACCAAGATTGGAAAAAGCACAGGGACAAATAGCCAAACTAATGGAAACACATGAACTATGAACCAATAGCTGAGGAGCCCCCAACTGGATCAGACCCTCTGGATAAGTGAGACGGTTGATTAGCTTGAACTATTTGGGAGGCACCCAGGCAGTGGGACCAGGACCTGTCCTTAGTGCATGAGCTGACTGTTTGGAACCTGGGGCCTATGCAGGGACACTTCGCTCAGCCTGGGAGGAGGGGACTGGACCTGCCTGGACTGAATCTACCAGGTTGAGTTGACTCCCCAGGGGAGTCTTTGCCCTGAAGGAGTTCGGAATGAGGGGTGGGCTAGGGGGGAGGCGGGGGGGGGGGGGTTGGACAGGGGAATCCATGACTGATATGTTAAATTAAATTAAATTATAAAATAAAAAATAATAAATAAATAAATAAAATTTTTAAAAAAGGAGAAATCAGGGACCGGAAGGATGGCTCTGGGATAAAGGCCATCTATTGTTCTTTCAGAGGACCCAGGTTTGGTTCTGAGCACCCCACATAGAGGCTCACATCAGGAACTGAAGTTCCTGGAGATCCAATGCCTCTTCCTACTTCCTCAGGCACACACACATATGTTGTGTAAACATTCACTCAGGAACAAACACATATACATAAAATAAATATTTTTAAAATAACAAGCTGGGTAGTGGTGGCACACGCCTTCAATCCCAGTACTCAGGAGGCAGAGACAGGTGGATCTCTGTGAGTTTGAGGACAACTTGGTCTGCAGAGAGAGTTCCAGGACAGGCACCAAAGCTACACAGAGAAACCCTGTCTCAAAAACAAAAACAAAAGAACCAAACAAAGAATGAGCCAGGCGCTGGGGGCTGGTTCAGTGTGTGAAGTGTTTGCTCCATAAGCACAAAGGCTGAAGTTCAAATTCCCAGCACTCACAAAAAGTTGGGCATCACCACATGTGTCTGTGACCCCACGATTGAGGGTAGAGACAGATCCCCAAGACGTGCTGATTAGCCAACCTTAGGGGACACCTAACATCCTTCCCTCTGCATGTGCATGCATAGGTAGTGTGCATGCATGGATTCATGCATCCATATACTCTTATACATGCACATCACACACATACACTAAAAGAGAAAAGCTGATCTTGGGTACATTGGCTGTTTCTAGAAGATCTAAGTGCCTGAACCCTCTCGAGAATGTCTGAACTACCAAAATCTGCAAATAGCTTCTGGTGGCCAATGGGGACAGCCAGCTCTCAGGGGCTCACAAAGGCTTTGTGTTAAAGAAGCCACCGGGGATGCCTTGGGGGTCTGCAAATTCAGACTAAAGTAGGGTCACCTCTGTATTTTCACTGGTTTAGTTCACCTAAAAGAAAGAAATGTACTATTAATTTCTGTTCACAGAATGGTGTATTTCATTTGAACTAGGGTCCTGCTACGTTGCCCAAACTGACCTTGAACTCTTCCATTCTCCCGCCTTGCTCATCCCTGGGGAAGCCTAATTCTCCCTCCCTCCTCAGTCATTAATTGCCTTGAAGCAGAACCCCATGAAATGTCCTCCACCTACATTGCGTGTTAACTGGTGTTGTCATTGTTCTGGTCTTGTTCAGGCAGCCATATTGTCAAGATTTCTTTCTTTCTTTTTTTTAATGGTTTTTCAAGACAGGGTTTCTCTGTGTAGCTTTGGTGCCTGTCCTGGATCTCGCTTTGTAGCCCAGGCTGGCCTCGAACTCACAGAGATCCGCCTGCCTCTGCCTCCCAAGTGCCACCACCACCCAGCGTGATTTTTTTTTTTTTTAATGATGTGTTGATTTAGTTTTGAGGCTTTGGCAAGAGGTGGTCACTTTCTCTTTGTGAGCAATCAGTTAAGTCCACATCCCAACCACTCCCTTCAGTGAGCTCTCCCACGCCCATCTGAGCACTATGTGTGTTGGCCAGTTTCTGTGTTGACACAAAAAGGTTTCCTGTAATACGTTTCTCTGCCGATGCAGTAAGCCAGATCAAGCCAAATTGGAATAGTAAAAGAACAGGTTTATTTGAGCGCTGGTTCAAATCTGGCTACTTCCTGTTGGTATGGGATGATGTGGATATGGGGAGGGGGAGTCGGGAGTCGGTGGGCTCATACTCAGCAGGAGGTATGGGTGAAGAAGAATTTGGTTAACTGCCACCCTGGAGACCTCATGAATCAGTTCCTGGAGGAAGCGGAGAAAGCAAATTGCTAGAGGAAAAAAGAGATTATTACCACTGGCCCTACGAACAGGGCTAGCCGTGGGAAGAGAGAAGATTGCCAGAACCGGACTAAGATGTGCCCTGGTTGTATTGGCAAAGTTCTTCAGACAATTTGTGGAATGACTCGACAGTAGTTTCTACCAGGCCAGATTTGTTGATACAGTAGCAGCACTTTTCCCCCAGGAACATGCAGGTGTCTGTTAAGACAGCTGGAATAGATTTATACCTTGGTGTCATAGCAAAGGCTATGGCTTTGGGTTAAAAGGTATGACCATTTTGAGGGAAAAAAATGTTCCAAGGAGACAAAAGAGAGAGAGGTGAATGAGCAAGACTCAAGAGCAGATAGGCTTGACCATCATGGTCCCTCATCAGGGCATTCTGGAAAACCAGAGAGTAGAGGGTCCTGGTTGCTGGACAGACCATTCATCCTGGGTAGGTGCCTGCTTGAGCCTGAAGAGGTGGCACCAGCACTGATGTCCCAGGAGCTTGGGCTGGAAGGTGGTGGTTGAGGAGGAACAGCCTTCCATAAAGGAGCTCAAAAGGGCTCAGCCCTGTAGGACAGCAGTGGCCTGGAGGCAGGTAAGGGCAATGGGGAGGAGGGAGGGCCAAGACATCCTGAGTTCAATAAAGAACTTGGTGCATTGTTGTTTGACAAGTTCATTGGCCCTCTCAACCTTCCTGGAGGATTGTGGGTGGTAGGGGATATGGAGTTGTCGAGGGCTTCAGACATGAGCTCCATGACCCTGGAAGTGAAAGATGAACCATTGTCCATTTGGATGATCTGTGGCATGCCAAATCAAGGGATGATGTGTTCAAGGAGTACCTGAGCCACCACACCTGCTGTTTCCCTGGAGGTGGGGAATGCCTCTATCCATCCTGTAAAGGTGTCAACAAGAGTTAGGAGATAGTGGAGCCTTTTATGAGTGGGCATGTGGTTCATGCTGGGGATCAAAAGGCTGAGTCAGGAGATGCCAGCCCACCGTTCAGGGAGCAGCATGTAATGACACACAGGTCAACCTGCCAGTCCTTTGTCTGGTTAGTGTCCTTGGAGCTGGTGCAAGGGCTGGCATATCTGGAGGGTTCCCTGAAGGTTGGCCTTGGCACAAGTCCAGCAGGAGGAATGGACCAGAGGCCTTCCTGGCCGCATTTGAGGCAGGCCCCTGGCGGAGTTAACTTTGGCTGGGCCCTGGCAGGATGGAGCTTTGTGGACCTCTGCGGGAGAACCAATGGCCTCAGGGCAGCTGCCAAGGTGTGAACTTGGAGCATAGCCTTCTGTTGCAGTCCAACCTGCCAGGAAGATTCAGCTGCCTCCTCTTTGGCGTTGAAAACCTTAAAAGCTATTTTCATCAACTCCTGTATGGGGGTTCGGGGACCATCCTCAGCCTTTTTTAGTTTCTTTCTAATATCTGGTGGTGACTGGGAAACGAAATGGGTAGCCAGGACCTTGGCTCCCACTGGGGAGGCTGGATCAAGGTGAGTAGAGTAGGCGGGCAGGATCCCAGCATGGTAGGGTGGAAGAGCAGACAGGAACAAATAGGGAGATAGGACTTGTTGCAGGAGGAGCGGGTAGGTAGGATCCCAGCATGGTCAGATCAAACACCAGGAAAGGCTGCTGTGGGATAATGCTTTTGTACATTGGTTTAATAAAACGCTGATTGGCCAATAGCCGGGCAGGAAGTATAGGCAGGATAAACAGACAAGGAGAATGCTGGGAAGCAGAAGGCTGAGTCAGGAGATGCCAGGCCACCGTTCAGGGAGCAGCATGTAATGACACACAGGTAAAGCCACGGAACATGTGGCGACATATAGATGAACAGAAATGGGCTGAGTTTAAGTGTAAGAGCTAGTCAGTAGGAAGCCTGAACTAACGGCCGAGCAGTTTTAATCAATATAAGCCTGTGTGTGTTTGCTTGGGTCTGAGTGGCTGCGGACGGGGTGGGACACAGGAAATTTTTCAGCTACAAAAGTCTAGTGAGTAAAAAAGGCAAAGTGGGTACCTTTTGGCAGGTCCTTCCGAGGTCTGCCACTAAGAGAGCACACCACAAACAAAAGAGTTTGTGCAAGAGGTTTATTGGGAAGTGGGGAGAGTGAAAGAGACATGAGAGAGGCAGGTAGACAGACAAACGGAGCAGGGAAGAGACAAGAGGAAGAAGAGGGGGGGGTGCCCGTGACTCAGGCAGTCCAGTCAGGGTGCAGGGCTGGGGGTCATTTCCTGGGTGAAAAGGCCCCTGGAGCCACCATGACCCCGGCCAACAAAACCTGGGCTGCTGAGCACTGGCTCCAGAGCGGCAGGTGTGTGTGTGTGTGTGTGTGTGTGTGTGTGTGTGTGTGTGTGTGTGTGTGTCTGTCGCGGAGTGTAGAGCTCAAAAACCCTGGATCAGGGAGCTCAAACCATTTGTTTTGGGCGTATGGTGTGAGGCAGCCCCAATTTGGTTACATTTTGCAGCAGACACCCCAGGGTCGACTGAGGATTGGGTTTAGACCCAGGGTTGCCCATTTTCAAGCCTGTGCCGGAGACTGAAGACTAGGGCAAGGCATCCTCCAAGACAGCCTGGGATTGAGCAGTGGGGTGGGGGCAGCCTTTGGGAAGGACATCTCCTAATACAGAGGTCCCCAGAACAGAAAATGTCTCTGCTCTGGAAATGTATCAGGCTTGCCCTGGCATGGCCAAAGCTTGGCAGGGGATCCCAGGGATCCTGGACCCAGAAAGAGGTACCCAGTATCTCTGTAGGCAGTAGCTGGGAAACAGGTGGAGTCAAAAGTTGATCATGTCTGGTGGAGAGAAAGATAAAGGGAGAGGAGTGCCCCCAACATGGCTGGAGGACCTGGTCCACCTGTCGAGAGGGATCAAGATAATAGGTTTTCTGTGGCTGGATAATAGGTTTCTCCACTGATGCAGTAAGCCAGATCAAGTTGAACTGAAAAAGCAAAATAACAGGTATGTTTGAGCAAAGCAATTCCCAGGTGAGTTCTCCAGTCCCAGAGATCGAGGCCAGACAAGTCTCATGCCTGAGCTAAAGCAGGAAGCTTATATAGCTTATAGGTGAGGGGTGATGACGTGTCTGCCACACGCTGGGTAGTTTATACCTAGACACGGTCAAAGGCTGAATGCTTTAGGCAGGGACTTGGTTGTTGGCAACTTCAGGGCAGGAGATTCCATAGCCACCAAGAATGTGGAACTGGGCTTTTTGATGCCTTCCCTTTGTTGGGGATTCTCCGAGAGGGCAGAATTTGGAGAGAGAAAGGGAGGAGGGGAATAGGGCTTTCTGGATCAAGCAGGAGTGAGCTGGAGGTTCCAATCAAACACAACTCAAGCTAAGGTCATCTGGGAAGAGGGAACCTCAATTGAGAAAATGCCTCTGTGATATCGGCATATAGGCATTTCTGTGGATCACTTTCTTAATTAAAGACTGATATGAGAGAGCCCAGCTCACTGTGGGCAGTACTACCCCTGAGCAGGTGGTCCTGGGTTGTATAAGAAAGCAGGCTGAGCAAGCTATGAGACTCAAGCCAGCAAGCAACATTCCTCCGTGGCCTCTGCTTCAGTTCTTACCTCCAGGTTCCTACTCTGACTGCCCTCAGTGATGGGGTATAACCTAAGAGTTATAAGATGAAATAAATCTTTTACTTCCTAAGTTGCTTTTTCCCATAGGATTTTATCACAGCAACACAAACACTAGGACACTATGCATTCTTCTTAATTGCCCCAGGGTCACCAGGCCATCTGGGACAGCTCCTGGCCCAGAGCCCAATGGCTATTCAAATGAGCAAGTGATAAGCCTTCTCCTCTTGACTCCGCTACCACTTCCCACCAGACCATTGGCCTGGTGCCTAACCTGGGTGTGTCGCTTGAGCAGCCTTGCACAGGGCTGTGGCTCCCCAGACACAGTGGATGGAGCGCCTTCCTGTTTTCTTGACCTGCATCTGGTCTAGCCACAGCTCACTGATATGGGGTAAGTGTGTTTTGCTGGCTTTCCTTTTTTAAATTTTTGATTGGTTTTCCTCTGCAAAGGGGTTTAGGAAGGACTTTCCTTGACTAGTTCAAGGCTAGTTTCAAGGATATATGGGTCCTTTATTTAAAGCTAATAGAAGGCACTGGGAAGACCTCTCAGCTGTTAAAAGTGCTTGCTACTTTTTCAGAGGACTGGATTCCATTCCCAGCGCCCACGTGTGGAGGCTCCAAACTGCCTGTAACTCCAGCTCTAAGGGATTTGACGCCCTCTTCTGGCCTCCATGGGTATCTGCTTGCACACACACACACACACACACACACACACACACACACACACACACACACACACAGTCATACAAATAAATCTTTAAGGCCAATAAAAGCAAGTCCAGGGAGGCCCGAGGTCCTGTCTGCATTGCCCGACTCACCACACAAGGTGCCTTTCCGAGCAATGAAGCAGGTACCTGAAGAGTCCTGGCTGTAGCACTATCTCTAGAGAACTGTCTAGAAGACAATCTCCAGGATGGAACATAAATTCTGAATGGAAGAAACAGCTCCCCATCCCAGCTCCAGGTGTTCCCACGGTGTTCTCTGTTCCTACAGGACTTTTCCACCTCTTTAAGGCACCATGAATGTTAAACTGGGTGCACAGGCAGATTGGAGTTCCCCTTTCAGATAGGAGCCTGCCCACTTCCCGGCATGATCCCCACCCAGGGAGAGCAGAGACCCTCCCCCACGGCCCAATCTCATTCTGCTCCTCTCACACACTCCGGGTTCTTGAGGTTCTTTTCTGGATTTGTCTCTCAACTTTTCAACACTCACTTAAGCAAGAACTACATCGGATTCCAAGGGCAGAAGCAATCTAGGAAAGATGCAAACCCAAGTTCCTCTGGACGGATAGAGGGATTCCCATGAAGGGGGAAAAAAATGAAATTTTTTAAAAATAAATTTTGAGACACCTACCTAGCCCAGAGAGGCCTTGAACTCACTCCACAGTCAAGACTGGCCTCCAACTCTTGGTCTTCCTGCCTTTGCCTCCAGAGTGCAGGATTTTTCCCTATCTCGCCATGCTGGGCTTGTTTGAAGGATGCAGGGCTGACAACTCTATTCCCATCCTGTGCTCAGGCTTCTGGACAAACCGCTTTTCCTTCCTTGGTGGCCCCTCTAGCGGCATCTAAGGAAAGATGCCCCCACATACCTTGGTTTCTGCTTCCGGCGCGAAGGGTCCTTCCTCTCCCAGCTCCTGGAATGCAGCTCAGGGGCTCCCACCAACTCACGTACAAAGCCTCGCCCTCTATTGTTATCCCTCCCCAGCAGCTGTTCCTAACTAGTACCCAGCCTGTGCTCGGCCATTCAAGCTCGCCCTTCTGACCTGTGAGGCTGCAGTTTGGGCTCACGACTGGATCCAGCAACAACAGCAACGCTAACGTAACTCAGTGTAACTGTCAACGCTGACTGAGTAATGTGATAGGTAATGTTCACTGTCAGCTTGGCAGAGTCTAAAGCCACCTGGGAGATGGGGCTCTGGGCTTGCCTGTGGGTGATATTTTGATTACATTAACTAAGGCTGGAAGACCCATCTTAATCAATGAGACCATTGCCTGGGCAAAGGACTTTGAATTTTATAAACCGGAAAAGACAGACTAAACATGTATTCATCACTCTCTGCTTCTTGACTGTGGACGCCATGTGACCAGCTGCTTCAAGCTCCTTCTACCCAGACTTCCATGCTGTGAGGGACTGTACCCTGCTACCCGGACTTCCATGCCATGGTGGACTGGACCTTTGAACTGTGAGCCAAGGTTAGCCCTTTTTCCTCTAAGTCAGTGGGGGCTTTTTTTTGGGGGGGGGGGTGTTGTTGTTTGTTGTTTTTGTTTTTGAGACAGGGTCTCACTGTGTAGCTCTGGCTGATCTGGAAGTTGCTGTGTTGACCAGGCTGTCCTCACAGAGGACTCACAGAGATCCATCTGCCTCATTTGTCAGTGGGTTTTTTTGGGTTTTTTGGGGGGGGGGGTTGTTGAAACAGGGTTCCTCTGTAGTTTTGGAGCCTGTCCTGGAACTTACTCTGTAGACCAGGCTGGCCTCGAACTCACAGAGATCCGCCTGGTTCTGCCTCCCGAGTGCTGGGATTAAAGGCATGCGCCACCACTGCCCACTTGTCAGCGTTTTTAATCACAGCAACAAGAAAAGAAAAGCCTAATGTAGACATCTATGCTGTAGAAATATATGTTGCTTGGGCTTGGGCCAAATACAACATTGTTCCAGCCATTCCTAACTTTTCAGAGGGTCTCTTTCTGCAGGAAAACTTTCCCCAGGTGGGTTATCCATTTTTACCGTGGCTCTGGATGACCAGAAAGGACCTGAATTACTTGCTCCTTCCGAACTGGATTGCTTCTCATAGTCCTAACAGAGGCAAGTAGGGTTCAGTTTGTCCCTCCATGGTTAAAAAGTAACTCACGCTGAGTATGACATCAGCAGTGGCCAATGCCTTTGATCCCAACACTCAGGAGGCAGAGTGATCTCCGTGAGACTGAAACCAACCTGGTCTCCACAGAGAGTTCCAAGCCAGCCAGGGCTACATACTAACACCCTGTCACAAACAAACAAGCGACTCACTTTATGTGATTGGAAGGAGTTACTTCACAGCTGACGCTGTAAACTTATTTTAAAACTTAGTATATGTGCACATGCGTGCATGCACGTGTAGAGGTCAAAGGACAACTTGTGAGAGTTGGTTCTCTCCTTCCACCGTGTTCCAGTGGTTGAACTTGGGTCCTCAGGCTTGGCAACCATGTCTTTACCTGCGGAGTCATTTCTCCAGCCTGAACTCTGTTAACTCTCTGGTAGATTAGCTCAAAGTCTGTAAGACTATTTTCTGGAGGGAGAGGGAGCAGAGGCAGTACCTATACTATTTTTCTTTCTCTACAATGCTGTTTAACTACATTTATTCATGTACCTACTTATTTATTTGAGCGTGTGTGTATGTACGCCCAGCACATGTGGGCTGAGTGCCGTGGTACAGTGAGGACAGCTTGTGGGAACCAGTTCTTTTTTTTACACCGTATTAGTTCCTGGAAATCAAACTCAGGTTTTCAGACTTGGCAACAAGCACCTTTACCTGCTGGGCCATCTTACCAGCCCTGGTACAATTTTTCTGTACTAGTTTTTATACCAAATTAGTGTTGATATCACCAGTGGAGTGATAATTTATACACTATAATAATGGCATATATGCCAATTTCTGTACTAATACTGTCTGTAATGTAACAGTTCTGACAATGTCCTCTCTCCCTCTCTCTCTCCCTCTTTTTCCTTCCTGCTGTTGGATTCCACTAGCCAAGCATTCCACCACTAAGCTACACTCCAGCCCATATACTTCTGTGTGTACTAATGATTTCTGCACCTTAATAATACTTTCTATACCTGCAATACAGATATACTTAGAGGTCTATAGTAGCAATAACCCCAAAATGATACTCTGTGTAACTTTGTGCTGTGGTTCCTCTTCTCTAATGTCAATAATGCCCTGGAAAATGAAGCTAGCAATACTGCTGGCCTGAGAGAGCTGTTCTAAGCATTAAAGGGCAGCGGGAGAGTGGTAAATCAGAGAAACCGAGGTACACAGGAAGTTCTTATAAACTGTAAGTATTAGCTGGATCCGGGGCCAGAGTATGGTTTTTCAAGCTTTGGGAGGCCACGCATGAGTAGTGCCGCCGCAGGAGTTGATCGGACTTGACCCCATATTTTCTTGTCCTCACTTTCTCCTTCAGGGAGGTGCTTTCTTATTGGCCTGGGGCAGGCTGACTCATTTCACTTTGGACCTTAGTATTACGTTTTGAAAATAGATTTTTAGGACTTCCCTTTGCAGTTCAAATTTGATTTTATGTGGGTGTGGGGGGGAGGTGTGGTCTTGCTATGCAGTCCAGGCTGTCCTCAAATTCCAGACCCTCCTGCTTCCAACCTCTGAGTGCTGGGATTGCAAGCATGCTCCACCAAGGCAGGAATGGAGCCATTCCTGGAACCATTTGGAGGAGAAGCCAATGGATTAAGATAGACTGTTCCATATGGTTTGTGAAATAAATGAACAGAAAAACCAGTATGTGTGAGGATTCGCGATTCTCCACTACTACACAGTGCCTAGGATAGTGTCCTCAGAAGCCCCGAGACTTCTACAGAAGGAGAGGGGACAACATTCCGTGCTTCCAATGTCGCGCCTCTGAGAGGCAGGTTGAGAACTGAACCACACAGGCCGCAGAAAACAAATGGAATTTCTGTAGTCAAGTGAAAGATGATCCAGCCTGGTTTCATTTATGTAAAGTGTCTGGAAAAGCTAATTTACAGTGACAGAAAATAGATCAGTGCTTGACTGGGGCCGGGGTAGGAGTGGGGACTAACCAAAAATGGGTGTGAGGGAACATTTTGAGGTAGTGGAAATGCTCTAAAACGGGATTGCTGGGGATAGTGTTACCACTCCGTTAAGTTTTCTGAAACCATTCAATTGTGTGTGTACAATGGGTGACTTTCTATATAAAGGCTGCTTTTTTTTTCTTTTTAAGTTAGTGTGGGTAAGTGAATTAAATCAGTATGCCAAATAGAGATTACTATCTACGTTATAATTCTGACGGCACCACTGCCACAATAAATTAGGAAAAAAAAAAACAACCTTACATCCCATCCCCGGGCTCAGTTTCCTCACCTCTTCAGCGGGTGATGCTAACAGGCAGCTAAAATGAAACACCTTCAAGAAAGCACCACTTAGCACACCATCAATGACAAAGCTATTGCTGTTTCTTTATTTTTCCTTTTTTTTTCAATTGTATGTGTATGAGTGTTTTCCCAGCAAGCATGTTTGTGCACCATGTGCATGCAGTGCCTGTGGAGGCCAGAAGGGGGCACCAGATCCCCTGGGACTGGAATTAAGGAGTGTTGTGAGCCACAGTGTGCCTGCCAGTCCTCTGCAGGAGCCACAAATGCTCTTAACTGCTGAGCCATCTCTCCAGCCCCCCAGTACTTCTTAAACTATTGTTATTTTATCCTTGACATAAGAATCTAAGAGATGGGGAGCCAACTATTTCTTGACTTGGGAGGAATGTTCTTTCAATGCCCTCATTCTCAGTGGTTTCACAGTTTCTGTCTCTAAAGGTCCTTGACTATAGCCTCTCCTTCTGAGTCAAGCTGGGAAGATAAAAGGCAAGTCATCTGCTACGAGGCAGGCGAGCAGTTTGTGGAGTGGCAGGAGCTTGTGGCCGCTAAGGAGCTGTCCCAGTATGGCTGCCCCTAGGAGACGGCCAGAGATAGATGAATCAGAGGGCTGGAGAGATGACTCCGTACTCAAGATCACTTGTTGCTTTTGCAGAGGACCCAGGTTTGGGTTCCAGCACCCACATGGTGGCTCTCAATCACGTGACTCCAGTTCAAGGGGATCTGATGCCCTCTTCTGATCTCTTCTTCAGGCACCAGACACACTTGTGGTGCACATACATTTGTGCATGCAAACCAATCTAGGACAGCTAGATGGATTAGTTACTCTTACCACTGTGGTGACCAATGCTTGTCAAAAGCAACCTGAGGAAGGAAGGGTTTCTGCTCACACTGTCCAGTCCATCATGACGGAGAAGGCGTGGGAGCAGGTGTGACACAGTCACATTGTATCTGCCATAGAAAGCAGAGAGAAGTGAATGCTGGGGATCGGATTGCTTTGGCCTCTATATTCAGTCTGGAACCCCAGCCCGTGAGATGGTGCCCCCCACATTTAGATTAAGGTGAGTCAGCCCTCTTCAGGAACACCTTCAAAGACAGGTTAGTCTTCTAGGTGAGCCTAGATGTGCCAAATTAACAATCTATATTAACCACCAGGGTAGACATGATCTAGACAACTGACTGTATGCCTGGGTCCATGATGCCCAGAGGAAAGTCAAGGCTGCCTCCCAGAAGGAAACTGTCTTGTGTTAGAGTTCTCTAACGGAACAGAACTGACAGAACAAATATATATATTCATATGTGTGTGCATGTATGTATGTGTGCATATACATATGGAATGGAGTTTATTAGCATGGTTTACAGGCTGTGGTCCAGCTAGTCCAACAATGGCAGTCTCCTGATAGCAAGGCAAGGATCCCATACTTGTTCAGTCCATGTATGTCTCAACCATCCTAATCTTATCTTGGAGTCCCAAAGGATTTCTAGAGAGCTGCTGGTCTTCAGTTTCTGTTGGAATCCTAAAGAAGCAGGTTCTAATGCCAGCAAAGGAATACCTCAGCAACAAGAGAGATAAACTTGCCATCAAGAGTGAAGCAGGCAAAAAAAAAAAAAAAAGCTTCCTGTCTCCATGTCCTTTTCTAGAAGTGGTGGCCCAGATTTAGGGTGGGTCTCCCCATCTCAAATGATCCAGTCAAGAAAATCCCTCACAGGTGAGCTTCGGTTTTAGTTGATTCCAAATGTAGTCAAGTTGATGACCAAAATTACCCATCACAGGTAGAAGCCATGACAGAGGAAGGGGCCTGGTCCCAGGGCCTGTGGGAAAGTTTGCTAACTGCTATGTACAAAGGACACTGCTTTCTGAAGTTAGCAAGCAAGGGTGGACAAGATAAGTAGCAGGATTCTGGAGAGAAGAGGCCTAGCTAGAGCCGTCCCAGAGCCTTGTCCCACTTTGTCTTTGGCTGGTCAGACTGAACATTCAATTTATCCCATTTATATTCACCCAGCTCCTGCTGTGTGACCAGGCTATCCTGAAAGAGGTCCTGACCCTCACAGACTCCATAGTCTAGAGGAAGATACAAACATTCGAAGTAGCCTATAACGTAACTACTACCATGGGAGGGGACGCAGCTACCCTTGGATGACTTAGGTCAAGATGTCAGCCCAGACTTTTCAGAGGAAATGACATCTTAGCAGCAGCTTGAGGAGCAAAAAAGAGCAAAATTGCCCTCAGCCATTCCCCTGCAAACAGTCCTAATGAAACTCACTGGGTCACAGACACTGAAGAACCCCAGCATGGAAGAGGAAGGGGGACTGGTTGGGAAGAGGGAGGGGATCCAGGAGCGAGAGGCTGTATTAGCTACTTTTCCGATCCTGTGATAAAATGTCATGACCAGAAGCAGCTCATAAAAGGAGGAGTTACTTGAGCTCACAGTTCCAGAGGGAGCATCCATAATGGCAGGAGAGGTATGGTAGCAGTCAAGTTCCAGAATCTCAACAAATAATGCCATCAATTCAGAACCAAGTGTTCATGAAGGTGAGCCTATGAAGGGCGTTTCTTATTCAGACCACCACAGAGGGGCACAAGAAGAAGTCATAGGGTTGATTATGATCAAAATACATCATATACATGGAAGAAATGTCATAATGAAACCCATTAGTATATATTTATATACATATTATATAACCCATTAGTATATATTTGTATATTATATGACCTATTAGTATATATATTTAGTTATATTTTGTATATAACTCATTAGTCTATGTTTACATATATATCTAAACTCATCAATATATACTTATATGTACAAATATTACCCATTAGTATATATTTATATATTATATAACCAATTAGTATATGTTTATATTTATATATGCATATAAAACTCATCAGTATCTATTTATATATATAGGTATATATAACCCATTAGTATATATTTACATATATTATATTCATTAATGTGTATTTACTATAATAAAAACAGAAAAATTGAAAATGAGCAAAGATTTGGAGGGGGGAGTTCTTGGCAGAGAGGGAATGAATGTCCAAAGAGCCTGGGCCAGGTGTCACTCTGTGTTCAAAGAGCAGAAGAAGCCAGCATCTCTGGAGCAGAGTGTAAAGGAGGCAGATGATGGATGCTTCAGTAGTCAGAACCAGACTTTGGTATTGGCCTTGGGAAACACACTGACTTCATCCTGGGTACCACTACTGAGAACCATTAGTAGAGTGATGAGCAGAGAAGCCAGTGACCTGATGTGTAGATTATTCCAGCCATTGTGGAGAAGACACTTTTGGATGCAGGAACTCTCTCATTCGACTGTTACTGGGAACACAGGCTTGAACATCTACCTGAGATGCTCTTGGGCCTTGTCTGAGATGCAGGAAGTCAGGGCCAGGCCTTCCCTTGGTACTGCTGGTCTTAGGAGACCTTTGCTTCAGGTAGTTTTTTCTGTTTAGGCCCTGCTCTCAGAGACTTCTCCCATACCCGACCCTGACAGTTAGGGGTCTGCCTGCCTCTGGAAGCCTACCTTCAAAGACATTGCAATCCCCATCAGCTCTCATAGGTAAGATTTGAAAACACAGAAGAAAATGGTAAGAGTCAAAGAGAAAAAGGAAGATTTGGAAAGAAGGGCTGGGGGCTGAGGATGTGGCTCAGTTGGTAGAGTGCCTGCCTAGCATGCCCCAAACCCTGGGTTCTATACCCAGCATGGCAAATACTGGAGTAGTGGCTTAGGCTGGTTATCCCTGCACTCAAGAGGCAGAGGCAGGAAGAGCACAAGTTCAAGATCATCCTAAACCACATAGTCAATTGAAGCCCTGTGGTGATATTTTATTTGTGCTGAAATGTGATATTTTATTTGTGCTTTGATAAATAAACCTTGCCTGGAGATCAGGGGGGAACAGGCCAGCCATTTTAAGTAGACAAAGTCAGGCAGCACACACCCTTAATCCGATCACTTATCAGGCTGTGTGTGTGTGTGTGTGTGTGTGTGTGTGTGTGTGTGTGTGTGTTTTTTTCAAGGCCACACTAGGGAACAGAGCAAAGTGTGGTGATACACGCCTTTAATCCCAGTACCAACCATAGAGACCTGGAGGTCTATACAGACAGTGACAAGGAAGTGAGGTAGCTGGGCTAAGAGCCAATGAGAGGGCAGAAAAGCAAGGCAATAAAGGCGTGGGTAGACAGGAAGTAGCTCTCATTTGGAAGCTGCAGAGCTGGTGAGGTAAGGTTGGCTGGTGGCTTTCCCTATTTCCCTGATCTCTAAGGCTTTCACCCCTATATTTGGCTCTGTGTTTTTTATTTAATAAGGCCATTTCGAAATTTGTCTACAGAGCCCAGCCTGGGATATATGAAACCCTGTCTAAAAAACAAATACATATATAAATTTTTCCCCAAGGAATCTCTTTAAAACTTCTTGAACTCTGTTATAACCTCTTTCATCTTTTGGAGCCACAGATATGTTTTACTGTGTGAAGTATACTATGTGCTCTGACAGTTAATATTGGTAGTTATGACAGGCATAGAAGAAAAAAATATATGTATATACACAGTAAATTGGAACTGAATAAGAATATTAAAGTCTGCCGGGCGGTGGTGGCCCATGCCTTTAATCCCAGCACTTGGGAGGCAGAGGCAGGCCGATCTCTGTGAATTCAAAGCCAACTTGGTCTACAAAGCAAGTTCTGGGACAGCCAGGACTATTACAAAGAGAAACCATGTCTCAAAAAACCAAAAAACTAAACAAAAAGTATAAAAATCATAGTAGGAAGAATAGGCCCAAGAACTTACCAAACACCAGACTGAGGAAAGAAAAGGGCCTAATTCCCTCACCTGGACCCCATAAAGAGGACACAGAACCCTGGGATCAACCCCTCACTGACCTGTCCTGACCACCCAGTGTACGTGTCAAGGGACAAAGAACTCTCTCAAGGTTTTCAGTTTAGCCCCCCCACTGCCGACTCCACTTCCCTGAACTGCCTCCCTCTGAGCATTGACCCGGATCCTGCCCTCTCTGGCCCCACACCTCACACTTCTGAGGCTCCACTCAGCTCTCATCCAGGAACCTGATGCAGCAGCCGCTGAAGCAGAAGCAGAAGCCTTAGATTCATTTTTCTGACCCCCCGCAGAGACTTGGTTGACATCCTGTCCTCTTCCCTCTCTGGCTCTCGGTGGGTCTCTTTGAACCTCCTTGAACTCTGCTGTGGCCCCCTTTCGCCCTCCGTAGCCATTCTGTTTTACCGCGTGAAGTACAAAGTGTCCTCTGACAGTTAATATTGCTAGTTAAGATGGGAATAGAAGAACCTGCTGCCTCGGCCAGCTATTTATGGCATCAGGGCTTCTGACAAACTGCTGCCCGCAGAAGCGACATACCTTGTGAGTTTATTGTTATTTAGTGATTCTGACATCCTGGAAAGACACAAGCCAGTCCCTTTCTGACCTAGCCTGTCTAATTTCCTTTTTAATTTCTCCCAGGGGTAACACCCAGGCATTTGTGCAGGTTAGGTAAGTGATCTACCATGGACATCCCATCCTGAGCCCCTCACCTAACCCGGAACCCCCCCACACCCGCTTTCAGGGCCCCAGCTCTAAAGACTGACACCCAGGTCATTAGGGCTTCAATATGTGAACTGTGGAAAGAAGTGCAACTCATAACAGCAAGATGGGGGTAAACAAATAGAACCGTCTGGAAGCCCTGGAGCTCTCTCTCGGAGCTCTCTTAGGGAGCGTGAGGCAAAGACTAAGTGTCTCAAACAGAGAAATTACAGACTCATAAACTAAATGAGCCAGAACTACCATAAATCAGGAGTGATCCTGTACACGAGCAAAAATTAAAATTCAACTCACGTGCGAGCAACAACCACAATAGCTCAAGTTCTACCTAACAAAGAATATATTATGAAAAACACTTAGAAATACCAGCCAGGCACGGTGCTTAGAGGCGTTAATCAGCAGAATTGTCACTGACGGTTTGGAGCTTAAGAGGGGCCCTGAGGCCCATTGCACTTTGGGGTAATAGAGATTTATTGAGACTTGTCAATGCCATGGACGGGCACACAGACAGCTCCATGGTAGGAGCCCCGTGGAGAGTTTGTGCCCACGAGGCAGAGTCAGGGTCCCTTTTGATAGGTTTCAGAGCAAGGAGGAGGTTTCCTGTCCCTAGACTGTCTCTTGCTCCCCGAGCATGGCAGAGGAGAGGGCGTCTTTCATTGCCCGGAAGGAAGGAATGTGGGACTCTGAGGAAATGGGGAAGAGAGAGGGGACACAGGAAAACTTCCCTGGGGAAGTGAGAATGACTCCTGCCCCTCTCCAGGATCCCAGCACCTGAGGAGTCCAGAGAGCTAGAGACTCGCGGGAAGGTGGGTTAGGAGTGTCCCTTTATAGAAGAACCAGGTGGGCGTGGCCTGAGCCCTGGCCCTGTCTGAATTCTAAGATTTTATACCTGAAAATTATATATGTAAGTGAAATTTCAAATTTTTAGCGAGTTTTTCCCCCTTTCTTTTCTTCCCACCCCCCCCCCCCGCCCCCCAGTTGTTTTAATTTTTGAAGATGTGATTTGCCTGTAATACAGGCTGGCCTAGAACTCACTACGCATAGCCGATGATAATCTTGGAACTTCTGATCCTGCTGCCTCTACCTCCAAGTGCTGGTGGAATTATGGGTAGGCACCTCAGTGCATGGGCCAGCAAAATGTTTGTGCAGGTTATTCTACAATTTAACTGGAGAGCTAGAAATCTTTGAATAGTTAGGAGAACTTCTAAAAGAGACTGAGGAGAAGCTCACCTACAACCCCGGCAAGAGTGAAGACATTCTAAATAGATACACTTGGGCCCCTCCCTTTAGCTATAAGATTATTGGATGGTCCCCCAGGAAATAATATCCCCCTCCCTGACAGGAGTCTCATGATAGAAGGAGGAAAAGGCTGGAACCAGCTACCAGCCAGAGAAGGAACTTGTCCCCCAATGAAGAGACTACAGGAAGTTCCTCCATGTTGTCAGACTACCTTCCGGGAGAGACTGAAACCAAAGCTGTGATGGGTAGTCGATGGGGGAGACCACCCCTTCCTTGACTAGGGATAGCTTAGTTATGCACACCTCCTGCTCTCTGTTTAAATCCCAATCTCGTGTAGGACGCTGAAGGGGGAGTTGCGGGAGGGGTGTCACTAGACTTCTTCCTTCTTCCTCCTGGTGTGGCCACACTGAACAAACAATTCTCCCTTCCTGATTCTTACCGTCTTTTTGATCGGCATACTGAGGCTGTGGAGCAGGGCCTAGCTTGTTAGGGACGTCTTGAGTCAGTCATCCCTTATGGTTGTTAGTGACTCGTGGAGTCTATCCTGGAAGGAGATGACAGATTGCATGGTCCCAGGAAGCTGCTGGAAGGAACCTCTTTACTTCAGGGACTTTCTTATCCTCCCGAGTCAACCAGCATCAGTACCCTTTTACCTCTACTTGGTAAGGCTGAGAAGCAGGTATTTGGACTTTGTGTTGGTCTTTGAGGGCTGTAGTGAGACACTGGGGTTCTGTTCAACCATTTAAGACAGAAACAAAGGTACGCAGAGGTGGAGGCAAGAGAATCGGGAGTTCAAAGCCATCTTCAGTCATATGTCAAGTTTGAGGAAACCAGCCTGGGCTGTGCATGAAACCCTCATTTGGTTTGAAACAAAAAACAAGCCGGGCAGTGGTGGCGCACAACTTTAATCCCAGCGCTTGGGAGGCAGAGGCAGGCGGATCTCTGTGAGTTCGAGGCCAGCCTGGGCTACCAAGTGAGTTCCAGGACAGGCCAAAGCTACACAGAGAAACCCTGTCTGGGGGGGGGGGGGGGCGGGGAGAAAGAAAAAAACAAAACTCCCAAAGCAAAAAACAAACAAACAAAAAACCAACTTGCCAGGCATGGTGGGTCCAGGTCTTTGATCCAAGCACTTTCGAAGCAGAGGCAGATGAATCTCTGTGTGAGTTCCAGCCCAGCCTGATCTTTTCTCTGAATGGATCAACGATCAAAAGACCCTACATAAAAGATAAAGTAAAAACTAACAGAAGAAAATAGAATATTTTTGTGACTTCAGCGGTAGAAGACTTTCCTAAACAAAATCTGTATGTGGCTATGTGCATGCACGCAAGTGCCTGAGGGCGTCACCAATCAAGAGAGTAGGAACGTGTCTGAGCTCTTTCTCAAGGACTCAGCTGAAACCCTACATTTCCACTCTGTCCTCTCCATGATTCACCTTCTCAGAGAATAAGGTCCTTTTTAGCAGAAGTCTTTGAGGTCTGTTCAGGGCCACTGTCATGTTTACCTCCATAGTGTGGCTCGGAGTGTGTGTGTGGGGGGGGGGGGGGTGTAGGATTCTTATTTTTATAATGATACTTTTGTTCTATATTGATAGGAAGTAATAATCTGAATCGCTCTCCTGGGCATTAATGAACAACTGTGGATATGAGAAAGGTATCCTAATTTGGGGGTGAAGGGGTGATAGTATTATCTGAATACCCCTTCCCTGTTTTCTCCAATCCAGCCTATTTGTACCTGCATCTCCAACAAGGGCTTAGGAAGGCTGCCCATGGAGAGAAGAGGAGCTGAGGACAATGGAGTGGGGAAGGGTCCCCTTCCATTCTCTTCTTCCACACCCCTTGATTTAGTAACTAACCCAGCGTCGTCGCTTCTACCCAGCACTGAACACTTCATCTTTTCATGGTGTCGGAGAGGAGTGATGGGAGAGACGACAAGTCAGGTGACTCACAAGCCTTTTTAAAAACGTATTTTTGTTTTATGTATGCATATTTTGCTTGCATGCATGCCTATGCACCATGTGTTCCTGGTGCCCAAAAAGGCCAGAAGAAGGTTCAGAGGCCCTGGAACTGGAGTTACAAATGGTTGTGAGCTGCCATGTGGGTGCTGGGAATTGAACCATGGTCCTCCGGAAGAACAGCTACCACGGAGCCATTTCTCCAGCCCCTCAAAGGCCCCTCTGTGTGTCAGCTCCTACTTGACATACCCACAGCTGAGACTGGTTTCTTTCATTTTAGTCTCAGAAGACCCACACTCCCATGTCTTGCCAGATAAGACAACTGGGAATTGAACACCTTCCAGCAGATTCCAGGGACTTAATACACCTGAAAAAAAAAAATGAAGTATTTTAGGACCCTAACTTAAAATAGTCTTCTTATCTGTGCACATCAGAAAAGGTGACTTTCTCTCTAAATATGCAAAGAGGAAGTTTCTGTACTTACATAAAACTTTACAATCCTTTGGCTGGAAACAAGAGAGATATTGTCTTAGTTACTTTTCTAACTAAGAAAGGTGTTAACCAAAGAACCTGGAAAACCATAAATCAACACATGCTTTAAAGGGAAGAAACGCAAGCCAGGTTCAAGGAGGATTAACAGAGTCCTGGAAGTTTAGGAGAAACCTCTGAGAGGGCAGCTGGGGCTGAGATCAAAAGATGCCCAGGATTCGCCAGCAGGGAGGATGCCTTGTGGCTTGTGGGAAAGCCTTCATCTTGCATCACAGACCCTGGACTTCTGAGCCTCCTGCCTCCATCTCCCGAGTGCTGGGATTTCAGGTATTTGCTGTCACCTGTGACTTCTGTGGTACTGATGATTAAACCCAGGGTCTTGTGCGTGCTAGACACGCACTCTACCAACTGAGCACATCCCAAGCCCTGCCATGTGTTATTTCCATAAAACACATCCTTCATTGCCAGTTACCTATGCACGTGACACAAAATCTGCTCTGCCAGAATATGAGCTCTTCTCCCAATGCAGATGGTTCCAAAGATGTCCCTGCAACCCTAGTGACTCCTATAAGTGCTCAGGAAGGGCCCAGAAAGCCAGTCCAGTTAGCTACAAGCAACACTGTGGAGTCACTTTGGATGCCTCTCCCCAGCCTGGGTTTACAGTGTCTGCTGGTGCCATGGGTAGTTAAGACTGCACCCACTTCCCCTCTAGTGCGATTTGTCTCTGATTGAAGAGTCAGTTAATGATGCCAACAAGCCCACAGCAAGCAGCAAGACAAAGAGGCACACACCATACATGTCTTAACTGTCATCCCCCAGTCTACACGTCCAGCCTTATGTTGCTGTATTTGGATGATGAAAAAAAAATAAAAATAAAATAAAATTTTAAAAATTCTGGTGGTTTGGCATTTGGGGTATCGAAAGCAATCTGGAAAAGCCCAAGATCCCAGCATGTGTATCTCCATCATTAGCTGCCTGGGACAGATTGTCAGCCTGAGTTTCTGCGGGCTCAGAGGAGTGAGCATATCCAGTGGGTTGCTTCACTGGGAGCAGCATTAATGAGTTTCAGTGATGTGCCTTTCCACAGAAACCAGCAGTGAGTCAGAGCTAATTAGTTCACTTCTTCCCCTAGAGCCTACCAGGGGTCAAATTCTGTGTGATGGTGTTTCACAGCTTTGCGACAGTTTCTGCTTTAATTGTTGTATCTGTGATTAATAATGGCTCAAAAAACAATATGCACAAAAGTGACAATGGCAGAGAATCAGAAACATAGGACCTAAACAATGTCATAGGTATCAGAAATAATTGATAATCAAACATTAGCAAATGTCTGGACCGATCTGATCGTCTTTAGAGTTGAAACCCCAATCATGCTGGATTTTTGTACTTAAATCGGTCGATATTGCAGCTATGACAGTTAATTTTGTTTGCTTGATGTGTATATGTGTGTCAAACACTCCCAACTGTGACACACCCACAACTCTTGAGTGCACACTCTTTAATATGACCATCCTCTACCTCCTCGCCCCACCCCTCCTGTATGTCTTCTGTAGGAGTAGAGAGAGACCCACACTGTGGGCATGAAGCCGTGGGACACTCCCAGGAAACAGACTTAACATTTTGAAGACAATGAGAAGAATGCGGTGTGTTGCAGTGTGGGTCTGGAATAGCTCTGAAGACCCAGATGCTGAAGGCTTGCTAGTCTGCATATGGTGCTGGAAGAGGGCTTAATGGAAGGAAGCTGTGCTACTGGAGGTGTGCCTTGGACGAAAACACTGGGACCCCCGTGCTCCTTCTTTGTGTGTCTCTCTCTTTCAACTCCTGGCCACCATGAGGTAATCACTACTTGTTTTATTTTTGCCTTTGACATGGTCTCACATAGCCCAGACTAGCCTCAAACTTCCTATGCTGCTGAGGATGACCTTGAACTTCCTCGACTTCCTAGGTGCTGGGATTACAGGTTTGTACCATAATGCCCGTTTAGGCAGTGCTGGGGACCAAACTGAGGCCCTCATATACGATAGACAAGCACTCTCCCAACTGAATTATGTTCTCAGCCTGCACGACATGTTCTTAAAATGATGAACCATGCAGCATGGCCTGAAGTAGGACAGACAGTCATGGCCTGCAGTCTTTGAACCCATCAGCAAAAGAAACACTTCTTCCTTTTTGTTTGATTTTGTTTCATTGCTGGTGATCTAACACTACCCCTCCCCTTCTTCACAAATCCTCTGCCATGGAGCTTTAGCCCCAGCCCTTTTCCCAGGCTCTGTGTGTGTGTATGTGTGTGTGTGTGTGTGTGTGTGTGTGTGTGTGTGTGTGTGTGTGTGTGTGTGTGTGTGTGTGTGAGAAGTTGACTAACTCGGTTGACTAAATGTTTTTCTGGGAGACATCACGGGTTGACAGCAAGCTTTAAGAGAGGTGCAGAGTTTTAGTCCATTTCTTGGGACTTTGGGGGAAATTATATTGCAGAAGCTGTAAGGAGAAAGTGTGATGGCCGACGTTTGCCTTAATTCACCATTTCTCCTTCTAATCTTGAACTTGCATTGTAGCGAAGTGAGGAACTCCATCTCCTGAAGAGAATCGGAGGTGTTTGTACCACATGACGACAGCCAGTTCTGCCATATTGGTTTGAGGTCAGGTTTGCCTTTGACTGGCCAGGAGTTTCTTGTGATCAGTGACAGCCAAGTGCTCCCTGCGGATAGAATTGAGATGGCTTTTCCGAGGCTGTAGCATGAATCCTAATTGGTCTTAATAAAAGCCCAGAGTCAGATATGGAGGTAAATTCTGAAAGATCAGAGAAGCAGAGCTAGCCACAGCTACCACCTCTTACCTCGCCAACTCCTCAGCCTGAAAGAGACAGCTCCTGTCTCCTCCTGCCTTATATTCCTGGCACTGCCCAGCCATATCACTTCCTGTCTCCACCTTCCTAGTGCTGGGATCAAAGTTGTGTGCCACCACTGCCTGGCTCTGTTTCTCTTTTAGACTGATCAACCTTGTGTAGC